>NW_006159662.1:1633317-1651507 GCF_000334495.1 Tupaia belangeri chinensis
CCTGTGCCGGCTCCCCAGCTCCAGCTTCAGCTTCCCCAGCCTCGAGATCAGCTCGGCCGCAAAGGTGGCGGGGTCCACGGGGGTCATCTCCTTGGGCAGGCGGTGGGTTCTCTACAGATGTGGAGGCAAGGGACGAGCACCTTTAGCAGGCCAGGCCTGCAGCAGCCACTTACCCAGAGCTGCCCGGGCCCAGGGATGCACGACGTGTCCCCATGTTTGAGTGGAAGGCGGATGGCGGGGTGGCCCGGGCTGCACAGGGTTTTTATGCTTTGGCGCCGCGGACTCATGGAGAGCCATGGTCCCCACCAGCGTTTGCCGTGGGCTGGAGCAGTTGGTCGCACTCCGAGAGGCCCTGCTTGTTCTCTCTGTAGTACAACCAGCCCATCAGTAGCTACTCTGAAGTAGAAAATCTTCAAAGACTGTTGTCAAACATCAAAAAAAAAACGAAAGGAGAGAGAGAGAAAGAAAAAAAAAGGCAGCCCTCTGAGGTGGGGAGGGGAGAGGGACCAACTTAAGGAATAAAAAGTAGAGTCTAAACAGAAAGGGAGTTGGAAATTTAAAAAAATAAGATTGGAAAGGAGGTGGGGGAGGGAGTCAAGCGGCCCCAGATCAGAGAAGAAGTGGTAATTTATTTCCTGGCCGCACACTGCGCACCTTTGAGGTGGTGTTGTCTCAACACTGTCCTCGAGCTCCCTCGTTTTTCTCCTCCCCTCCTCCCCATCTCTTTGTACAGAAAATGAAGAAAGCTGCTGCAGGCTAGTAGCAGAACACTGCTGAGCTCGGCTGCCTGAAGCCGATCTATCAAGGGAAAAGGGAACATCTCCAAATCAAGTGCAGAATATAAAAAGGCACCGAGAACGCCTGCCAAAAGCAGCAAACAGAGAGCACCCCCGCTGCCCAGCTTTCTGTCCTCTCTGTCATCTGGCCCCCCACCCAGCCCCCCACCCCACCAGTGGTGCTGCCTCCTTTTTCCTCATCGCTGGGCTCTCACCTTGTCTTTGGGTGGGGCAGGGGAAGCAGAAAGCCAACCTGCACAGGTCGGCACCTCGTCGGGCCTCGCCAGGGCGGCCCAGCTCCCTGCCAGCCAGAGGGGAGAGGGCCCCGTGTGCAAGATGACCGTCCTCACACAGACTAGCTGTGCGCAGCCCCCATCAAAGCGCTGCCTGATGGGGAAAGTCGATTTGCACACCCCAGGACAAAATCAGCTAATTTACAAGCCTGGGCCATAGAACTCTTCTTTGTTAACACACATATCCCCAGTTGGGAAGAATAAACAACTCTATGTCATCAATACTATTGTATGGGGGCCAGGGGGTGATGCTGGAGGTACCCAGAGAAGCGATCTTAATATGCTAATTTCAAGACAAGGTAAGTCTGCCCTTGTGCGAGGAGCTTTCAGAGAAGGCATACAATCCGTGTACTCATGGAATTTGGGATTAACAATTCGATGCATTAATTTTCTAAATGCAACATAACCAGACAGACCGATGGATTTTCTGAGGCTGGCAGGAAGGATTCATAGCTGCTGCAAGCTGCATGCCGTTCCCCTCCTGGAGGAAGAACTACCTGGCTTTCAGGCTGTTAAGAGACACAGCCCTGAGATGGAGATGCAGACAGGGAAGGGAGGGGCACCTCTGAGTATGGGAGCAGGGAGGCACGCGCTACCTGTTTCCACAGGGGAAAAAAGAAGAGATTCCAGAAAAGCCCTTCAGCCACCAATCAATCGCAAGAAGAAGCTGCCCACAGGATCTTCACTTCCAAACACTTCATTCATTCAGCATTTGTTTTTTGTTGTTGTTGTTTTTTGAGAGGTTTTTGCTATAGGGCATGTGCGCTCGCCAGACAGAGAGAGAGACAGAGAGAAAGAAAGCGAGAAATCACCCCCCAGGGGGGATGGCCACGCCGCAATCCCTTCTCCTCCATTCTCTTCTTGGGATCTTGGGCATGCACGCACACACGCCTGGCGTGAGTTTTAAGCCACCGGGTCCAGGACACGAACCGCAGTCGACTACATGGGAGTCCAGCGACATAGCCATTATGCTAACTGCTGGTCCCTCATTCAGCATTTGTTAAGACACATGGTCAACAGCAGGTGCTAAGCCAGGTTCTCAGAAATAGATGAGACAGAACAGCTGCCCTCCAGGGCTTCAGAAGACAGTACGAGGAAAGGCCATGTAAACAGATCAGTGGGTGACTGATGACCACGGTGTGGTCAACACAAGTAACAGAATGTCCCAGGGATGTGACTTTCCTCCTCGGATTTTCTCATTTATGCACTCTACTCTTTGCTGAGCATCTATTATGTGTCAGGCACTGTTCTAGTGTCTCTGATACAGATGTTAACAGAATAGCCCAAACTCCACTGTCCTCAGTTTCTTCCTCTGAGAGAACCTTCTTTGTAAAATTCAGAAAATGTGAAGACTCAAAAGTAGGTCAACCTTGAACCTCATAAATGCATCTCTCTGTTCAACCTCACATCCCAAAGGACCACGTAAGGCCTCATCCAGTTCTCCTCTCTCCCCTTCCCCTACCTTTCGTATATCCCCCCACACACCTCCCAGCCCTTTGTCAGGGCTCAACATGGCAGCCAACAGCAGCCTCTCCCATCCAGGCCATACTCACCGGGAAATGAGGTAGAGACACTTGGCCATTGGCCTTCACACTGCGATGCATTTCTCTCTGGAGCTGCTTCTTACTCCCCATGCGATAAGGAGGGATTCCATCTCTAAGGAAAAAGGAAAGACAGAACCCACAAGGTCACGAGGACATTGTCGGTACATGGGCTGACCCACACATGCCATTCTGAGAGCCTGCCAACAGACAGGGCGACACACGAGATGCCATGTGTCTCTAGACGTCATCACTGTTCCAAGGAGAAGGATTCATCCACGACCAGACTGCCACACACACTTCAAATCCTGCCGATCAGTCACCCCAGGAAACCTGGCTCCCTCTAGGGTGCGGGAGCATCAACTCAAAAGTTCAGTGAGCTAATCTCCAGAATCCTTGTCTTAGAAGTGGGTCACACTCCAGCCACCTGGACGAAGGTGAGTCTTCACCCCTCTATTTCACAGGTGCTCCCAGCAGGAGACTCCTGAGCCCCTCTGGCCTTCCCAACAGTTGGCCACCACTGCAACATACTGCCCTGAATCAGGAAACCAGTGTTTTTCAGAGAGCCCCAGGACAAAGACCAAACACACAGGCTAAACCAGGCATTAGTGAAGGTGTGCTAATTCTTCAATATCAACCTCCCAGTTGTTTCCAGATTTCTCCTTTTGATAAACCACGGTTCCTTCCTTCCACCAGCTCCAAACCTCACTAGCCCAACCAAGTCATTATCAGAGACATGATTGGTGTGGGTGTAAAGAGAAAAGCCCTTACTGTGTGGCTTTCTGCAGTTCATTAAAATATGAGTACCTATTACGTGCCAGACCTTCTCCCAGGTACAAGGCAAGAGTAGATGGTGAAGGGGACACAAAATCCAAACAGCTGTCTGTGTGACATTCACATCCCAATGGAGTGGCACAGGCAAGGAGCAAACATGAGCACATGATCTGCTCGTTGTGTGGAAGGTGGCAACAAGAAGGGGGAAGAGAGAATCCCTGGGAGGTAGAAGAGCTGTGGATTTTACATTTTTCTAAATAAGAATTACTTACTTACGTACGTATTTATTTTAAGTTTGCTATAGGCACATGTACTCACCAGAGAGACAGAAAGTGAGAAAGCAAGCTGCTAGCTCCAGGACTCAAACCATGATCGGCCATGTGGGAGTTCGACGTCCTAACCACCATGCCCCCTGCTGGCCTCAGAGACCTTATTTTCAATTTTCCAAAGGGTGCATGCATTTGCCGGAAAGCACTCCCCACCCACATGGGGAATGATCATACCACAATCCCTTCTCCTCCATTTCTCCTTCCTTTCTAGATTTCGGGCACACACGCTTGGCCTATTTTTTGAGCTACCAGGTCCAGGACTCAAACCACATAGCCATGGGGTACTCAGCTACTTAACCACCAGACCACTGTCTGGCCCAAGAGACTGAATGATTTTTTTTCTTTATTCACAGTAGAGAGAGAGAGTGTGTGTGTGTGTGTGTGTGTGTGTGTGTGTGTGTGCAGGAGAGTGAAAGAGGAGCACCCTCCACAGAGTCTGGTCACACCCCAAACCCCCTCCTCCAGTCCTCCAGAACATTGGATCTTGGGTGCTTACATGTGTGCCTTGTTTCAGGCTAGCTGGGCTGGGTATATGAACAGTGGTCACCATGTGAGATCCTGTTTCTCTGAAGCAGTGTTTTACCACTAAGCCAGGGAGCAGGCCCTAGAAATTGTGATTTTTAAATGGGGGTGGGAGGAAGTCCTGTCATTGAAGTTACTGGGAAGATGACCTCTGAACAAAAGATCTGAAGAAGTATGGGCCCCAATGTCCTTCTTCATGTGTGAGACACACGTGTGCACACGTGTAACTTAAAAGCCTCCATTCTAGCTAGTGTTCACCAAAAACATGACCTGGAGTTGCTATAATTCTCTTTCTTTCTTCCTTTCTTTTTTAAGAACTTGGTTCTTGAGAGCAGAAGAAAGGTCAAGGTGTAACTATGCTCCCTTCCAGAGGCCACTTATTCACAAAAGCCTCAGGGCTCACACATTTCCATAATGAATCATACTTTGAGGCTGTAAATATTGAAATTAGGTATTTGGTTATTTCCCTTTCCCTGGTGTTTTACTCATGCTAAGGTGGAAGGAAGAAAAACATCTCTGGCTAATCAGCAGTGGGTGAAAATTAGTAGTGCCTAAAAATACCCAGGGAGCAGCCTGGGGGGTAACTGGTCGACCTCTAGCTCCTTAGCTGTGTTGCCCCTGAATTGTAAGTGGCTGCATTTTCCAGAAAACAGGACTACAAAAGGGACAATGATGCATGTGAGTCCAATCTTGGCTAAGGAATGATGGCATTGAGGGTATAGGGAGAAAAGAGAGAGATCAGTATCTAAAGCAAAAACTTACAAATTTGAGTCCTGCCCCAGAGAAGTCCAGAAGGAGATGGAGAGCAAGCACCGTGGGAAGGGTTAACTTGTTAAGTCATTGCTGTTAAGAAACAAGTCTCCCAGTCAGCCTCCTACTCCCTGAGACTTAGAACTTAACCAGGCCCTTGAAGGTGGAGGATAGACGTGTAAGCCTGACAACCTACAGAGCCTCCTGAAGTTTATCAGAATTCAATGTTCTCACCTTGGTACTGCTGACCAGACCCAGGAGAAAGCCAGACTCCCATAAGCCTGCCTGGCTTGACCAGCCATCGAGTTCCACTCAGGGCAAATGGCTCCAGCTAGAGGCCACCCCTCCCATGTGCCATGTTCCTACTGTGGTTGGATACTGTATCAGACAGCTTCACAAGAACCTCAATGAACCATGTATTACAGATGGCAAACACACTTGGGAACTCGCCTGGAGGGTAGTGATTGGTCCAGGATCCCAGTAAGAGCAGCTGTGGGGCTCCAGGACAGGTTTCTCTAACTCACCTACACTCAGCACCCTCGTGTGAAGGTGCCTCTCCCACCTCCACCAAAGGAGCCAAGGTTCCTTATGGTCTGAAGTGGAAAAGCCAACTCCTAAGGCCCAAGGAGTCACCTGACATTCTAGAGGAATGAATGGGAAATGTTAGAAAGGCCTCCTCTACTACTCTATATGCACTGTCTATGGGCATGCCAGGTGCTTCCTAAGGCACCTTGAATATTGCCCTATCACCGGAAACCCCTGGGAAGGCAAGAGAGGCAGACTCACAGACTAGGTCTTCTGTAGGTCTGTCCGACTTCAGTTACCCCGGAGCTGCCAGACTGTGTCCACACCCCTCTCTTGGCCAGTTCCTCTTCCAAAGACTCCATAAGTGAATGAACAGCTCTGCATCAGGACTCTTCCTGACCATCTTGAAGGGCAGACGTTAAGGCCCCAAAGGCCTCTACTATAATATAAATGATGTGAGGCTTCAAGAGTTCTAGAAGAGTCCCCTACTCAGCCACTCCAAGACTCTGCCCTAAAGTTTCCTCTAGTCTCTTCCCTTTCCTTCCCTCCCTCTCAGATGGAATCAGTGGTAAGGCTTCTGTACCTATTTCACTTTCTCCAAATAAGGTAGAAAAAGGAGAAGAAAAACAGGGGGTGGGATGGGGGCTAGGAAGTAGATCACTGCCAGATTGAAGGCAGGAGGAACAAATGAGCTCCCAAGCGCCCCCACGCTCCCACCCACACATCCCATTACACTCAGGGCAGGTGAAGGATGGAACTACAGGAAAGGCAACTAGTAACCAGAGCAGAAAGGGAGATTTCAGCTTATAGTTGCTCAGAGAAGCTTTGCAGGCTCTGTTGATTTCCTCTGGTCAAGACTCTTCTTCCAAAACAGCCCCT
Source organism: Tupaia belangeri chinensis (assembly GCF_000334495.1). Lineage (NCBI taxonomy): Eukaryota > Metazoa > Chordata > Mammalia > Scandentia > Tupaiidae > Tupaia > Tupaia belangeri. The sequence goes on from NW_006159662.1 coordinate 1,639,707, forward strand.
CACTCCAAACGGGGCCTCTCTTTTTCATTCAAGCTCTCAAAGTCTATGATCAGTTTCCTGGCTGCTCAAAACTGCAGGTTGAAGAGCGCCAGAGTTTTGGTCCCTCTACGGTCTCCTTTAATTATAGACATTTTAGCTAACGAGCCCGCTGCCGGGCCCAGCTGTTTCTGGGGACCACTGATTTTGAAGTGCGGACTCCACTTAGCTGCCATTTAAGCCGAGCCAATTAGCTTAGCCTTTTGACTCCGCCGTGCCCGACCTAACCTGAATGTCATTTTCCAGCGGCTTTGAAATAGCAGACTCATGCACACATGTGTCCACTCGCATCTTCATTTGGCAGCCACTCTGAAGGCAGCCTCTGATCACAGCCAACATCAAAAGCCTGGTTTGTAAGATAAGGTAATATTTGAAGTTCACTCAGATGCATTCCCTGGTGTCCAAAGTAAACCTCCATAAATAAGATATAAGAAAATAAAAATAAATAACTCGTGCCACTCCCTGTGTGGAATGCAAGAAAATTATCTTGTGGTAATCTGGGGACATTGAGAGCAGAAGCGGCTGGGAGAAGGTTCCATGCTGTCAGTCAGGCTTTCGTGATTCTGGTTTCCTGGCTAACTCTGACTCCACGGTGCACCTGGATGGCAAAGGGCCGGAGCTGCTGCTGCTTGCACCCCTCTGCTCGACTCTTCCCTAAGCCTCATGGCGTGGAATGGCCACAGTCCTTCTGCCCCCAGCACTCTAAGCAGTGGGTTAAGAATTTGGCAACGGGACTGGTAGGTGGATGGGTGGTTAAGGTGCTGGACTCCTATATGGCTGACTGCAGTTCAAGTCCCAGACCTGGAGGCTTGCTTTCTCACTTTTCCTTTTTCTCTGTCTCTGTCTAGTCAAATTTAAACGTAATAATAGCAGATAATATTAAATAAATTAATTTTTTAAAGAATTTAACAGAGTATGGCAGTCAACTTCCCCTTCCCCCCAAAATTAAAAGGCCATTTCTTCTGCGAATCCAAGTTTCAAACTAACGGACTCATAAAACAGGCTTCTCAGAGGCCTGTGATGGGGATCCAAATCCCCAGCGATCTTTCACAGAACTTTTTAAGTAGCAGGAAGACAGGTCAGCAGTGGGCTTTGGGAGAAGGCAATGATTTCATTGAAAGTCTCTCTGCCTGCTAGGAACACCCAGGCCTCAGTGTGCAGCCCTGGAGTAACCAAGTGCAGGCCGGCCTGCCCAACGTCTACCCAGGCCTTCTGCAAAGGCCCCCGGGACTTAATTGGTTCTGCCGCAAATGAGACGATTGCTTCCCTGGGCTTGTGTCTAATGAACTCCAACCTTCTGGAGTCTATTGAAGGCTGCCGGTGACCCCCTCTCCTCCCTCCCCAGCCCTGTCCCCTCCCCAGCTCCCAGCAGGACAGCCGGGCCCCCTCCCCGCCCCTCCCAGCCTGTGCTGGCCATTGTGACCAGGAGAAACAGCCAGGGCTCTTTTCATGCTTTATGGGGCGCCTATTCACTTGTTCAAGGAAATTTCAAAGGGGCCTGCTACCCTCTTATCCCCTCTAAGCTTCCCTGGATGAACAATGCACTGAAAGCGATTCAGTTCAGCTTTTCATCCCCACACACTTTATTTCTCGCTCGGCGCTCTCATCTGCACGAGGCCCACAATTGGCAGAGCTCTGAAGAGGGGGTCTAATCCCAGCCCTGGGAATCCCGGGTGACCGCCCGACACTGGGCAGATCACACACACACCCAGGGCCAGCCGGCCAAAAAGCGCCTCCACAGCCCCAAGCTTTCGGTTCACGCTAAGTCTACTGAGCAGGAGAGTAGGGCGGGCCCCGGGCTCCCTCACGCCTGGCACCCGATGACAGCTTGTGACCCACAGGAACCCCTGGGTGTGAACAAGTCCGTGTCCAGTGGGCCCTTGGTTCTGGAGACCGTTTAGTCCTTCATCGTAGACAGGTGAGACAAATGCCCAAGGGACAGTGATCCCACACTGATGCCACGTGCACCCCACATGCACACCCAGATGTGTGCAGCCCTGATCGTCACCTGACCACCTGCCCAGGGGCTGGAAGAAGGCGCAGAACCACCCAGCGCTGCCGGGAAGACAGCCAGGGCCAGGAGCCCCCGGGTCTCCCAGCATCACAGATACTTTCTCTAGGCTTCCTGGTTTACTCAACGACAGTCTAAGGCAGCTCCAAGGGGATCTTATGATACCCAGAGGTCCTGCCACCAAGGACCCAGAGGTACTACCATGCCTCAAAGAGGAAGTTGCTCCGTGAGATTTGCCCTTTCCCATCTCCACATCAAACCAGACTTTACCAATCTGCGGGCCAACTGTCACTACCTAGAACAGGTGACCAGAAAAGGGGACATCTGACCACTCCCTCACCAAAGTGAGGGAGTCCACAAAGTGCTTTACCTAAAAGGGGAAGACGTGAGAGTTTTGGAGCTTTAAAGTCACCGCTTAAAAAACTGACAGTGGGGCCAGCAGGTAGCATAGTGGTTAAGGGCGCTGAACTCCCACACCTCTGGTTCAAGTCCTGGACCTAGCAACTTGCTTTCTCACTTTGTCTCATTCCATCTCTCTCTGATAAAATATAAATAAATAAATAAAGTTAAATAAAATAATTCTTAACAAAACAAAAAGTGACATAGTTGGGGTCATCAGGTGGCAGGGTGGTTAAGGTGCTGGATCCCACATGGCTGACTCTCCAGCTTGAACCAAGTGCAAGTACAAGCGTGCTCAAAACCCCTGCAGGAGAACAGAAGGAAGGAACTGCTGCTGCGGAGTGGCCATGCCTCCCTGTGGGGGGTTTCTCACTTCCCTTCTCTGTCTCTCTCCTGCAGGCGCATGTGGCAAAAATCTTTAAAAAAAAAAAAAAACCAACAGTGTTTCTTCTGGGAAAGTGATAAGAGAAAAGAAATGGGGAGACTGCAGGGGAGAACTCAAACTTGCTCCTGTCTGTACTCCCCCACCCCAACCAGGTAAAACAGAAAGCAGACCAATCACTAATTAATAAAACTAAAAGAAACCCAGAGTGGGGGGTCTCATAACCAGATGGTCCTAGTATCACGCACACATGTGGGGACCAAGGCTCAGCTTGGCCTGGGTTCGAATTCTGTCTGGCATGAAGGGCTCTGGGATGCATTTCCTCATTCGTCAAAGTCACCAGTCACTGCCTACTTTCCCAACTGGGTCTTGTGAGGATCCCACAGACACAAGTATGGAGGTTGCACCCAAGTTATCTCATCATGAACCCCAAAGACCATCTCAGTGATGGGAACTGACACCCAGTCAAGGATGAGGAAGCAAGCCAAAAACAGTCTCTAAGAAAATGAAACAGAAGCCCTAGAGTCTTACGTAAACTACCTTTTGACTTAGGAGATTCACGCAATGCCTTCAACTCAGTTCCAACCTACTCTTAGTTTCTTCACGCGATCCACAAGTTAACAGATGCTAAAGGAATGATGCTTGCTAGAAGCAAACACACTGACAACAGCGGAAAATGACAGAAGAGAGAAAAACTGAAGTGCGGGGAAGGGGCGGGATCAGGCCAGTATGTGTCAGGGCAGACAGCCCTATACCACCTCTTCTGTAAAACTACGACACAGTAAGAAAACAGATTCTAAGATTGTTTTTGTACAATCAAGAAAAATTATGCCTTATCTATTAATATCCAATAAAGATACAGCAAAATGTTCTCTCAGGAAACAGATCCATCAAAGGATGATTCTTTTTTTTAAAAGAATTATTTTATTTTAACTTTATTTATTATTATCATTATTATTTTTCAGTTTGATCAGAGAAAGACAGAGAGAGAGAGAGAGAGGAAGTGAGAAAGCAAGCCACCAGGTTCGAGACTTGAACCATGGTCGGCCATGTGGGAGTCCAGTGCCTTTAACCACCATGCCACTTGCCGGCCCCAAGGATGATTCTTTTTAAGTATGTATACTTAAAAGGGTTCGGCCAAGGGCCAGCAGGTGGCATGGTGGTTAAGGCACTGGACTCCCACACAGTCCTAGAACTAGTGGCTTAAAAATCACACCAGGTGCGTGTGCGTGTGTGCCCAAAATATCAGGAAGAGAATGAAACAGAAGGGACTGCAGCCTCACCATTCCCCCCCCAGGGGGGGGGATGTGATTTCTCACTTTTCTCTCTCTCTCTCTCTCTCATGTGCTCTCTAGCAGGTACATGCACCCTATGTCAGAAACATTAAAAAAGAAAGAAAGAAAGAAAGAAAGAAAAGAAGAAGAGGGGGGCCGGCAGGTGGAAGGGTGGCTAAGAGTGCTGGACTCCCACATGGCCAACCGTGGTTCGAGTCCCGGATCCAGTGGCTTGCTTTCTCACTTTCCCTCTCTCTCTTTCTCACTCTGTCCCTCTCTGGTCAAATTAAAATAAATAAGTAAATAAATAAATAAATAAATAAATAAAATTTTAAAAATTCTTTAAAAAAAAGAAAGAAAAGAAGAGTTCCATCAATATACAGCCAAGCCACGGTGGCACACAGCACTGCTTCTTGGGAGGTTGAAAGCCACACAGGAGGCACACGCTGGCCTTCTGGGTCAACCTGAACATGGTGGGCATAGCTGTGCACACCTGTAATCCTAGCAATTGGTAGAGCGAGATCTTGTCAAACATACTTACCTCTGCATCTCTCTTTCTCATAAAGGAAATAATATAATAATGATAAAGAACTCGATCAGAAGGAAATAATATAATAATGATAAAGAATTCAATCATTATGGAAAACGTATTTCTTGGAAGTCTCTCATTTCTCCACACTGGGTGAATGCCCTTGTTCTCTTTTCACTAATGCCAAAATGCTATTCTTTTATTAAAACAGAATCATGTCCCTTCGACATCTCTCTCTTCCTTTACTAACAAGGTGATCTGAGGTAACACAAGAAAAGCTACCAGGAAAAATCAATAGTACAGTCCCAAACTAACCTCATCGGCTTTCCCTCCAACTGGTCTCATGCCACAGGTCAACCAACAGGACACTGGCCAACAGAAACCAGATAGTTTCAAACAAACTGGAAGAATAGATGGTCTAGTTTTTGGAAGCTAAAGGGAGCAAACTCTAAATAAGTATGCCAGAACTTACACCGCTCAATGGATTTGCCTTTTAAAACTGTTCCCTCAGTGGACAAAATTCTGACTCCAAAACTTTTGTTGAATAGCCTTCAAAGACCATCTCTGAAAAAGTGATTCTCAACTGGGTGTTGAGTGAAAAGCCTTTAGGAAATTTTACCCAAGCTCATTCAGGTTCCACCCTGGGTCTCCTGAATTAAAACCTCAGAGGGTTGAGCCAGCAGGTGGAGTAGTGGTTATGTGCTGGATCTCACATAGTGATTCCATGGTTTGAGTCCGGGACCTGGCAGATTGAAAAATATGCCTGATGCGTGTATGTGCGTGCCCAAAATCCTGAGAGGAGTATGGAGGAAAAGGGATTGTGGTGTGCCCATTTCCCCCTTGGGGGCTGATTTCTCACTGTCCTTACCTTTCTGTATGTCTCTGTCTCCTCTCTCCAGCAAGGGCACATGCTCTAAGGTAAAAACACCTACACACTACACACACACACACAACACGCCTACACACTGTACACACACTCCCTATGAGACTCATGGAGAATTGCTGCTCTCTATCTATCTAGAGATCACTCCATCCTGACCTCAGATGACCTACATCACAACGCAAAGCAAAATTTCTCTCCATGGCCTGCTCACCTTTTCAGACCACCCCAACAACTTGCATTATTTTCAGACTCAAAGCCGTACATTAACAATAGATGTAAGATCAGAGGCGACTTTGGACAGAGCCCCTCCTAGATACAGTCCCCAGCATGTGACACAGTAGGCACTCCACCAACATTTCTGGAATTGAGCAATATCCATTTAAACATACCATGTGACATCACATATAGTGGCCCTTTAGAGATTTCTGGCTTTTGACCCCACCTTCAATGCCTCTTCCTACAAAAGCAATGAAGATCTAAAAAAAACCCTTTTTTTTTTTGGAGAGGTTTTTGCTATAGGGCACCCGCACTCTCCAGAAAGACAGAGACAGACAGAAAGTGAGAAATCACCCCCCAGGGAGGATGGCCATGACACAATCTCTTCTCCTCCATTCTCCTCTCCGGATCTTGAGCATGCACACACACGCGTCCCCTGTGAGTTTAAGCCACTGGGTCTGGGACTCAAAATGCGGTCGACTACATGGGAGTCCAGCGAGACTCATGGAGAATTGCTGCTCTCTATCTATCTAGAGATCACTCCATCCTGACCTCAGATGACCTACATCACAACGCAAAGCAAAATTTCTCTCCATGGCCTGCTCACCTTTTCAGACCACCCCAACAACTTGCATTATTTTCAGACTCAAAGCCGTACATTAACAATAGATGTAAGATCAGAGGCGACTTTGGACAGAGCCCCTCCTAGATACAGTCCCCAGCATGTGACACAGTAGGCACTCCACCAACATTTCTGGAATTGAGCAATATCCATTTAAACATACCATGTGACATCACATATAGTGGCCCTTTAGAGATTTCTGGCTTTTGACCCCACCTTCAATGCCTCTTCCTACAAAAGCAATGAAGATCTAAAAAAAACCCTTTTTTTTTTTGGAGAGGTTTTTGCTATAGGGCACCCGCACTCTCCAGAAAGACAGAGACAGACAGAAAGTGAGAAATCACCCCCCAGGGAGGATGGCCATGACACAATCTCTTCTCCTCCATTCTCCTCTCCGGATCTTGAGCATGCACACACACGCGTCCCCTGTGAGTTTAAGCCACTGGGTCTGGGACTCAAAATGCGGTCGACTACATGGGAGTCCAGCGACATAGCCATTAGGCCAACTGCTGGTCCTAACTTACCTGTGTTTTAATAGCAGTCTAATAATTGTCCCCAAAGGACAGCCAAAAGAAAAGTTACTCCTTGTAACTCAAGGTATCTATAGCCATCCCAACCTTCCACTGTACCGTGGGTTTTTTTATTAACGCTTTATCCCAACCTTCTCTTCTAAACTCCAAGCTTAACAATGCCCAGTCTACCATGTCACCCTCCCTGACCAACACCATCCCACTGTCATAGTCCATACCCACTAAACAACCTCCACCTCCAATACACAGGTGGGACTGGCAAAACTAGTGAGAATGACTGACCAAGTGGCTGACACCTCTGCCCAACTCTGGTGGTTCATACTCTCTGGCATGAAACTACATGGAGGCAAAAGCAGAATACTTACACGCTACTGTCCGTCATGGACATGGAATCGTCGGTCAGTGCGTCACTGGATATCTCACTGTCATTGGCACTGGTGGCTGGTGCAAAGACGTAGCCAGAACCTACGTGATACGGATTAACAGGATCGCTCCTCTTGAAAGACCTATGGGGAAAATACAAGAACAGTGCAGTCACTGACCCTCAGTGGAGGCCAGGCAGGTAATCAGGTGAGCCCCACACAGAAGGGAGCACGATCCTGCAAGGTGGATCTACAATCCAGAGCAATGCTGACCTGCTGCCCAGGTGCCCCCCTGGGCGGAAACCAAGGGCCACTAAAGAGAGATCGGTTGAGCCACTGACTCACCCTGGGCTGAAAACAGGCTGGGTTTCTCAGCACCCACCCCCCAAGAGGTGCTTCCAGGGCATCCTAGATAGCTCTAAATGCTGGCAGAGAGGAAGAATGGGGCTCTGCTCTAGGAGGGAAGCTCTAGAATGAACAGGGAGAACAACCCAGTGGTGACACAGTGTATTTCTCCTCCCTAACTACATCCAAACCTGTGCCAAAAGAACACTGTTTGGGGCCCCCCACCATCTCAAGCATCCGAATTCCCTTTCTGGGGTCTGTTAGCCTCACCCAGAGAGGTAAACAACCAGAGACCTGGTGTGGCCTCCTCACTCTGTCTGTGGGCCCTCAGTGAGTCATGTCCCTTCCCCCAGCCGTGGCTTCCTTCCTCAGGGCTGGCTTTAGCCAGGATTGCAAGGGGCAGCACAGCTGTTTCCAAAGAAGACCTTAGCCTCTCCTCTGGGTCTCTCCCTTTTGTTTTAGTGGTTTTGGGTCCCCATTTCACTTTCTTACTCTCCTCCTGGAACAACCAGTGTGCACATCCACTGCTGGACACATTGCTCTTGTGTCAATAGCAAGGAACTTAAACAGGGGAAGAGGAGGGAGGTAGACACTTTCTGCAACCCTGTGGAGCCTGGAGTGCAGGGGGCCTCATTTACAAAGATCCTGGCCTACTCCCTTGGTCCACCAAGTCTAAGCCAACAGCAAAGAGCAACTGGAGAAGGAAAAGGCTCAGAGAGGTCATAGCAGTAGGTCTCCAGATAGCCTGGCGGCTGGCAAATGAAAGAGACCACGGAAGGTCGCAATCAGGCACCCGCACAGGTTCACCAAGCTCCTCCTCACCCTTTGTGTGTCCAGCACTGTGCCGAACTTGGGGTGTACACAACCCTCTGGTCTCCTGGCCCCCATGGCCAGGTACAGATAGGTCACTATAATGTAACCTAAACATGTGACATGATAAGATGACAGAGCGTCATCATAGGCCTACAAAGAGGGCACTCCTTATGAAGGATATTTCATTCAATCCTCACTGCCCTCTGGGGGAGGCACCCTGTACATACCCAGTTTACAGATGAAGTCCAGCAACTTGTGCAGGATCACACAGCTGGAAGCGGTGGGCATGGCACTGACTCAACTGGCTGTCATTTGAGCTCTCTTTCTGCCTCCTATACAAAGACAGCCTCGACACTTGTAAAAGTCCTTCCAGAGTACGAGGCAGGACCTGAGTGACCCAGTATAGGTAATCCAGATGATGGAAAGTACTGTTCTAACAGAGATGGTGGGGGACAGCCCCCCTGGGACAGACGGGTGCAAGGTGCACTGAGATGGATGAGCAGGAGTCTGAAGAGATGACATCCAGGTCAGGGGAAAGGGAAAGGCAATGAAAAGTTTTCCATAGGTGGGGCTAGGGGGATAGGGGAATCTGACTAGTCGGAAAACTAGGAGGTAGGTCTTCAGTGAGGCCCAAGTATTGTCTTCATGAAGCAGAGAGAGGCTGGGGGCAACAGAGGTAAGGGAAGGTGGGACTAAGTGCCCAGAGAAAGTGCTCCCAGGTGCATATGGAGCACAATGGAATGAGGGTGCATGGAGGCGGGATCCTAGTGGGAAGTGGTTGCCACAATTTGGTGTGAGGGCCTCAACAGGGATCTGTGGGGATGGGAAAGGTGGTGGAGAGCCATCCTCAGGGAGCTCACATGCTAGTTGGGGTCACAAAACAATCACAAAAAGTCACAATCATATAGTTTTGGGGCCAGAATGAACCTTAAAAATTATCTAACCTGGGACCAGCAGATGGTGTAATGGTTATGTTTGCTGGATTCCCAAGTAATCGATTGTGGTTCAAGTCCCTGACCCAGCAGCTTAAAACTCATGCTAGGGGGACCAGCAGTTAATATAATGGCTATGTCGCTGGACTCCCATGTAGTCGACCACGGTTCTCCCGGACCTGGTGGCTTAAACTCATGCCGGGCACGTGTGTGTGCGTGCCCAAGATCCCAAGAGGAGAATGGAGGAGAAGGGATTGCAGCGTGGCCATCCCCCCTGGGGGGTGATTTCTCGCTTTCTATCTCTCTGTCTCTCTGTCTGTCTGGCGGGCGCACGCACCCTATAGCAAAAACCTCTCCAAAAAAAAAACTCATGCTAGGTGTGTATGTGTGCCCAAAAATCCCAAGAGGAGAGTAGAGGAGAAGGGACTGCACCATGGCTATGTCCCCTGGGAGAGGGGGGTGATTTCTCTCTTTCTTTCTCTGTCTCTGTCTCTTTAGCAAGCACACTGACCCTACAGCAAAAAATCTCTAAAAATTTTTAAAAATTAAAAAACCTAACCCAATCCCCTCAGTTTAGAAATGTTAGAGCTACCATTGGCTGAACACTTAGTTTGTGCTCAGCACCTCACCTTGCTCCACGGAGAAAAGGCTTTGGTTTCTTCACTACTGCACCCCCCAGCACCAAGAACAGAGCTAGTACCCAACAGGTGCTCAATGAACACCTGATAACCTGTCACATCCTCAAATCCTCACAACCACCCAAGGAGGTGTCCAAGTCCCAAGCAAACAAGTACCTTGTAAGAGGCTACCCATAAGAGAGAGAACAGCTGGACTTAAGCCTGTTCCACTGCACTAGGCTGAGCATACAGTCAGATCTTGGAAATTTTATGTATGCACAGAATTGACCAGAAGGTACAAGAGAAGTGTTCATGAATCCATTGAATACTTCAGGCCAAGTATCTCTGAACTGCCACTAGGACCTTATTCTGGTTCTGTTCTGTAGCAGGCAGAAGTCTTGCCACCTCACCATCTTTGTAAAGATTAAATAAAAATTATAAGTTCTTCTATGCCTTATTCCTGGTCCCTGTGTCCCGTGTACCTCCACCTGAGATTCCTGACACCAAAGATAGAAAGGAGCTGGTAAGAGCAAAAGGAAGGCAGTTGTTTTTTCTGAAGAAAACTGAAGAATGATTTAACCAGCTTTCTGTTCCTAAGAGAACACAAAAGGAGGGGATAGCTCCCTGTTTCGAAGTCCCCTCCCCACCAAAAAAATAGAATAAAGGACAAAGAGCCTTAAAAGTCAGAAAGAACAAACTACGACAAAATGGTTAGAGTAAGTCCATGGAGTGGATGGGGACTATGGAATCACCCAAGTATTTTGTTTTCTGGAAAAGAAACACTTTACTTTTCAAAACTTTCTATCTAACTTTCAATACTATGCTAATTACAAGGCCAAAGACATTTAACTCTCAAGAAGTAACTTGAAATTAAATCTGTAAAAACTTCAGCTCCATGATGATGTCTATTCAGTCAGACTCTTTGTGTTTTAGCTGCTCATATTCCTTTATTTACTATTTCTGGTGCTCTTTGCTCTTATAGATCAAAGTTGTTCTTTGACCTGAAAGACATCTGTGTAGCTAAGATGGAAATAAACTTTATCAGTTTTCAGTCTTTAACAAATGTCTTTCCTTAACTCTTGTTTGTAAAGGCTATTTTTGCTGGATATAAAATTCTAGTTTTTTTTTTTTCTTAAACTATAATTTGCTAGAGGCTCCATGTATTCACTGGAGACAAACAGTAAGAAAGCACCCCCCCATTTCATGCTGAAATCCCGTCCCCTCCATTTCTCTCCCTCCATCTGGAATTTTGGACATGCACTCAGCATGGTTTCCAATCTAACAGATTCAAGAATCAAACTGCACAGTTGGCCATGCGGGATGCAGCTGTCTTAACCACTGTACCACAGGCTGGTCCCTAAAACAGTTTTTAACTGACAGAATAATTGTACATATTTGAGGAGTACATTGTGATTTCTTTCAATGCATGAATATAATGTGCTATGATCAAGCCAAAATAATTTGTGCATCACCTCAAACATTTGTCATCCTCTGGAAATCACGTGAGTCTTTAAAACCATCCAGAGTTTCCAGCCATCAGGATGCCTGGCTGAGAGTACTGCCTCAAAGCAAGATAGACAAGATGACTTCAGGTCTCTTCCTATCATCAGGAATCCAGTAATAAGTACATTCTGCAAACTCCTGGGGACCACCAAGAAGTCAGCTGCCAGCCAACTGGGTAGAGTTGCCACCTCCTTGGTGTGAGGAATCCATGTGAAATCATGCAGTTCAAACACAGCCATCTACACCACAGTCTTACATCTTCTGAAGGGCCCATAATTGGGGGGAGGGGAGGGCTCACAAAAAAAAAAAAAAAAAAAAAAAAAAAAAAGGCCAAAAAAACCAAAAAA
>NW_006159662.1:1652311-1659227 GCF_000334495.1 Tupaia belangeri chinensis
GGGGGGGTGCCCAAAAAAAAAAAAAAAAAAAAAAAAAACAATGGCCAACAAAACCAGAAAGCTCCTGTTTTCTCCAATACCCAACTAATTTCCCCCCTGGTATTCGTCATGACTTAGGGGTGCAGTGTTGGTGTGTCTACATGTTGAATGCCTGTCCTGTGCAAGCAGACTCTAAGCTTCATGAGGAGGCCAGCCTGTCTTCTTCACACTTGAAATGCTGAAAGAGGTTGGTGACAGGTGGCAGAAGCTCAAAACCCTGCTGAATCTCCTTAAAAGACCCAGGTCCATTAAATGGGTTGTTGACATTTTTTTTAGTTTAAGAGGCATAGTATAAGCTCAAAAAAGGCAAAACAGCCTTAAATAGCATTCAAACCCTCTTTCCATTCCTTCAGTCTTGCTATCTTGGTGGGATTAACACATTGACAATGTCTCAAATGAGCGTTATACTTCAGCCTCTGTGGGGAGAAAATGACTCAATAGAAATTCCTTCCTCCCCAACAAAAAAAAAAAGAAAAAAGAAAAGAAAGAGAGAGAGAGACCTAATTCAAACCCTGTGTATGCTCATACAGCTTCGCACTCCTTGTTTAACACATGGATCCCAAAATAAACTCATTGCCTTTCACTTCTAAAATAGAGGACTACTGTGTGACCAGTAATTAAAAATGGAATATACTGCTCTTAACTTAGTTGACTGCAATAAAGTACTTGGATTTTCCTACAATCATAACAGGACAAGGCAGAGGAAGGAGGCAGGCTTGTGAGGAGAGACAGAAACTGAATTTTTCAGAATCCAGAACTTTGTCAAAAGCTCCACATAATTTTAAGCAAATGGGTTAGGGCTGTTCACTTATGATTACTTAAAAAAAAAAAAAAAAAAAAAAAGGAAAGGAACTTGACTATGCTACAGTAATTGTACCCAGATGCCTTGATTATTTCTTCAGGACTGCTGTGCTCCCAGTTGCTGCAAAGACTTTAAATTCCTACAGCGAACAGGGGCGTAGGGTACAGACTTTGCACTGGGCCTGCTTCAACTGACTTGGTTTGCAACTTGGACATGCAAAGGGTTTCAACTGTCAGGTAGGGAGGCTCCTGGGACCTTAGGGAAAGGAAATGCCTGCTTTTCTCCCAGGGGCCCTTTCTTATCTCTTATCTCATAAGATGCTGTGGCAGCTGCCCCTCCCCATATTCAGAGCAGACAGCACAAGGAACTGGCCATGCTGGCCACTGGGTCCTCCCTCTCAAAACACTGCAACTTAAAAAGCATGTGCTTCTCAGGCTGTGTGTTTCAGGCATTCCAAGAGTCCTGTGACCATTTACACACTCAATCACTGCTCAAAAGGCAACACCTTCTTCCACAAGCATTTTCTAAGACAGGATCAAGGGCATTCCACCAGGAGTCCCAGATGCAGACAGCGCCGGGCAAGCGGGGCCTTTGGAAAACGGGCAAACTTTTTACAAGTATATCTTAGCAAACTGCCTTCATCAGAGCTTCCATCCTCTAATTGCGCACTACTGCTTCCAGCATATCTTTCCTATGGCATCATTTTCTTTGATAATTGAAGCCAAGCTTGATTCCAATGGCTTTGCACAAAAACGGGCCTCATCAGCGAGTTCTTTCAGAGAACAGGAAGCGCTTGGAGCCGGCAGAGGGCCATCTGCTGGGCCTGACTTATTTTAAGTGAGGCCAGAGCCAAGGGCCCAAGGGAGGCAGATGAGACTGGCCTTGGGGAGGAGCACATGGGAGGCCAAGGCAGAAAGGAGAGGACACAGGGAGTGCTCTGTGCACCCAACAGTGTGTTCTCCTTCCCAAAATAAATGCTGGGCTGGGTGCCTAATCCCACAAACCCCTTTTACACACACCTCGACTCTGCATGTGTGTGTGCACTGGGGTTTTCACACGTGCTCCTACCAACGGGTCACTTTTGCTCCAGGTTATTTATAGGGACCATCAAAAGTCCAGGCAACCCACTCAACCACTCGCAAACCAGAGTCCTTCCCTCTGAGGATAAGTCCTGCTCTTCCGTCCAAACTATTTATATTAAACCTGACACCAAATCAGTGAGGACACAAACAAGTCATTAAAAATGAGGCTCCTCTGAATGCCCAAGGTAAACACAGGCCGAGGAGACTGGCCAATGCCCTGGGCAGCAGGCTGCCAAGACTGCTCCTCAACAGCTGATGGAGAGACCCCAGCTGGACTTGGGTTTCCTGTTTCATTCATCATACTAAGTTAACTGGAGGAGGCCCATCCCTGAGCCAGGTACCCAGCATGATGAGTGAGGATACGGGGGAGGAACAGATGGAACCCTAAGTTGCAAGAATAAGCTGGAAAGACAAACTTAAATTCGATAAGCAGAGAAAGCTGAGACATGGAGGGGAGAGATACTCTAAAACCTACCAATGAAAAAGGGGCTAAAAGTCAGAGTTCTTTGAAAGTGATAGCCTACCCTGGTTGCCCTTTTCACACACCCAATTACTAGGACTATTAATTATACTAATTATAACACTTCATGTCTGTTCAAAACATTTCCCTTTACAAAGGCATTCATGTTGATTATTTTGATCCTAACCATCCGTATGAGGCAGGAAGATGGAATGGTGCCCACCCATTTTACAGACAGGCATGCAGGGTTCAGAAAAGATTCAACCAAACTGGTAAGTGGTAGACCAGGCTGAAAACCAGGCCTCTGAATAACTCGGGACACCACCCCCAATACAGTGACAAACACTCTTAGATTTTACATGCTAACATATGGTCGTTTAGGTATGTCTTAATTCTTTGACAATGCATATGGGTTTCATGTAGTCCAGGTAAAGCTTCATTTCAACCCACTGGTGGGAGAAAGCACACATGAATTGCCTATGAAAACTCTAGTCGATGCAAAGCTGTCACCTATGTATCAATGATGCCCAGTCAGTTCACAATCGAGAAAGCAGCGCCAGAAAACGAGACATTTTGTTCCTGTCTCCGGGATCTCAAAAGCATCACAAGAGTAATCCCAACAAGGTTAGCCCTGATGACATCCCAGAGAATCTGGAAAGAAGGTGGCAAGCCAAAGCAAGTCTCTACTGCCCACTCACACAGGGGAGGAGCCCCAACTGAGTCGGGTCTGGGGCGCTCTGATGGCATCTGAAACCACACAATGTGCTATTTATGAAGGTGACATTCTGGGTGCTGGCACTGGGAGGCACAGAAGCCCCACTGTCAGTGGCCCCTGGAGAAGCAGCCTTACCACAGGCCTTGAGTAGTTTTTGGCCACAGCTGCCAAGCTGGAGGGCCAGCACCAGGTTTACCCATATGTCCTCATAATGGGCCAGGTCGGTAGTGGCAGGTGCTTAGTGACTGACCTGCTGCAAAAGCCAGAGCTAGATTTCTCCTCCAAAACTACCTAAATCCTTAAGTAAAGACACGGAAATGACTCCCTTCAAGTGTTCAGTGCTTCCTTGCAAAAAGCCAAGCAGGTCCACTTTAAGGGTAGACCAGATGTCCGAATGGGAATAAACTGGCTCTTAGAGCAATAAGAGTGCCCCCTGGTGGTTAAGGAACAAGCCTTTCCCCTCCTTGCCAACAGTCATCTCTCTAGGCCACTCCCAAACATGCCACACTAGGATCAGTCCTGGCTATCCCCAAAAGACTTGATATCAGCTATCTGGTGCTAGCCCTTCAGACACTGCAGGCTATGCCCTACAGACACAGGGAAATCTCCAGAGACAGCTATCAGATTGCATCCTGGGTCCCCAACACAGAGAAATTCACAGGACAGCAAGATAAGCCACTTAGGAAGCAATCCAGAGCCATCCCCTCCCGTACCTCCCCTCCCCTCCATGCTGTAAGCAACAATCTGGAATTAAGGGACTCTTTCTAGTTGCAGATATTTTTTAAGTGGGGAGAGAGGAGAAAAAGCAAAACTCCAAAACTTATTCTGACAGGAGGTCTTTAACTGCCTCCAAAGGTCAAGAATCTTAAGACTTGGCCATTCTGCAAAGGACTATTTGTCTTTAAAGCCTCAAAAAAAGAAAGCACCCCAAGGGCCCCAGTCCCCACGGGCCAAGATCTCTTCATCAGCAAAATAATCAAATAAGGTCTGATCCTCAGACTCCAAGCATTTAAAACCTGGATTAATACACCAGCAGACTCAAAAGCTAAGGGTCCTTCATTCAGGAAAGTCACAGGGCCTACCCTAGTTAGAAGCATTGCTTGCTGGGTAAATATCTAATTCTACAAAGAGAACCACAGGCTCAGCCGTTAAGCCAATTGCTGCCTCTTATCTTAACATAAAAGTTCAAAAGATCCCACTTACCCCTCAATGAACGCACACGTTACTTCCTGTGCCTCTACCACAACCCAGCTGCCTCCCTGGCCACATTAATTCCACTCGCCACTGATTAGTGGTGAAATGACCCTTTCCAAAACCGGTGCTTAGTGGATCTGGTGACTCAGAGGCATCAAAAGCTGCTATCCTCTCTCTCTCTCTCTCTCTCTCTCAACCCCTTCTAAGACTCTAGCCCAGGATAATAAGTAACCCACATTAATGAATACTGCTTGCCACTGTTTGAAGTTAGCACTGGAAGACTGCAGGTATTTAGCTGTGTGTGCATCATTTTTGCACCCTTTAAACAACAAAAAGGAAGATCAAAGCGTTCATGGCCAGCGGTCTTAGCTCTCAACAGACCTTTGTCAGCCTCCTTAGCACATCCATCCATCCACCCATGGCCCAACTCAACTGGAAACATCTGTCAAGTCCCCACCATCCTCCAACCCCGCCCTACCACTCCTGCGGAAGTCTTACCTGTATCCATTTTCTACAGTCTCTGTGGACCTCACACTTGCCGTAGCCTTTAGAGTTTTGCTGGACAAGCCAACCACTGTGGGTGACAGTTTGCACTTGAAATCTGCACAAGTCCATTCCTCTTCTTCATTCAAGGTGGGGAGGTAGCCACACACGACTTTGAGGCTCCCCAGTCCCCCATTACCCATGTAAGCTGTGTTTTCTCCCCCACTCCTCACATACTCAAGGTATATGTCGGAGGTCAAAAACATCTGGTAGGCATTTTCTTCCATCACAGCCTGAATCTCAGTCTGCGCTTGGTCAAACATGACCGAATCAATCTGCTGCTTTTTGATGCCGTCTCTTATGTAGGTCTTGGTGGCAGGTTTCAGCTGCTTGGAGACAATGCTGTTGTTCTCGATGTACCTTTTGTAGATCGCTTTGGCTACTCGTAAAGTTTTGGTATCCTTCAGGTTCATCTGCCGGAATCCATTGCAGGCAAACCAGAAGTCTAAGGTATCCACACATTTCTCCCTCTCCAGGAAAGTCCGGAAGAGGTAAGCACCGTCTTGATCGCCCAACAAGGAGTGCAAAGACTTGGTCCACCTGGTCAGAGGGGAATCCGGGGACGCCCGCCCCTCGGGCTCCCCTAGCCCATCTTCGTTCCGCCTGGCATTGGAGGAGACAGGCATGGGTTTGGTGACCTGACCCTTGCCCACTCCGAACTGGCACGGTGGGGCCTCCCCTTCTTCCCCGGGAACCGGGGGCCGCGGGGCATCCTCTCGGAAGCTGCTGCTGTGGTCCGGGAGGCGTGGCACCAATACAGCGCTGCTCATGGTGAGGGAGCGCTTCTCACCGAGTTTGGGGACTTTTTTCCCTTCTTCTAGTTCCTCTCAGCAACTGGCGGGAGTGGTCTCTTTCTCTCTCAAGTCAGTAGGGGCTCATCAGAGCCTCCTCTCTGAAAAGAAAAGGAAGGGGGAGGTGGGAGAGAGAAAAGGGTATTGATCTAATCAAAACCAGATCTACCCAACATCAAAGCAAGAAAGTAAACAGGCTTTTCAACTCCTCAAATTCAAATCAAGCAACCCAGCTATCTGCGAGGTGCTCCTCTAAAGTATCAGAGGCTGCTTTTTTCAAAGGCGAAATCGGAGCTCCTAGCACACTTTGGGGGGTGGGGGTCGGGGAAGGTAAGATAGAGGAGCAAGGGCTGGCAGGAGATGGCAGAGGGGCCCAGAAGGTGTAAGATGCAACCTTCCAAAATCCGCTCGGCCCCGGGCGGCAGACAAGCCAGCTCTGTGCCTCTCTCATCCCGCGGCATCAATCCAGAGGCGCACTCCCAGCCGCAGGGCTGCGTGCAGGTGAAACCAATTTCGGCGTATTTCCCCACTCGGCTCTGCACAGATAAGTCGTGCTCCAAACGTGCCCTTCCCCGGCATCTGGTTCCCATTCCCCCCACCCACCCCCTCCCTATACGCTCTCTCTTCCCACTCCTTAAAAATTCAGAAGATCCGGGCCCGAAGAAGCCCGCCCGCCTGCACAGGCGGAAGGGGCTCCCGGGCTCCCAGACTCAGCAAGCAAACTACCCCCTCCCAACCCAGATGTAAATTTCGCAGCGCAGACCCCTCCCCCGCCAGGAATCCGCCTCAATCTACACCTCTGTCTTCCCCGCTCCCCAAAAACAGAAACCAACTAACTCAGTAGAGACTTTGATCTTCAAACTTCTCTAGAAAGCAAAGCAGCCTCGGAAACCGCCGCCCCTGTCCCCCTAACCTACCTCCCGGAGCCGAAAATCCTACAAAACCGGATCAGAAGCCGTCTCACGCTACTCCTGCCTGTGCCAAGAATCCCAAACTCCACTGATCTCAAGCCCGTCTTTTTTCCAAAAGAAAAAAAGTCTTATCTAACCAATAAACAAGCAGCTTCTCCTAGCACTAGACGGATCAAACTAAGAAGGGTAAGGGCGGGCGGGAGGAACGGAGTGCGAGCCCGGCGAAGAGCCGGGGACCCTAGGCTTGGGGTGAGTGCACGCCACCCCCGCCCAGGGCCTCAGGCCGCCTGTAGCGCCGCGCTAACCCATCGGAGGGGAGGTGGGGCGGCCCCGTTACCTGAAAGGCGCAGGCCGCCGAGGCCGGGCTCTCATCTCCAAC
>NW_006159662.1:1659608-1659964 GCF_000334495.1 Tupaia belangeri chinensis
GGGGGAGGGCAAGCGGGGGGCGCCGCCACCCCTTTCATCCCACCTTCCGAGGCACTCCCGCGCACACTCACGCCCCGACTCACATCCATAACAACGACAGCGACGCAACCCCCGGGGGGGATCAGTCCACTCTCCGCCTACGCCACCACTTGGAGAAGTCTTCCCACTGGGCCCCCTGCCACCCTGGCCCCGGCGCTGGGGAGGGGGCTACGGCACAGGGCGCGCGAGGCAGCCGGGCCAAGCCCCCCGGAGCGCTAGGCGCCCGGCCCGTCGCTCCCCTCCGAGCGCGCCCCGAAATAGCCGGCCTGCCAACTTCAAAGGGCCGCCCGGCACCTCAAAGCGCGCTGGCCGCCCGG
>NW_006159662.1:1660685-1666055 GCF_000334495.1 Tupaia belangeri chinensis
TTGGGGAGCCAGTGATCCCGCCGCGCCAATCACAGCCGCGCTCGGCCGGCCCGCGCCTCCCGCCTTAAAGGGACAGCGCCCCGCGCCCGCCCGGGTCCGCCCCCGCCTGCCCCCGCCGCACGCTCAGCTCCTGGGTTAACCCTTCCCCGGCCCTCCTCCGCCCCCTGCCAGCGCCCCCCGCAGTCCGGGGGGCGTTTTCAGTCCGAGTTCTGATTTCGTCTTTCAAGTTCTCCGGCCCCTTAGCCACAGCCTCCTCCCCTTGCCTGCCTTCGCCCTCCCCAGCTCTGGAATGCAACAGTTTCTTGTAGCATTCTGGCCATCGCAAGAACTGCAAGCAAGCAGATTTTTTTTTCCCCTATCATCAAACGCTTTTCTACCTCTATTCAAGTTTCCCTAGGAATTTGGGCTTGAGGGCCCATAAGGGAGTTCTAGCTCTAGGCTGGACTGACCAAATGTCGTAGGGCGTACGCGACCGGAACGCGGCAGGCATGTGCCAGCTTGTGCACGCTAGCGCGCGTCTGAGTTTGGGTAAATATAGGACCGTTTGTAGATGGTTTGGGTTTGTGGATGTGTGAAATAGGGGTGTGAATCAGCCAGCACAGGCCCAAGTGCTGGAGATGCCCCCTGACACCGCTGTGGGAAGCGTGTCTCAATTCCCTTAAGATTAAACCCCAACTTCCCTGCCCCCCAGCCCCACCCCCGCCCTCGCAGCCCTCACCAGGCACCCACATCCACCACCTCTGTAACAACTGCATACCCACTCCTCTCCCAAGCGTCCTTCATCCTCCCATATGTTACATATTACACAGACATGGAATGTCTTTTTTCCTCGACAGGAGGTTTTAATGTATTGAGAACTTCCTCACCCCATTGTCACCTTTGAATTCCTTGCAACATTCCCCCCAAAATATTTATAAGGCACAACCTTTTCCACTAAAATAAAAATATATGCCACAACTCACAAAATTGTTTTTTCCTCCATTGCTATAGATGAGCCTCACACGAAGAGCTAATAATTAACATTTTTTTCTTTTGAAAAACATAAACGTATGAACTAAAGAAGTCCAAGAAGTGAAAGGCAGAACCAGCCTGATCTGAGCTGCGTGAGGCTTGGCCTCCAGCTCCACTCACTTTTCTTTATTTACTTTCTTGTCGAACTTAATAGACAACAAGCCCTTGTGAGTGCAGAGAAAGCCCTCAGAACTTTAAAGCATGCCAGAAACTTGACTCTGTCTGCCTGTCCATTGGAAAAATGAAGGATGATAAACCACCTGGTGATCTGCTAGGCAAGGGCAAGCATCAGGAACTGGGCTCCACCCTCGCTCCCCTGCCGCCTTAGACAGGGGACCAGAGAGCCCTCCCAGCCCCCCAGCGGACTATGTGCTAAACTCTTCAGCTCCTGGGCGTTGTGGCGGGTGGCATTTTCCTCCTCAGGACTTCTGTGTTTGTGGTCTGTCCCTCCAGGCTCACTGCCCCAGGCGTCTGGATCTTAGCGATGAAATAGTTACCTCAAGGCAAGCCAGGAAGGCTGAGAAAGAGGGTGGCCACATGACACATCTTTGCCTTGGGACAACAGTTACATGTGAGGAAACTGGTTGGCTTCAACAGCCCAAACTCCTGGGACCCTGGAAGGTGACCCACCCAGAGTCACCAGCTCTGAGCTGGTACATGGCACACCAGGGCCAAGGGCACACCTGCCCCTTCAGCCACCCCAAGTGCAGGGACCAGCAGATGGCATAGCGGTTATGTCACTGGACTCCCATATCGATCGGTGACTGGTTCAAGTCCTGAACCTAATGGCTTGAAACTCATAAAAGGCTGTGTACGGGCGTGCCTAAAATCCTGAGAGGAGAGTGGAGAAGGGATTGCCCCCCCCACCACCACCAGGGGGGTGATTTCTCACTTTCCCTCTCAGTCTCCTCTCTCTCCAGCAAGCACACACACCATAGGGTACAAACTTCTACCAGAAAAAAAAAGAAAGAATACCAAGTGTAAAAACTGTCTGTGGTATCAGGGAGTCTTTAGCCAAAGAGGGTGTTATTACTAGGCCAAAAGTGTAGACAGAGGAAGATGAATTGCCATAGAAGCGTCTATAATATTCAAATTTGAGGAAGGAAAACTAGAAAAATCAAAATACCCAAGATCAAAATAAATAAGATTGAGAAAGAAGGTATAAGGGCCAGTTCGCTGGTAGCATGGTGTTTAAGGCTGCAGGATCCCCCACAACCAACTGAGAAGTGTGTGTACAGACCCAGGGGCTTACAAACCACGCCGGGTCCATGTGTGTGCAATACTCACTACTTGTGCATGCCAAATACCCCAGAGGAGAACGGGAAAGAAACGGCTGCAGGTAACTATCCCCCTTAGGGGGTGCTTTCTCACTTCCCCACCGCTGGCCCTGAGTCAGGTGAGTGCCTGAGCCTTATAGGAAATTTAAATAAAACAAAACAAAGGAAGAGAAAAGAAAGAAGAGGCTTTTGAAAAGGAGGTGAAAACTTGACCTTCCTGGGTGGTTTTCCTCCCCTCCCTGTGGTCTCCACTGACCCTTTACCATGTCCCCACCCACCCCATTCACCAGAGGATGCTCCTTTTTTTTTTTATTTGAGAGGTTTCTGCTGTGGGGCTCATGCGCTCACTTACCAGAAAGACAGAGAGAGAGAGACAGAGGGACAGAAAGCGAGACATCACCCCCCCAAGGGGGATGGCCACGCCGTAATCCCTTCTCCTCCAGTCTCCTCTCAGAATCTTGGACATGCACGCACCTCCGCCCCGTGAGTTTAAGCCACCGGGTCTGGGACTTGAACCGCGGTCGACTACATGGGAGTCCAGCGACACAGCCATTATGCCAATTGCTGATCCCCAGAGGATGCTCCTTGTGTCGCTTCAGGTTACAGCAGTAGCAAGGGGAGCCTGAGGTGGAGACACAGGAGCAAGGCCCAGTCAGTTTGGGCATTCTGGGTAATGGCTCCTCTGAGAGCCTGGTTTCTAGAACAGGTGCTCTGGACACCTTCGGTAGTGACCTCCCCCCCCCATCACCACCTTCCCTGTCCCATTCTCCCGTACCCCAGCAATATCACATCTGCCGAGACAGTTCCCTTCTAACGGGAGGCCGGGCCAAGGGCTGAAACACCAGAAGCCTCTAGGTCTTTGGCTACCATTGATAACATTCCTGGAGAATCCCAAATCCTTTGCTTCTACCCAGCCCCTTTCTCAAGATAGCACAGTTTTCCATTTTCCCTTCTCCCTGGCAGCGGAGCTATCATGTGACTTGTTGTAATCCTGCCCGGTTGCCTGGAAACTGGAAAGCAAGGTGATGGATTTCTGCACATGCTCCCCCACCCCCTTAAAGAAAAACCCTACGGAGGATAAGCAGCCCACTTTGCCTAAGTGCAGACAAGTTTAATAAAGCAGAGAGTGGTTCTTTTTGGAATTGTGGACTGGGTTGAAATCCTAGAATCCCAGAAAACAAGGACTCACAGCTCCCTGGGAGGTATCTGGCCTGATCTGTGACCTTTAGTCGCTATGTGAAAATGGCTGTGGAGGAGAAGGAACACCAGCTGAGACTTCAGGGGAGGGGAGACCCAGGACGCCACTCTCTAAGACTCAGCAACGCTGTCTTTTATTTCTTTGGACGGGTGCCACCATAGACAATGTACCTTTGTTGAGAGAGGGAGGTAGAGAGACACAGGTAATCTTTTCTGAGACTAGGTTACCTAACCACTCCGAGTCCCCACTTCCTCCTGCAGAGAGAAGGAAACCTCCCTCAAAAGGAAAATACACATAGTAGGTGTCCAAAACATGGTTATTTCTACATGGTTTCCTCAATAGTTATTGGCTGTTCTGGAAGACAGGCAGACATGTCCAAAGCAAAGATACCTTCCAAGTAGGAGCTGCTTTCTTGAGGACTCCAGGGAGCTGACCACAGGAGGTCCTGTGGAACCACCAGGGAGGCTGTGCTTTTCTGCCATCTTTTTTCTTTCTTTCTTTCTTCCTTTTTTAAAATTTCCTAGAGGAGAAAAATGAGAAAGCACCATCTCTCCCACCCCATCCCCCTATGGAGGATGGCTGGGCTGCTTTTCTTTCTCTTTTTCTCCTTTTAGGACTTTGGGCACATATGCACATGCCTGGCGAGTTTTTCAAGCCAACAGGCTCAGGACTCAGTCGTGCAGTCAGCCTTGTCAGCCACCTTAGCTGCCTGAACCACCACGCTACCCTGGGCTGGACCCTGCTATCTTTCTTTCTGTTTTTTAAAGAATTATTTCTGTATTTAATTTCATTTGTTATTATTATTATTTTTAATTCGATCAGAAAGAGACAGTGAGAGAGAAAGGGAAAGTGAGAAAGCAAGCCATCAGGTCTGGGACTCGAATCCTAGTTGGCCACATGGGAATCCAGTGACCCTATCCTTCATGCTACCTGCCGGCCCCCTGCTATCTTTCAATGACAGTTCTGTACTATATCCAAAAGAACAGTGTGAGATCAGTGGCACAGCGGTTAACACACTGCTCAAGTGTTGCCGAATCCATGTGGAGACTGTGGGTTCAGCTCCCAGTTGACCTGATGCTTATGAACTTGGCTGGCTAGGAGGGCTAAGGGGTGGGAAGGATATGCCATGGGACCTTGTTAAGAGTGGTTGTAGGGGCCAGCAGGTAGCATGGTGGTTAAGGCAGCTGGAATCCCACATGGCTGACCATGGCTCGAGTCCTGGACCTGGCAGCTTTCTCACTTTCCTTCTCTCTCTGGTCAAATTTAAAATAAAATAAAGTAAAATAAAATAAATAAAATTAAAAAAAAGAAAAGAGTGGTTGTTTTTCTCTCTGTGTGTCTCTCACTCCCATAAAAGAAATGTTGGTTTTTTTGTTTGTGTGTGTGTGTATGTGTGTGTTTAAGAAATAACAGAATGTTTCAGTCCAGGGAGCCTTTGACTGTTATCTGATCCAACCCATCATTTAAGAAATGAAGACAATGGGGCCAGCAGGTGGCATGGAGGTTAAGATGTTGGATCCCACATGGCCAGCCATACAAATCAAGTCCTGGACCCAGTGGCTGAAAAACACACTGAGCTTGTGTGTGTGTATCCAAAATCCTAAGAGGAAAATGGAGGAGAAAGGATGGTGGCATGGCCATCCCCCTGGGGAGTGATTTCTCACTTTCTCTCTCTCTGTCTGTCTGCCTATCTCTCTCTGGTGAAGACACACATCCTATATCAAAAACTAAGAAAAGAAAAAAAGAAAAGAAAAGAAAAGAAAAGAAAAGAAAAGAAAAGAAAAGAAAAGAAAAGAAAAGAAAAGAAAAGAAAAGAAAAGAAAAGAAAAGAAAAGAAAAGAAAAGAAAAGAAAAGAAAAGAAAAGAAAAGAAAAGAAAAGAAAA
>NW_006159662.1:1666106-1668613 GCF_000334495.1 Tupaia belangeri chinensis
AAGAAAGAAAGAAAGAAAGAAAGAAAGAAAGAAAGAAAGAAAGAAAGAAAGAAAGAAAAAACAAGAAATGAGGAGGACGATGAGAGGTTTGGATGGTGGTATGGCAGTAACATACAAAGTTCCAGGGGACCAACTCACATAGGAAAGTTCCAGGTCCATGTCTGGAGACCTCTCTGAACACACCAGGCATATGACCCAAGGTTGGCTGAAGCTGGGGTCAGTTGTGGCTTCAAGACTCTTTTGGGCATGCAGTATATCTGTCTTTCTGTCTCTATTTCTCCACTCACAGAAAGAATGAATAAAATAAACTTTAAAAACATGGAAAGAAATGAGGAAAACTAAACAAAGAGGAAGAGAGATCTCCTCAAGATCACTTTGCACATGTTGGAGCTGAGCTGGACCTTCCTGCGAGTCCTAGGTCCTGGCTAAGAAGGAGGCCTGAGCATCTGGAGGCCTTGACGTCTGTGCCAGGGCAAATCAATACGTCCGGGATACTTTGTAAGACTCAGAACAGGGCTTCTGTCTGAAATTCCCTTAAGCACACTTCCGTCAGCCCCTCCCAACACACAGCCTTGACCAGGGAACTAGGGGACCTGGGCTTGATCCTGATGGTCCCACTGCATCTCCTCTGCTGGTGGCCAATTCCGTGGGCATCGCGGGTGGAGGGGAGGTGGCCCATCTAAGGGAGAATTCACTGTAACAGAGCCTGAGAGGAAGAAGGGAGTAAAAGTCAGGCCTGAGGGGCCAACATGTGGCATGGTGGTTAAGACATTGGATTCCCACATGGCCAACTGTGGTTCTAGTCTCAGACCTGGTAGCTTGCTTTCTCACTTTCCTGACTCTCTCTTTGTCTCTCTCTGGTCACATTTAAATAATAATAATAATAAATAAAAATTTTTTAAAAGTCAGACCTGACTTCATGCCACCCCTGTGGGGTGCTACCTCTCCCTTTGTAGAGCAGGAAGTGGGGATGCCAATATGGAGGCTGTGAAGCACAAGAGCAAAGTGAGGGCCCCCTTTGAAAAACCTCACCATACAGGTGTTGAGGGGACTTAACTTACTAATAAAATGACCATGGGTGGTGCATTAAGTTTAAATACCTTAAACAATAATTTAAAACTTCATTTGATTTGTTTTCAAGTACTTTTTAAATGTTTATTATAAACGGAGCTACAACCTACTGAATTTTTCAGTATCTCCCCATTCATTGTCTTGGAGTGTGGTTTCTAGAATGGTCTCTTATAACCAGAAGAGGTCAACATAAAAATGAATCCAGAGACGGGGCTGGCAAGTGGTGTGGTGGTTAAGGGCATTGGATTCCCACATGGCTGACCACAGTTTGAGTCCCAGGCCTAACGGCTTGCTTTCTCACTTTCCCTCTTTTACTCTCTCTCTCTTATTCTGTCCCTCTGAATGAGTGAATGAATGAATGACGTTAAAAAAATAAAGTAATTCTTAAAAATAAATGAATCCAGAGAGAAGTCTGTTTTTTCATAGTGTCCAGAGTATCAGACATCAGTAACAAAAACAAAACAACCCCAAAAACAACAAGAAAAGAAGGCTTGTTTTCGGGAAAGGAAGTAACAACTGAGAAGCGAACCCCTGAAGTCATCACTCCCCCAGCGGCACGTGAACCGGCTGGTAAATAGGTCTGAGCGCCTAAGTATCGCCACAGACATTTTCTTTGGTTCCTGATGTTTCATTTTGCTCATTTTCAACAACTGGAAAGTGAAGGTTAGCAGAGCTTGAAATAAGTGTCTTTATTCTTTCATGTCAGGTGGTTTCTTGGTGTGCTTTGAGCGTTTCCACACTGGTTGCTTTCCCTGAGGACCCCACGAGATTTGCCATGGTGGGGCAGGAGGCTTGGCAGGCTCCCAGGCTGCCTAGAACACCGGGAGAGGTTCTGGATTTTGCTCCAGGTTAAAGAACCTTCCCTATATCTATCCCCCCACATGCAGCCTTCTTAAATAACCCACCAAGTCCTCATCCCTCACTGGACTGGCTTCAAGGCACTGGGGTAGTATAAAGGGCTGGTAAACGCTCAGGAAGTCTCCACTGGCTGCCTACACTTCCCTACCTCACCTTGTCTTCTCAAGACACTATGGTCTGTCTTTCCATAAAATAATTTTCAGCCCAGACATCCTAGTGGTTAAGTAACAAGAACTCCCCTCCACCTTTTGTTTTAAGGGAGATTTTTGCTATAGGGTATGTGTGATCCCTGGAGAGACAGAGACAGAAAGCAAGAAATCATCCCCCGGGGGGATGGTCACACTGCAATCCCTTTTCTTCCATTTTCCTTTCCGGATTTTGGGCACACATGCACCTGTGCCCAGCATGAGCTTTAAGCCGCCAGATCCAGGACTCGAACCACGGTCAACTCCCTGGCAGTCCAGTGATGTAACCTCCAACTCCATCTGCTGGTCCCAACACAGGAACCCTTTGGGATCTGTGTGTTGTTTGGTTAACCTGCAGCTCTCACTTACCTGACAGCACCCCTGCCTCCTCCC
>NW_006159662.1:1668625-1701921 GCF_000334495.1 Tupaia belangeri chinensis
TTCCCTAGACTCCTTCCCCAGGAACTGCCCTAAACTGCTTTCTGGGCTATGCCCCTGCAGCCACCATAGTATCAATCTGTACTTGCAAAAGACCAGGGCCTCCTAAAGCTAGTACTTTTCACAGTCCTCATTCATCAGCCGCACACTTTGGTAGGTTGGCCACAGCCACCTAATTTAACACACTTACAGGAGAACCTACTTTGTCTCACTGAAACTGGCCAGCCTTTGGTTACTCAGTGACCTTACCAGCCCCAGATGTCTAAGGTAGAAGCCTGGGCCACATCTAGACTCCCCTGTCTCCCTCAAACACCCTCGTTCATTCTGTTGATTCTGCCTCCTCAGAATCTTCTAGAATCATCCCCCTCTGCCCAAATTCACAACCACCACCACCACGGCTCTGACTCTTATCACCTCTTGCTGGGAGCAGCTAAAGGTTCTAATTGTCCTGCACACCTGCAGTTCAGAGCCCGCTCCCCTCAGGTGTCACTGCTACAGGAGTGTTCTACAAACCGAAGTTGACCACGTCACCCCTTGCTTCTAATCCTCCCCTGCCTGTGCATACCCTTCTGGAGCAGTTTGGGATTTCCATCCATATTGTCAGATATCAAAACAAAAATCTAAGGGGTGTGGCGGGGCCAGCAGGTAGCATGGTGGTTAAGGTGCTGGAATTCCCACATGGCCGGCCATGGTTTAAGTCCTGGACCTGGTGGCTTGCTTTAAAGCCAGCCATGGTGTAAGTCCTGGACCTGGTGGCTTGCTTTCTCACTCTACTTCTCTCTCTCTCTGTCTTTCTCTGGCAAAACTCATGTGAAAAATAATATTAGCAATAATAATAATAAATAAATAATTATAAAAAAAAAAAAATCTAAGGGGTGTGTGTGGTAAAGCCCAAACTCCTTAGCATGGCCCTCGAGGTGGTCTGGCCAGGCCCGTCTCCAGCTCAATTTCTTGCTACCTTGTGAAGTCCCACAGAGTGGCTCGCGTCTTCCTCTGTGCCTCTATGCTGAGATTCCCTTGGCCACCCTCTTCAGCTCCTTCATTCCTGTTCTACCTCACCCCCCCGCCCCGTCTGAAATAGGCAGCTGTCCTCCATTTTCCTATGACACCTGGGCCCCACCTCTAGCAAAACACTGTGATGGATCCACTTCTCTGTCCCACCCACTCAACCATGAACCTTCTGAGGATGGGGACCATGTTTTATGACACTTGAACGCCTTGGCCCAGTACCTGACTCAATGGTTGAACTAGCCTGTGGACAAAAGCAATATGCCACATATTTCACAGCTCGTAAAGCCTGTGCACTGGCCAACTGAGACTCTGTTGGCCTTGGTTGTTGGAGTAGGGCCTTGGGAGACTCCTGCCAGAGTCAATCCTTTGGTTTCTGTGTCATGACTTGTGGTTGGCATCTTCTAAGTTGTCCCCCACATGAGCCCTGCTCCCTGGTATCTGTACCATGGGCAGTTCCCTCCTCTAGAGATGGGTAGAGCTTATTCTCTCTCTCCTCAAAAATAGAATATGACAGACATAACAGGCTCTCCCTTCTGAGGTTAGGTCACAAAGACTGCGGCTTCTATCTTAGGCAATTTCCCTAGGGTCGTGACGTGACCCTGGGAAAAGCCCACATAAAGAGACGGGCCTGCCCCAAACCAAGTGAGTGATCTCAGAAGCTGATCCCTGCCCAGTCAAGCCTTGAGATGACTGTATGCCCAGCTCCTCTACAGCCTCCTGGAAAGCACAGGGCATCCAGCCAGGCCACCCTCGGATTCTGGCCCCACAGATTAAGATGCATCCTCCAGGGGAGTGGAGTGGCAAAGACAGACCTATCGATAAGACGATCTGTCGGCTAACATCACAGGTGGTGAGAGCCGAGTTGAGAGACAGGCTGTGCGGATCTTTTCTGTATTCTATTTGATAACTGTGCACTGATGAGAGTGGTGACAGGCATAAACTGGCAATAAATCCAACATGTTTGAAGCTCTTCAAAGGTTACTGGAAGTTTCTGTAAAAATATATCAAAAACTTCCAAATAGATTATGAAAGGAAAACCAAGTCA
Organism: Tupaia belangeri chinensis; assembly: GCF_000334495.1. NCBI lineage: Eukaryota > Metazoa > Chordata > Mammalia > Scandentia > Tupaiidae > Tupaia > Tupaia belangeri. The sequence continues at coordinate 1,670,679 of NW_006159662.1, forward strand.
TTTTTGAGATTTTACTGAGTTAAGTATTTGATCACACTCAGTTTCTGTTTTGCTTCTGCCTTTTCCTTAGTTGCATTTATTATTTATTTTGTCTAAATAGAAAAATAGAACCTATTGGTTTAGAAGGTCCATAAGAATATTTTTTAGCAGCTATTGCATTCAAATTTAAAACAGAAAAATGGATCTTCATTTTGAACTGACTGGAATATAAATGTTAATGAGGGGCCAGCAGCTGGTGTGGTGCTTAAAGCACTGGACTCCCACATGGCCAACCATGGTTTGAGCCCTGGACCTGGTGGCTTGCTTCCTCACTTTCTGTCTCTTGTTCTCTCTCTGTCTCTCTCTGGTGAGTGGATGTGCCCTGTAGCAAATTTAAAATAATAATCATAATAAATACAATTGAATAAATAATTCTTTTTAAAATTTTTACTTTATTTATTTTAATTTGAACAGAAAGGGACAGAGTGAGAGAGAAAAGGAAAGTTGGAAATCAAGCTGCCAGGTCCAGGACTCGAACCATGATCAGTCATGTGGGAGCCCAGCACCCTTATCCACCACACCACCTGCTGACCCTAAATAATTATTTTTTAAAAAAGAAGAAAGATGCTAATGAGAGTATCACTGTGATTTTAATGTGGTGCCAGATGTTAACAGGGGCATGGAGCTAGTTTCCATCATTTCTGAAAGATGATATTCTATTTTAAGTTATTTATTTATTTATTTCATGAATGAGAAAGACAGAGACAGAGACAGAGATAGAGAAACAGTGTTCCCAACAGGGTCCTGACACCATGATCCTCCACGACTTCAGCCAGCCCAGATCGTCGTGCATGGGAGGTCTCCGGACGTGAACCCAGGACCATCCCATGTGGGTCGGCCTCACAGGGTGCTTTGTGTCTCTTGCATCTCTGCCAGACCCCGTAAGGATGATGATGAAGAAGAAGATGATGATCTTTGGCAAGTAAACCCCAGTGTCCCAGTAAAAGGGAAGAAGGAAGGACATTCCTAAATGTGATAGGCAGGAAAGACTTTGGAGAAATCTCATTTGTGATTCGATGACTGCTTGAATGACAGGGTGCCTAGGGAGCAAGTCCTCTGAACAAAGGAGAAATTATCCACAGATCAGTATGGAGCTGGGGTTGAACATAATGTTTCATCTTATGGGTTTGTTTGTTTTTTACAAAAACATCAGTATAACAAACCAAATAATGTGTGGATTGAGACTCACCTCCTCGTGCCAATGCTGTCTTGATAAATACTTCTGCAGAAAACTTTGGGGCATAGAAAAAGATACAAAATGGAAACCAGCAGTTAGCGTAATGGCTATGTCGCTGGATTCCCACGTAGTTGACCGTGGTTCACGTCCCGGACCTGGTGGCTTAGAACTCACGCCGGGCACGTGTGCGTGCGTGCCCAAGATCCCAAGAGGAGAATGGAGGAGAAGGGATTGCAGCGTGACCATCCCCCCTGGGGGGTGATTTCTCGCTTTCTGTCTCTATGTTTCTCTCTGTCTGGCGAGCGCACACGCCCTATAGCGAAAACCTCTCAATAAAAAAAAAGAAAAAGAAAAAGAAAAAGATACAAAATCACTGAAACTATAGAACCTGGGGACCAGCAGTTAGCGTAATGGCTATGTCACTGGACTCCCACGTAGTCGACTGCGGTTCATGTCCTGGACCCGGTGGCTTAAAACTCACGCCGGGCACGTGTGTGTGCGTGCCCAAGATCCCGAGAGGAGAAGGGAGAAGGGATTGCGGCATGGCCATCCCCCCTGGGGGGTGATTTCTCGCTTTCTGTCTCTCTGTCTCTCTCTGTCTGTCTGGCTGAAACAGAGCAAGAACCCACTAATATATTTTCTAGGGTTCCTGAAATATAAAGTCCATTTGCATTGTAATGGCCCAGGGTAAGGAGTAAGCCTTCAAACTTTGGTTATGATAATGACCAGCATGGACCATGGGTGAGGGCCATTTGACCTCTAAAACTCTCACTTACAGGAAAGAAGGTTTTCATTTCAATATGTAAGATGTTTTGTAGACTGGAAACTGCCGGTTGTGAGCTCACCAGGCTGAATGGTTCCAGACTCCTGAAGAGGAATTTGATTATCTAAGGCCTCACCAATCAAGAATGCCCACGAGCTGATCACGCCCTCTTGAACCAATCACTGTGGCGAGTGCACACGCCCTAGAGCAAAAGCCTCTCAAAAAAAAAAAAAAAATATATATATATATATAGAACCTGTCTTGATGACCTAAATGAATTACTCAAACACTTATGAGAGATTAGAAAAAATGAAGTATAGAGCTAGCCCTGCTTCTCACACGAGGGAGATCGAAGCAAGATGCCGCCTGCTTCCACAGATGAGGCAAAAGTGGGTGAAGTGAGAAGGCCCGTATTTCAGCTGATAATATAATATGTGCTTTCCCCTCCTCCTAAACAGAGTCTTTTTGCAGAAGTGCCTTTTCTTTTTTCCTTTTTTTAAAATAGATTTTAGCTATAGGGTGTGTGAACTCGCTAGAGAGACAGAGAGAGAGAGAAAGTGAGAAATCACCCCTCAGCAGGGATGGACACATGCAATCCCTTTTCCTCCATCCTCTTCTAGCGATTTTGGGTATGCATGCACACATTCCTGGTGTGAGTTTCAAGCTGCCAGCTCTGGGACTCGAAACGCAGTTGGCCATATGAGAGTCCAGCGCCTTAACTACCGCACCAGCTGCTGGCCCAAGTCTTTTCTTTTTTTAAAAAAATCTATTTGTTCAATGTGTTAAATGTATCTATTTTTGTAAACTCTTCACATGCATCCTTTATTTATTTATTTATTTAGAAAGGTTTTTTACTATAGGGTGCGTGCGCTGGCCAGAAAGACAGAGAGAGACAAAGAGACAGAAAGCGAGAAATCATCCCCCGGTGGTGATGGCCATGCTGCAATCCCTTCTCCTCCATTCTCTTCTCGGGATCTTGGGCACGCACGCACATGCACCCGGCGTGAGTGGGTCTGGGATTTGAACCGTGGCCAACTACATGGGAGTCCAGCGACATAGCCATTAAGCCAACTACTGGTCCCGCATGCATCCATTATTTAACAAATAAGAAAATGATTAGGAACAGGTAACCTGACTTTGGGGTCAATGAGCCAGCTGGTGGGGTAGTGGTTAGAATGGCTGGATTCCACATGCTGACCTCAGGGCGCAAGTCCCAGACCTGGCCTGAGAAACACATTGGATGTGTATGTGTGAGTGCCCAAAATCTCACAAGGAGGGAGAGTGGAGATTGCCCTGAGAAAACCCCCCACGGTGCGAAGTTCATTTTCCCTCTCTCCTTCTGTCTCTCTCCAGTGAGCACACACAACCTCTAGCAAATAAAAGGAAGAAAGAAAATACACTCACAAGTGTGGCAAGCAGGGTGTGGTGAGTCAGGGTCTTGTGCACAGTCCTCTGTTCACAGGGTGGATAAGCACCCACCCCCCCAGCGGGGAAAACCCCCCCCCCCCCCAGCAGCTAGCAAGAGAATCTTGGGGAGGTGTGAATGGCAGGTGTAAGACAGGCCTCCTGCTGTGTGGACTGCAGGAGGGACAGGCCAGTATCTTCGTGATGGATGTTCAAGGGCACCCTGGGGACAACCCCAGCTGCTAACTGGCTTCCAGAGGTCAAGACCAAGAAAGGCTGAAGGCTAAGCTGCACCACCCAGGAAGGACGTGGGTGGGTGTGGGCTGGCCGCTGGCTACCCCCCCTTTCCATTTCCGCTTTCTCAGGCCACCCACTTTGTGCAGGTCAAGCAGCTGCTTCACCGGAACTTGGTTCATCTTTTTAACTGACCTGACCCTCCCTATCCCCGCCCCTTGAACTTTGACCTTTTCTACCTCCACAAAGGCCACCTTCCAGCCTGCCCTTCTCCAGTCATCCCCAGGGGGTTCCCTGCTCTGAATTTCCCAGTGAAAAGGTGTCAGCCTTAAACTCTGCACGACAATGGAGGGTCCTGTGTGCCTGGGAGGCCAGCGCTGCTCCGGAAGGGTGGACCAGGCCTTTCCCCAGAGAGCCAGGGCAGCCAGAGGAAAGCAAGCATTCTGCCCATGGGCAGCGGGCCCCAAAGTACAACCAGAGGACAGATGGTTCACCGCATCTCCCCAGCAGCCCAGCTGGGGAGGGCGAGGAAGAGGCCATAATCTGGTGGGTGCTTCTCCGTGCTTTGTGTCAGATGCAGGGCTGGGGATGTAGGGTGAACCAATGGGGCATGGGATGGACTGGGCGTGGGTGGCTGGGACAAGCCCTGCAAAGCTCCCAACTTGGGGAAGCCCAGCCTTTTCCAGGGAGGAAGGGGAAGCTGGGCACACTGACCTAGGTGGGCGTAGTGCCTTGTGGGCCACAGTCGGTGGGGTTTTCCTTATCCTGTAGTATAATTCTGAGGCAAGGAGTGTGGCTCAGTGGTTCCACATGGAGGCTCAGAAGTGGACACCTCAGCCCCCTATGTACATTTGACGGTTGTCTGTCCCTCGGTTTCTCCAAGTGTAAAATGGAAGGAACAGCAGTGCCTGTCTGGGTGGTTGTTGGGAGGGTTAAATGAGATGAAACACAAAGTAGTCAGAAGCCCAGCTGGTGCCTGGAGAACACTCGGGAAGGTTAGACATCTTAGGGGAAAATGAGAGAGAACAACCTGGGCTGGGCCCCCCCCCCAGCTATAGATGGACTGGGCGTGGGTGGCTGGGACAAGCCCTGCAAAGCTCCCAACTTGGGGAAGCCCAGCCTTTTCCAGGGAGGAAGGGGAAGCTGGGCACACTGACCTAGGTGGGCGTAGTGCCTTGTGGGCCACAGTCGGTGGGGTTTTCCTTATCCTGTAGTATAATTCTGAGGCAAGGAGTGTGGCTCAGTGGTTCCACATGGAGGCTCAGAAGTGGACACCTCAGCCCCCTATGTACATTTGACGGTTGTCTGTCCCTCGGTTTCTCCAAGTGTAAAATGGAAGGAACAGCAGTGCCTGTCTGGGTGGTTGTTGGGAGGGTTAAATGAGATGAAACACAAAGTAGTCAGAAGCCCAGCTGGTGCCTGGAGAACACTCGGGAAGGTTAGACATCTTAGGGGAAAATGAGAGAGAACAACCTGGGCTGGGCCCCCCCCAGCTATAAACGTCCTACAGGTCATTCAGGCTCTGTAAGACCCCTTTCCCTTAACTATGAAGTGGGAATAAAATAGTGGCACGTGGATTGCGATGTACGTGGAAACAGGCCAACCAGTTATCTCAGTTTCTGAAAGACGTAAGTGCTCAGCTTTGAGGCACAACAGGCTTCCTAGGGCCAGAGAAGGGCTCCTCGTCCATTTTCATGTCAGTGCCAGCCTCGAACTAGGAGGGGCTGCCACCTGGCCTCAACAAGAGTTTCCCTCAGCACGTACCCACTCCTCACACATAGCCTTAGCGATGGCAGCGAGGACTCCTGGGTACTTGCAAATGTCTACGGTTCTTTGACTTTAGGACCCCTCAACTCTGTATAGCACCAGCAGCCCCCCAGCTTGGCTAGATCCCCCAGCAACTCTGCATCCCAACTCTCAGACTTCTCCCCTACCCCACTGTCTAAGCAGCATTGAAGCGTTTTTTTTATTCTGGTCGCTCCTCCCAAGGGTTATAAGATGGGCTCCCCCAGGGCAAGGTTAGGGAATCCAGGGAGTCCATCCTCCAGCCACAGCCAACCTTCCAGCAGCGCCTCCTATCTCCCCACCTTCCACCAAGCTTTCCACAACTGGCCGCAGATACGCACTGTAGCATGTTGGCCCTCTTTGTTCTGACACCTTTATAACGATGGAGGTGCCACCACCAAGGTCACAGGCCTTCCCCCTGCACCCGTCACTCTCTTTTAAATCCTGCAAGGTGCTGTGTTCCTGTCCATCTACTTCCTGTGTAGACTCCATTCCTCACTCAGATTCCACTTGGGAAAAGGGAGCCCCTTGAGGCAAATATTAAGATGAACACAGACCCCTCAGATCTTCCCGCCAGGGTGCGTTTTCTGTTGTTGACTGTCGTTGACTGGGGGAGCCTAAAGCAGCAGCAGCGTGCAAGGTACAGGTGTGGTTTCCTGAAGATCAGGCGTGCCTCACCCACAAACAAGCCTCTGCTTCTTTCAGACATAGCTGGCTGTAACATCTTGGTGTTGCGGTGGCATCGGGGCAACCACTGGGGCGGATGGGAGGTTTAAAAGATGGGGACAGGAGCCTGAGTCTGGACCAACCCCTGAGTCTGGTTCCTCTCCAGCCCTCGTGCAACTTCCTTCAACACCCTGCTTACTCCTGCTTCTGTGTTCTTTCCCCACCTGGTGGTCTGTCCTTTTGCCTAGAGTGCCTGGTGCAGGTCTACACATCCTGGAGACTCCTTGCCTGAATTCCTCTAGGCAGAACCTCATCAAAGGACATACAAGTGTTTGCAAACCCACTAATGTCTTCTAGTTCCTTGGAAGCCAGCACGGTGCCTGGTGTGATAGGCACTTGGTATTGAAAGGAGGAAGAAGCAAGGCAGACAGGGAGAAGTGAGCTTGTCCATTTGGGAAGAGCTTGACCTTGTGAGAGTGTCTGGCTGAATTTGCGAGACTGGCAGCCATTACTTCTCAGATTGTGTTTCCCACTCTGGTGGGGGCTGGAGGTGGGTGAGGAGGGCTGCATGGCCTCACAAGGTGCAGGGGGACCCCAACATAGGAATGCTTGGCCCTGTCTTCCTGACGCCAGAGGAATGTTTAGGGATAGGAGAAGGTAAGGGAAATATTTTTTAGATTTTCCACCAAACCCTCCATACTTGGCCTTGCCCACTTCTGTAGCGTGAACCATCTGTAAGGACTTGGGGATAGAGTTCGATGGACACTTCTCTTCTTTGACTGTCTTTCAGCCACCCTTCATGAAGGCAGGCCCGCTCCATCCTTTGTTAGTCAGCATGGAGGGCTCTGGAAGGAGGCTTGCCCTCTACGCCCCCTACTTTCTATGTTGGGTAGGGACCACTGAAGAGGCCGAGTGATCTACCCTGTGGGATTGGGAGGCTAAATGGGGTGTGCTTAGCTCCACCCATCCCTCTTTGGAGTTGGCCGGCAGAGCATCTGTCTTCTCTAGGCCTGGAAGCCCTAAGATGGGGAACTAAGTTTCACGAGATATTTCCACTGGGAAGACCTGAAGTTGTCTCTCAAAACTGGTGGCAGGTAGCAAACATGCTTATCTGGGCTCTGGCTCTCGGAAGCTAATCCCTGCCCTTCATTGCCAGGCACTTACTCGGCAAGACAGACGGTTCTTCTCCATCTGCACAACCCCGATGTCTGCTCTCAGTTGGCTCTGTACTTGGGCAGGGAAAAGAGGTGCAACTTATTAGCACTCCCAAACCTTAGTACTCAGTTTAGAAGTTGCTTCCTTTATAAATCTGTTCTTTGAGCTGGGCTTTTACCCACTCAAGATCGGGTCCCAAGGGGACAATGGAGGGACATGCAGAGGGGAAGCCACAGTGACCCCACCCCAGAAGTATTTTCTCCACATGTCTGTGTGCAGCCTGTGCTGGGCTGTTTGTGTTGCATATACTAGTTAGTAGATTTTTCCAGGGACGCTTGTCTAGACAGCTTGACCAATATGGAGCCATCAGAGTCATCAGGATTGAGCTGTCCTCTTGTTTTGAATGTAGCACAACATGACGAAGGAACAGGCAAGGAAAAAACCAATGAGAAGCAGCACCATATCTTGGACTTCGGAATACAAAGACAATCGATTTTTTTTTTTTTTGAGAGATTTTTGCTATAGGTTTGTACACTCATGACAGAGAGAGACAGAAAGATAGAAAGTGAGAAATCACCCCCTCCCCTCCGCTGGGGTGGATGGCCACGCCACAATCCCTTCTCCTCCATTCTCCTCTCGGGATCTTGGGCATGCACACACACGTGCCGGTGTGAGTTTAAGCCACCGGGTCCGGGACTCGAACTGCGGTCGACTGCGTGGGAGTCCAGCGACATAGCCATTACGCCAACTGCTGGTCTGACAACCGATTTTCATATCTCAACGTGCCACCAGCTAGCTGTGACCTTGAATAAGTTATATAACCTTTTTAAGCCTTGATTTTCCCTTCCATGCTAAGGATAACTCGCCACGTTGCAAAGGTTGAAATTACCATTAACCTATCCCTTTTCCTGTGTCTGCCACATACCAGCCCCGGGATGTTGCTGGCATCAAGATAATATAGGAGAAGTGCCTGCCATGGTGGCTGGCCCAGAGAAAGAATAGTGACCGCCATCAGTGAGGTTAGCGTCATTCTCCTCAGGGCCACAGCAGGCCCAGGGAGCCCTTGCGGAGACACGACTCTATCCTGTAACTATGGCTTTTGGGCCCAGAGAGCCAGGCATTAGCACAGGCTCTTCTGGGCTGACCCTGTCCCAGCCACAGAACACCCAAAGCCTGACCCTCAGAGAAGGTGGGTCTGTGGCTCACAGGCCACATTGACTAGGGATAGCTCTGTCCTTGGCGCCACCTTCCCTCACAGAGAGCCGCCTGTCTGAACCCTCAGGGCCAAAGAGCAGTAAAAGGGCAGTAAAGGCAGAGGGAGGAGCAGCCATAAACCAGAGACAGAGTCGTTAGCAGTTTCCTTTCTGATAAGGCCTTCAAGGGTTCCCAGGAGACCACTGTGAGCGCCAAGTCTGGGGCTTTGCCCCTAGCTGATAGAATCTTTGGTTCAGAGTTCAGGGAGAGAGGATCAGGAGGGGACTGAAAGCTCCAGAGAGGGCAAGAGCTGGAGAATGCATCCCACCAACCAAGGCCAAGAGGCAGGTCGAGGTGTTTCTGGTGATGACAATAATAAAGATAACTGGAGTGAAGGGCACTTCCTGTGGGTCAGGCCCTCTGGGAAGAGGTATCAGCAGATGGCCTCATTCCCTTCCCACTCAACCTCTCCTTGAAGCAGACTCCACTAATACCAACATAGTTTTCAGGACATGCAGGCCTAGAGGCAAGTGGGAACAGTATAAAATGAAAATATGGCCCTCTTGCTCAACACTGATAGGAATTTTTTTAGTTTTTTTTTTTTTCCTATGTGGTGTTTGTGCTTGTGAAAAAGAGAGAGAAGGATATGAGAAATTACGCCCAAGGGGGAATGGCCACACACAATCTCTTCCCCCCTCTCTCACTCTGTCCCTCTCTGGTCAAATAAAAATAAATAAGTAAATAAAGTTAAATAAAATAATAATTTTCTTGGAGAGGTTTTTGCTATAGGGCGCATGCGCTCATCAGAAAGACAGAGAGAGACAAAGAGACAGAAAAAGAGAAATCACCCCCGAGGGCTGCAATTCCTTCTCCATTCTCCTCTCAGGATCTTGGGCATGCACGCAGATGTGCCCAGCATGAGTTTAAGCCACCGGGTCCAGCACTCAAACTGCAGTCGACTACATGGGGGTCCGGTTGACATAGCCATTATGTCAACTGCTGTTCCCAATAAAATAATTCTTAAAAACAAAACAAAACAAAAAATGGGCCACCAACTTGGAAGATATCAACTTCTATTTGTTTGGACACATGGGGCAGTACTGGCACCAGACTGGCAGGGGCAGCTGCATAAACGTCCCCTTGGTGGAATGTCTGAACTCTGTCCTGAAAAGGTCCCCTACTGCTGAGCCCAGGCTCTGGCCTGCCTCTGAGCTCAGGCTCTGGCCTGCCCATCTTTGTCCCTTTTGTTTTGCAAAGTCCTAGGGCCAGCATTAGCTCCCCTTCTGTGAGGGACAGGAGTCAATGCCCCCTGCCCCCTGGGCCTGAACCTCCAAAGGCAGTAATCTGAGCTGCTATTTTTAAGGATCAGAGCCGTCAAAATAGAGGCCTTTTATTAATCTTTCAGTTGGCTTCCTTCTTGTCAACTGAATCCAGTTGGGAGGGTTAGTGGGGGGTATCTAAACTGAGCCCTGAGGTCCATACCCCAGCTCTGAAACTGGCTCCACATTCTTCTCTGACCCAGGCCAGGCCGTACAGGGTGGCTCAAGTTTCTCATCCACACCAGGAAGGCCTTGAATGGTCACTCTTCCAACCCCGTTTTCCCTCCCTGCTGCGGGGCTCAGCCATGAAAGATGGCTCCCTCTAACCTCGAGGTGACCAGACTCTCAAGTAAGAGAACCAAAGACTAGAGAAACCAGCACCGCCATTCACTCCTCCACCCTTCCCACAGCCTCCCTGGAGGCTGACCAGGAGGGAAGAGGTGCCAGTCTGGCCCTAAGGTGCAGACAGGGGTAGGTATGGAGAGGTTGGGATCTACCAACTCATTCTCTCTCTCTCCCAGTGGCCTCTTCCATCATAGCCCTGCCTAGCAGAAAGGACCAGGCTTCCTAAGCACCGAGTCTAGGATGCCATCTAGTACATTCCTGAAACTCTTCTGGGCATTTGAGGTTAGGTAGAACCATAGGAATTTAGAAATCATATTCGTGCCCATAGGAGATTAAGGAAATCATATACGCTACCCACACAGCACACAGGTGCATCACTTAGTCACTGAAAAGTAAGGGAGGTGTAATGATACAGACAATGCTTAGGAAAAGATGCTAACGCCAAAGGCAAGATGCAAAATTGTATGGAATGTGTACTTGACCAGGCAAAATGACAAATATTTTAAGTCCCCTCGGCCTTGCATCTCTTAACTTGGGCTACAGAAGAGCTAAGTTTAAGGCTGTTTGGATACCATGCAACCCAGAATCTCCACCGGGGGCTTTGGCATCAGAGACTCTAGTCTGGGCCTGTTGGAGGCAACCTGACAAGTCACTAGTCCCTTGTCGCTCTCAGAAATGTCATCTTCCATGGGACAGCAGGTGACATGGTGGTTAAAGTGGCTGTATCTCACGTGGACAGCTGCATAGTTCAAATCCAACACCTAGCAGCTTGAAAAACACAGCAGGCGTGTGTGTGTGTGTGTGTGTGTGTGTGCGTGTGTGCCCAAAATCCCAAGAGGAGAATGGAGAAGGGATTGTGGCATAGCCATCCCTCCTGGGGGGTGCTTTCCCACTTTCCTTCTTTCTCTCCTTCTTGTCTGTGTCTCTCCAGCAAGTGCATATGCCCTATACCAAATTAAAATGAATAAATAAGGGGACCAGCAGATGGTGCCCAGGCTCTGGCCTGCCTCTGAGCTCAGGCTCTGGCCTGCCCATCTTTGTCCCTTTTGTTTTGCAAAGTCCTAGGGCCAGCATTAGCTCCCCTTCTGTGAGGGACAGGAGTCAATGCCCCCTGCCCCCTGGGCCTGAACCTCCAAAGGCAGTAATCTGAGCTGCTATTTTTAAGGATCAGAGCCGTCAAAATAGAGGCCTTTTATTAATCTTTCAGTTGGCTTCCTTCTTGTCAACTGAATCCAGTTGGGAGGGTTAGTGGGGGGTATCTAAACTGAGCCCTGAGGTCCATACCCCAGCTCTGAAACTGGCTCCACATTCTTCTCTGACCCAGGCCAGGCCGTACAGGGTGGCTCAAGTTTCTCATCCACACCAGGAAGGCCTTGAATGGTCACTCTTCCAACCCCGTTTTCCCTCCCTGCTGCGGGGCTCAGCCATGAAAGATGGCTCCCTCTAACCTCGAGGTGACCAGACTCTCAAGTAAGAGAACCAAAGACTAGAGAAACCAGCACCGCCATTCACTCCTCCACCCTTCCCACAGCCTCCCTGGAGGCTGACCAGGAGGGAAGAGGTGCCAGTCTGGCCCTAAGGTGCAGACAGGGGTAGGTATGGAGAGGTTGGGATCTACCAACTCATTCTCTCTCTCTCCCAGTGGCCTCTTCCATCATAGCCCTGCCTAGCAGAAAGGACCAGGCTTCCTAAGCACCGAGTCTAGGATGCCATCTAGTACATTCCTGAAACTCTTCTGGGCATTTGAGGTTAGGTAGAACCATAGGAATTTAGAAATCATATTCGTGCCCATAGGAGATTAAGGAAATCATATACGCTACCCACACAGCACACAGGTGCATCACTTAGTCACTGAAAAGTAAGGGAGGTGTAATGATACAGACAATGCTTAGGAAAAGATGCTAACGCCAAAGGCAAGATGCAAAATTGTATGGAATGTGTACTTGACCAGGCAAAATGACAAATATTTTAAGTCCCCTCGGCCTTGCATCTCTTAACTTGGGCTACAGAAGAGCTAAGTTTAAGGCTGTTTGGATACCATGCAACCCAGAATCTCCACCGGGGGCTTTGGCATCAGAGACTCTAGTCTGGGCCTGTTGGAGGCAACCTGACAAGTCACTAGTCCCTTGTCGCTCTCAGAAATGTCATCTTCCATGGGACAGCAGGTGACATGGTGGTTAAAGTGGCTGTATCTCACGTGGACAGCTGCATAGTTCAAATCCAACACCTAGCAGCTTGAAAAACACAGCAGGCGTGTGTGTGTGTGTGTGTGTGTGTGTGCGTGTGTGCCCAAAATCCCAAGAGGAGAATGGAGAAGGGATTGTGGCATAGCCATCCCTCCTGGGGGGTGCTTTCCCACTTTCCTTCTTTCTCTCCTTCTTGTCTGTGTCTCTCCAGCAAGTGCATATGCCCTATACCAAATTAAAATGAATAAATAAGGGGACCAGCAGATGGTGTAATGGTTAAGTCACTGGACTCCCACGTAACTGCCTGCGGTTTGAATCCCAGACCCAGAGGCTTAAAACGCATGCCGGATACATGTGCGTGTGTGCCCAAGATCCTGAGAGGAGAATGGAGGAGAAAGGATTGCAACATGGCCATTCCCCCAGGGAAGTGGGGGGTGATTTCTCATTTTCTGCCTGTCTTTCCGGTAAGTACAAGTGCCCTATAGCAAAAATCTAAATAAATAAGGAATGTCCTCTTCGAAAGGCCACTTGGCTGGTCTTGGGTTGACCACATTTTAAGTAGGTTGGGGGTCAGCACCTACATAGGGCTGCCTGCCTCACAGGCACACGCACAAACCAGAACATGAGCAGCTCGAAAATACCAGCCCCCCAAAATAGAAGAAAATATCTAATTAGAGTTAGAGAATTTGAAGTCCATGTCCTCAGCCGGGGGACTTTGGTTAGCGAGTCAGAAGAGATAAGAGTGATACATGTCCTGGCCCCGTAATCCTTTGGCATTTCCCCTCAACTCACAGGCTGCTCCCCTTGAAGTTTCTGTTCTCCACTTTGCTGCAATCTCAGACTCTTGGCCAGATTTGTGAATTTTCAAGGGACACCAGAGCGGCCTCAAATGTTCCTGAAACGCATACAGCCTCTGTGATGGAGGTTGCTCACCTGTCAGCGTTTGCGATCTTTCTTCTCACCTGCCTGAAGTGAAATGCGGACTACAGAGCAAAAGAGGCGGAAGGTGGGTGAAATGGGGGCAGGGGGAGTGGGAGAGGAGGTGGAGAGGAGTGTGGAATCCTCTCCAAGCAACCAGGCATAGTGCAACCCCCTGCCCCATCCTGGGCTTCGGAAGGAAACTGGCTTCGGTGACCTCGAGCCTGGGTCCATTTCTCAATTTTAATCCTTAAAAGCTGTGTGCATTTGGGCGAAGGTATTCACCCTTCCCGAGCCTCAGTGTTCTCAACTTTAAAATGGGAAGAAATCACTCTGTTTGGGAAGGGTGACATGGAAAGGACCTGTAGGTCTGTGTATCTGATAAGTGCCCCGTGATTGTCGGCCTCCCTTCATCTTAGGGCACTGGGCTGCAGCTGCCTCACCCTTCCCCCAGCCCTGTCTTGTGGGAAAATGTCCGAGACTCCCAGGGGAGCCTGCTGGCGACTGGGCAGTGCCCCCTGGCCAGGTGGGCAGCCCCTTTTGGACCCTCGATGAACAGACTACCTCTTTGCTCCGCAGTCTGCACCCGCTGGCTGTGCTGGCTGGCTCAGGGAAGGGTGAGCGAGGCGGCCATGGCTCTGCAACCAGGTTTGGAAACACGTGTCAAAACCAATTCCAACCAGATGAGCCTGGCCCGCTTCCAAGGGCCGCTTTCCATCCACTCTGGCCAGTAGGAGCCTTGCCCAGATCCCCTCCACAGGCAGCCAGGTCTGTTTGTTCCCCAGAGGCCTTGGGTTCAGACCCCACAAGCTCACCTCTCTGTTCCGGAGGCTCCATTTAGAAGGTCCAAGCCATGAGTCACGGAGCCCGGCGCCGCTGGGGAAGGTAGGAAGGCTAAGTGCGGGCTCAGGACCAGCAACATCCGGGAGAGCCCATCTGCCCGTCCTGTAAACAAGGCCAGTCATGTCCCCAGCAGGCAGAGGAGGAAAGAGGGCTGAGGATGCCTCTTAACCACCACCCCACAGGGCGAGCCATTGGCCTCCTCCAGGGAAGAGAAACATCCCCTCCATAGCACATGGGCCTGAGGCACTTGGCTAGGGCGCCAGGGACTTCTCTATGCTGGGTTAAAAATGGTGGCTGAAAAAAAAAAAAAAAGTATACGCCACCGCCACCCAAAAAACCCGCTAGAGAATGCAGCACCACAGCATAGTCACAGAAGGAAAGGAAATCCAAATGTTTTGAGTTTAGCTATTAAGCATAGTTTCCAGCGAGTGTACTCATGTCTTGAAATGAAACAGATGAAAGCAACATGTGTCAATGGTTGTAGGAAGGCAATAATGTCATCCACAGGAAATAAAGAAATTGAACACTGAAGCCTCAGCCCAGAACTTAACTCTTCTCCTGCCCTGGTCCCCAAGGCTTCCTGCATGGAAGACTGACATCTCTCCGGCCGACTGGGTCTCTGTGCCTTGAAATCTCTGTGCCCGAGGTCCTTGGGGAGTCCCCTGTAAGGACTGTGAGCACCAAAGGACCTGCTTTGTTTTAAGGCATGATGGCCTGGGAACGAAGGGAGCCCCACAGGACTCTGGATCAGGGGAGAGGAGGCCAAGCTGCTTCTCTCCCTGAAGAGGCTACAAAGCCTTGGCTGGAGGACCACGGTTAAGAGTTCCTGGCAAGGCCAGTGCCGGCTGCTGGCAGAGGCGGCAAAGCCAAGGCCAATGTGCTGGCTCTAAGAGGGCCTGTGGCGCCACCAGGGAGCCCCGCAGTCCCCAGGGGGCCCTAAATGCTGTTTGGCGGCCAAGGGTGCAGATGGAGCAGGCTGCATCTAGAAGATCCCTTCCCACCCAAGTCCCCAGCCCAAGACAGAACGGAGTGTGTGCCTACCCCTCCAGCGAACCCCAGGAAACCGCAGCAAGAATGGCACCTCTGGGCCCAGGAAGGTGAGGCTAATGCCCGTGTGCCTCAAGTAGTTGGAGCGGCTCTTCTGGGCCAGTCTCACTGCCATTATCTCTATGGATCTTCACTATTTGGCTCTAGGGACACTTGCCTCACCGCTGACCCTGTATATCACATGCAAATAGGACATGAAAATTTAAAAACAAAAAGATAAGCCTGGGTAAATGGACACAGCAGGATGGTGGAGTGCAAGTATCCAGAGTCCAGTTTTAGATCTGGCTGAGCGCTCCTGGGTCCACTGGTTCCAGGATGTGATGTCACTGGGCCTGTCACCTGCAGCAGAGTCCTTGGAGAGGCCTCAACAAATCTAGGTTCTAGAACTTTGCTCTGGAGACCTAGGAGGTCAGGTTAAGGCATCAGTGACTTAACCCACTGATTTTTAAACTAGTCTAAACCAAGATATCCCAAAACAAATGGATGAATGGATAGTAGTATTGTCATTACATGCAGACAAAAGTAATGGACAGAAAAGATTCCATTTTTTCTATGATTAAAAATAAATATTTTGGCAGGTTTTGACATTGGATTCCAGTATTCACTTAGAAATGCACTTATTTGGGTTCTGTGCACACACGCGTATTGTCAGCTTCGGATGTCACAGCTAAGTGCCATTGACTGGCTGAGTTACACAACAGGAATTTATTTCTCTTGGTTTTGGAGGCTGGGAAGTCCAAGATCAAGGTCCTGCCAGAATAGTTCCTAGTGAAGGCTCTCTTCTTGGCTTGCAGATAGCTACCTTCTGGCTGTGTGTTCATATGGAGGAAAGAGAGAGTAAGCTCTTTTAAAATTTTTTTAAATGTATTATTATTCTTTTTTAATTTGACCAGAGAGAAACAGAGAGAGAGAGTGAGGGAAAAATGAGAAAGCAAGTCGCCAGGTCTGGGACTCAAACTGTAGTTGGCCATGTGGGCGTCCAGGACCTTAACCACTGTGCCACCTGCTGGCCCCAGAGAGCAAGCTCTTTAATGTCTCTTCATGTAAGGGCACTAACCTCGCCCTTACGACATCACCTAAACCTAAGTACTTCTCAAAGGCCCCATCTCCAAAGATTAAGGGGTCAGGGCTTCAACATTTGAATTTCAGGGACACACTAGTCGATTTACAGCACCGGGTTTCATGAAGCTCCTCAAGAAGCCCACCCTAGGTGAGATGACAAAGGGACAGCATCAGCCCAAGGAAGCTGAGAACAACAAACCTGGAAGATGGAGCAGCATGAGCAAAGTCTTGAAAGCTGCTGCAGAAGCAGCTTCAGCCGTGAGGACTGCTCCCAGCAGAGGCGTACCTTAGGTACGAGCGCGTAAGGTGCAGGACAAGGGGGTGTCTGCGGCGGAGCCTGGCATAGCCAGGTCAGGGAGAAGCCCGATGCTCAAACATGGCCTTGACTTTCTAGATAAAGGGTTTTAAATCAGATGGTGGGGAAGCTTTATGGGAATGTCGGAGCTAGATTTAATGACTGGTAGGATCCAGGAAGCAGGGACCTCAAGGGAGTCTAATACACTAGTCTAAGAGATTGAATTTGTTTATTGATATTTACATATTATTTCAGCCACTGTCTTAGGTTGGGCTCTCCAGAAGCTGATGCTGAGATAGGAATTCATGTGAAATATTAGGAAATAGCCTCAGGATAAAACCTGTAGGGGAGTGAGAAAACGGAAGGAAGAGGAAAGAGAAGCAAGCCGAGAAAGGGTATGACATCAGCAATGTCCCACAGTGAGTGACTTTGGCTTAGCCCATGGGCAAATCTGGAAGCCATGTGGCCACTCTCACCTTTGTCCAGGCGTTGGTCCAGGCTTGGGGACATAGGAGCTGGAGGACAATACCTGGCACCTGTTAGTTATGTCCATTAAGGGCCAGGGGAGATGATGGGGTATGGAGACATGGTGACCCTCTGAGTTGCTGGCGAAGTGCGTCTGTGTCTCTAATTAGACTTCCACCAGAGATGCAGAGGGAAGATTCAGGTGTCCAGGAGAGGGGAGGGGGTCAGAGAACAGAGCACGGAGGGCATCTGCTGCCATTATGAGACCACCCAAGGATTCCCAGTGCATCCCATCGCCATCAGTCTCAGCTAGGTCTGGCCAGGGACTAGTGCTTGGGAAGAACTTGTACAGTTAAAATACAAAATGTCAAGAAAGCCTGAAACAGGACTGCTCTGTCAGCTCTGTTTACAGGATTATGGGGACCTTGTAGCTCTAAGTGGTTCCTCCCATTGGGAAGGTGCAAGGGAGTTGGCAGAGAAAGGAATGGAGGCCCCGTATTGGCCTTTTGAGCCACATCCATGGCTACCACAGAGCTCTGCAGCAAGATTTGGAGTCATCCAAGGGCTGCTGCTCACTGGCTCCCTGAAGGCTGGGCAGATCATGTCCCCATCCATTTGTGACACAGGGTCCTTTATCTCCACCATCGGGATGGCTCTACTTGTGCTACTCCTGTCTGAGATCACAAGGATAAAAATGGGAGTTCAGCCTGGGCAAGCGCTCCAAGAATGTTCCAGGCATGTTGTAAAGCACAGTACACTGCACTTCTGAAATGGTGAGTCACGCATGTCAGAGAAGGGCGGAGGGAGCGGTGAGGCAACACTCACAGACCCTCCCTTCCAACCCTCGGCTGTCTGAGCAGGGTCATGCGAGCAATGCGAGGGCGCACAACCTAGAAGGTTGAGCCCCAGGGCCAGATACTAGACACCATGCTCCGTCCCTACAGACCCAGATATCACCGAGACATGTGACTGATGCCCAAAGTGCAACTAGTCACTGAGCACTTTTCCCCTCAAGGAATTGTTTTTGTTTTTAATTATTTATTGACTTATTATCATTATTTTTTTATTTGACCAGAGAGAGAGAGAGAGAGAGAGAGAGAGAAAGTGAGAAAGCAAGCCATCAAGTCCAGGACTCGAACCATGGTTGGCCATGTGGTAGTCCAGTGCCTTTAACCACCATGCCACCCGCCAGCCCCGACACTGAGCATTTGAGTTACCTCTTCAGACTTCAGAGTAAGTAGAGCTCAAAACGGGACAGTCGACGCGAGTTTGACAGGTCTTTAACCAAGCCCAGGGCCTGCTCCAGACTCTCCTGCCCCCTGGTCAAGTCAGACTCAGCTAGCCCCACATCAATCATGAGTCCTGTCCTCCTCCCTCAGGCTGACCCAGACCTCGTTGGTGCTCCAGAGCCATTTAGCCCCAGGTGAACCTCTTCTCTGTGATAATGGAGTAGGAAAGTCGCCATCTTTCCCTTGAAAATTCGGCAGTGTGGATATGGTGGCTTAGGGGCCCTTTCTTCTTGACAGCCTTTCTGCTCCTCTTCCTGCCAGACCCACAAGCAGAACGTCTTGTTAAAACTTCAGATCTGTGCCTCAGGTCATTTCCAAAACCTGCTCGTCCTGGATCCTCAATTTAAAAAAAATCAAACTTTTGACGGTCACATCTGAACTTTCAGAGGACGATGTGTAACTGCCCATCGCAGTGCGGGAACCCCAGAGTCTCAGTGATGGGGATGAGAAGAAGCAAGCAGGGAGCCTTTGGCTTGCCCCAGACTGGCGGCTCTCCAAGGCCTCAGTGTCTACACCAGAGTTCCTGTCAGTAAGGCAGCCTCAGCCCACAGCTCTAGACCAGAAGCTTTTCTCTAAGTTTTGCTAAAGGGTATGTGTGCTCACCAGAGAGAGAGAGAGACAGAAAGAGAAAGAGAGAGAGGGAAAGTGAGAAAGCACTCTCTCCCAGGGGGTGGGGGAATAGCCACACCACCATTCCTTCTCCTCCATTCTCCTCTCGGGGTTTTAGGCACACATGTACATGTTCCCCATGTTTGAAAGCCACCAGGTCAAGGACTTGAACTGCATGGTCAACTATGTGGGATCCAACCACCTTAACTTCCATGCCATCTTGTGGCCCATAGACAATAAGCTTTAAAGCACAAGGATGAGATGCACTCACCTTTCCGTCCCCAGAACTTGACACAAGGTGGGGGCCCCACACAGGTCGGTGCCCTCGAAGCCTGATTATAGAGATATAAGTTATATTCTACCACACACTGCCAGGGAAACTGAGGATCCAAGAGGCCATGGCACCTGCCTGGGCTCAGCTGGTCAGTAAATGGCAGTCTGGACTTGAACACATGTCCATCTGACTTCAAAGTCTGGGCTCCTTCTAATATGCTGCACATGCGTGTGAACTGAGACATCTGGGTTACAACATCAAAGGTTGGTGACGCTCACGTTCCCGGTATCCAGTTTCACACATGAACTAGCTCCATCCCAGAGTCAAGGGTGTGTGACCTTGACCTCAGGCACCTCTTTCCTTGACTCAGGATTGCAGGTTAGACAATGCAGAAGACGCGTGCCCGTGCAGCTCCCCAGGGGAAGGACAGGCCCCGAAGGTTTCTACTCACCTCTAAATCCTCTCTTCTACACGAGTATGTAGGCTGCTGTGTATAATCTAAATTAGCAGAGGAATTCTTAAAATTCTGGATTAGGGGACCAGCAGTTGGCGTAATGGCTATGTCGCTAAACTCACGCCGGGCGCGTGTGCGTGCGTGCCTCCGATCCTGAAAGGAGAATGGAGGAAAAGGGATTGCAGCATGGCCATCCCCCGGGGGGGGGGTGATTTCTCGCTTTCTCTCTCTCTGTCTTTCTGGCGAGTGCACGCACCCTATAGCAAAAACCTCTCCAAAAAAAAAAAAAGAAAAATTCTGGATTGGGTTCAAGAATGAATCATACCATTTCCCCTGATTGGACACTGACCGTTCATTATAATTTTCCAAGAACACACCAAATGCAATGAATTGACCAGGTAACCCTCCCTGGCACAATTTGGAGGCTGCATGACCTGTATGCAATCAGGGAGAGTCCATTTGGCCTGAGCACACAGAGCTGAGAACTGCATATCCTTCTTCAGGGCTCTCTGTGATCTTTGCAAATCCAGGCCAAAGTGGTGTTTTTCTCAACTTAAAAAAGAAAGAAAGAAAGAAAGGCTGAAACTGAAGCTTGATCAACTAACCGATGAGGTCACCAGTGGCTTCTTGTCCCAGGACAGTCACCCTGCAAACAAGTGACCCACTGCATAAGAGGCAGCCGCAGAGGTTCCAGAAAGGTTCCCCAAGTCTCTCTAGCTCTCCTGAGTGTTCCCCTGAGGCCCACACAATTTCACTCCTGGAGCTGGGTTGTAGTTTGACATGCTGAGATCCTTCTGCAAGGGTAGCAGCCCTTTACGCTTGAAAGGTTTTTGCAAGGAGTGGAGCTGGGGCTGCAGATGGATGGGGCATGGGCAGGCCATCTTCCCAGGCGCGATGGTGGCCCATGCTCCCCGTGAGCTGGGCAGACAGTGCCTTTGTGCTCCAACATGCTCCATTAATAATGAGTCACGCTTTGCTGTGAGCACTGAGCCAGCCCTGGTGGCCTGGGGGGCATTCCCTGGTCCCCTGGACTTAGGTAGTTCTCTTTAGAAGTCCAGGAGGTGAAGGGGCTACAGGTCTGAGGCTGGCTGGCAGCAGAGCCGGTATGCTAGTAACTTCCCTCAGCTCCCAGCCTCCAAGTGGACTGGCCCAGGAATGTGGCTGGTGAGCCCTGCCCAGAGTCTGCAGAGAGAGGCGATAGCTACTCTGGCAGCTGTTCAAGTGTTGATCCATTTCAAAGGCCTTTTGTCAAGCTTCTAACGGCCAAAAGGACAGCCCGAAGCCACGCACCAGGAAGACCTCCCCATTCCAGGGAGCTGGAAGGCCATCCTGGCTCCTCTCCACTCCAGGAGAATGAGAGTGGGAGCTGGGCGGTCGGCACCATAAATCAGGGATGGGTCTATGGGGAGGAGAATCCCTTTTGCCTTTGGGATTTACTGAAGAGTGACAGGCAGGTGTGCAAAGCAGGAAAGTGACGGGGAGGCTTTAGAAAGATGCTAGGCAGGGATGTGGCCAGTGTGGTCACACTAGTGCTGGTCACTCTGGCGTAATTTCTAGTTTAGTAGGGTCTTCTTTCTCTTTTTCTCACAAGGTCTTGTTTGCTGTCCAGCCTTAGCTGGGGGTAGTGGTGGTGGCGGTGGTGGTGTAGGGGTTGTCAGAGCCTTTGGTTGGGGTTCTGCTACTACCAGTTCGCTGGTGGTTTCAGGCAAGTCGCCCCACTTTTGGAAAATGCTATTTCTCCTTTACAGAGATGTTGGCCTGTCCACTAGCCCTGCTTCTACCTGATGGGTACCAGGACATTCTCAGAAGATGCAAGGAGTGTTAGGAGGGGCTGAGAACGAGAAAGCCCCATGAGGGTTCCCCAAGAGCAGGGAAGGCTGGATTTGGGATCCTTCCCCCAGGACCCCCAATTTCCCCAGGAAAGCCTGCCCTGGAAGCAGAGCTGGAGACCCAGGTTCACTGGCACCAAGAAAGAAAGACTTCTCCCCCCCCCCCACCCCAGACCTGGTGCTCTTCCCCCCCCCCCCCACCCCAGACCTGGTGTTTTCCCCATTTGATTTGAATTCTTGATTGCCATTGTGCAGGAGGTTGGGGGTGGGGGTGGGGAATGGGACCTTTGATCTTCTGGCCTCCCCGGAGTTTCTAGGGTCTGTGGTTTGGCAGAGAAGTTGGGGGTTAGCAGCGCTCGCCGGCATCCGCATGAGGAGCGCGCTCAAGCCCAAATTGATGTCAGGTTCCCGGCCGGGCGGAGTGTTACCTGGAGCTTTGAAGCTCGTAATGACTCCAGATCGTCTTCTCGAGTCAGCGGCTACAAATGTTAATAAAATTAAAGCCACCTGAGAGTTGAGCCTGGCGATCCTTTGAAAGTAAGTCTGTGATGGGTTATTACCCTCAATTACCTAGTTGTCCACTCTCTTAGCTTGGGGTTAAACTCTTAACTCTTCCCTTTGAAGTCATTATCCTTTTATCTATGACTGGACCAAGGAATTTCAGGACAATAATCAATGGAAACTTCATAAGAATAGGAGAGCCGGGAGGGGAAAAGGTGTGAATATCCCTTTAACTGCTGGCCGACTCTGGGAGGATGGGGGATGGGACAGCAAAGGGACTCTGTCCCCAACTCCGAGAGGAAAAAACGAAAAGTGGGGTGTAGGGGGAACCCAATCACAACAATCCGGCAAGTGATTTTGCAGATCTTCTGGAAAATAAAGAGAAAGCACTAATTTGGGGGTGATCAGAGAGGTGCAACCCTCATCAAAGGGGAAGAGAAAGTCATGAAGCAGAAGACACAATTAAAGAATGGGTTTAATTAGGGCTTTGATGTCTGACTTGGTGCCTGACACTGTCGAAGGGGGAAGGGACCAACTTTTCACGCACCAGGAAATGGCTTGTTAAAAAGATCTGTCCCCCAAAGAGGCTGTCAGGGAGAGGGGAAACTTTCATCCCAGCTTCTTCCACCGAAGAGGAGAGTCAGGCTCACTCGGATCCTCACCATAAGGAGGGGGCAGAAATCACAACTCTTTTTTTTTTTTTTTTCTTTGCAAAAGTCTTTCTGGGTTCCCGGAGGCAGTAGCTCTTTCAGGATCATTATTCTGCTTGCCGCTCCCAGTTTAAAAAGAGAGAAGGAAAGAGAAAGAGAGAGGGAAAAAGGGGAGAAAAAATGAAGTGTGTGTGCTAACTAACGTTGGAAATGTGTGTTTCATTTCTCCTTTTCATTTAATCCCATTTGGAACGCTTCTCTACCCAGAGAAGATGAAAACACAGAGAGGAAGAGCCTGTCTCTGCAGTTTGCCAATCGCGCTGGAACGAGCAAGGAGCGCTCTCCGGTAACGAGGAGCAGCCCCGGCTGGTTTTAGATGTGCCGGGGCCGCCCCTCCACCGTGCAGCCCGCACCTCGCAGCCTGACACACACATGCACACACACGGCCGATTCAGGATTCGAAAGCTCACATTTTGCCCTTGTTACAACTCCCCCACTCCTCATTAAAAAAAGAAGTAATAAAATAAAATCTTTTATTGTGCGCAACATCTGGAAAGCTCCCTTCTCCATCTGCTAGGCCCTGACAGTGTTTTCAACCACAAAGCCAGCGTCTCCTCCCGCAATGTGTCACAGAGTGGGTGGGGGGGGAAAGTGGGGGAGTGTGGAAGCCCAGGCTGGGGTAGGCTGGGATGGGGTCAGACACGCAGGTCTGCCCCCTGCCTGCTAGAAGTCACAGCGCTGACCCCGGAGGAGCTGGCCCCCAGGCCTGGGCTGGAGGCCTGGGCTCCGTGATGCTCACCCCAGGTTGCAGGGAGGCAGCTGGCAGCCCCGTCTGTGCACACAGGAAGCCATGGCTGCACCTTCTCCTGTTCCTGGGAATAACTTGAGTCAGGCCCTCCCGCCTGCGTGGGGGAGGAGGACAGACTGCTCAGAGACCCCGACGCGTATGCTGAAGATGTGAAATGAGTCTGTTGGGTTTTTATTTCAAAATGCCCCAGTCTTGGGTTTTTATTTCTTCTCTCTTATTTATACACACACTCAGCTAGCACTCTGGAAAAAAAAATCGGCAGCAGGTTTTGAAAAGTGGAGTGGTTTATGTGAAAAGATCAAAATGTTTCTCATACTTTCTGCACAGGCCCAGGGCTCTTTTCTCCCAGGGACTGAACTTTTTCTCTGAGAAGTAATCCTTTAAAGCCTGAGCCCTCATTTCTTCTAGGTCACTCTTCCATTTCTTGGATTTAAAGGAACCAGAGGGGTCACAAATGTGGTCATGTCACTCAGAATGAGCCACGGGGCTCCGCTTGGGCCATTCTGCTTGTTTGGGAGGAGGGTGAGGATGGGGCACAGGGGGTGACTTCCCAGTGGAGGGGTCACGTGAACTGGATCCGGCCAATAGAAGTCATAGCAATTCCGGTTCACTCGGGGCCCCTGCCAGGGCTGGTGGATGTGGCAGACGTGATGGCCTGCAACGCGATACACGCATGTGCACATGTGTGTTTATACGTGAGCCGAAGGTACAGAGCAGTCTAGGATGCTCTGGTGCATCTGCTCCCAATTACAGGCGATGCTAAAGTTAGCTTAACAGAAAACAAACTTCTTCAAATCAAGTGTCATTATTCTAGATACCTAAAAGCTGCTTTCTAATCTGATTTATGCAGACCCTGGAGGAACTTCTACTTGAATTGGAAGGTTTCATTTGCTTTTCTGCCAGAACTACAACTGCTCAAACATTTCTACTGTGAAGAAATAGAAGATTTCAAAAGGACCCTAAGCCTAAATAGGCCCACATTAGGAATAATCGTAATCTCTCCTCACTTCAGGATTTTCCGTTTTAGAGCAGTTTTTTAATCGGTGCTCTTTGGAAAGTAAGATGCTTGGGGGTGTTTATAGTGAGAAGGGGAAAAAACCATTGTAGAGGGGCCTGGCTTTGTTAAAGGGTTTTTAAATGCCCTGGGTTATTCTAAAATACTTTTGAAAATTTTTCTTTTGGTGCTCTTTTCTCATGAAGGGAAGCTATGCTACCAAGTGTATTTTTAATGATCAGTTCTGGGAAAGCCTAGTTCTGGCTTCTGATATGTAATTTTGCCGGATGGGGCTGGGTAGTAAAGGACATGGGGAGAGCTCCAGGGCTGGAATGGAGGTCCTGGAAGTTCAGTCAGGTGACCTCGACAATTAGGGGGACCCAGGCTTTTTTTTTTTTTAAATAATTATTAAATTAATTGAATTCTTATTACCTTTTACATTTTGTTATAGGGCACATGTGCTCACCAGAGAGAAAGTAAGAAAGCAAGCCACCAGGTCCAGGACCTGAACTGCCGTCGGCCATGTGGGAGTCCAGTGCCCCAACCACTACACCATCTGCTGGACCAACTGGCTCCATGCTTGACTATCACCTCTCCAAATTTACCTTGGCAGTTTTCCAGGACTTGCCCTTTGCATCTCAAGAGTGTGTGTTTGTTTTATGTGACGAACATTTCTGTGGCAGGAGAAAATGGATGTTAATTACCCAGGGAAGCTACACCTGAATTTACCAAGAAGCTTCTCCAAAAGAAGCTGTAGGCCACAGAAGTCTTACTTTAGGAACCAAGTGAAAGGCTTTCCTTTCATGTTGCTTTCAGAGAGGAAGGCACCGCGATGAGAGTGTCAGGAACAGGCTCCTATTAAAAGTGGCTTTGCTGGAGGCATGAGAGGGCCCAAAGCCAGGGACATTCTTTTTAATAAGCTTCTACCAGTCCCTGGTCTCAAAGCACAAACAGGCTCCAGGTCAACGCTCAAAGGAGAGGTGGTTTCTCTCCCTCAGCTGCCCAGTCTCAGGCTGAAAGGAGATGCGGTGGGTGCACATGTATGTGTGTGCCCTCGTGTGTGCAGGGCTGGGGAGATCATTCTGCTGGGAGCAGGGGACACTCCTGAATGCTTTCACTCCTTTTTTTTAAAAAAGAAGTATTTATTTATTTAATTCCATTTGTTATTATTATTTTTTCAATTTCACCAGAGAGAGAGAGAAAAAGGGAAAGCGAGAAAGCAAGCCGGCCAGGTCTGGGACTCAAACTGTGGTCGGCCATGTGGAAATCAGCGCCTTTCACCACCACGCCACCTGCTGGCCCACAGGCCACCACGGTAAGTCACACCTCCTGCCCCAGGAACCTGGGCTTCGTGGAGTTTTGCGTCAGTATAGTCTGAGTTTATTCCTCACTGGGCCACATAGTGGCGGAGAAACTTCCTGGGACAAGGTACCCAGTCCCTCTATGCCTCAGTTTCCTAGATGAGGGGAGAACTCTTGCCTCAAAGAATTGCTGCGATTATTGGGGGTGGGTGCTGTCTCTGGCGTATTGCAGCAGACACTTAGTATACTGTTATTTCTTTTTTTAAAAAATAATTATTTAATTTTATTCATTCATTCATTTTAATTTGATGAGAGAGAGAAAGTGAGAAAGCAAGCCACCAGGTTTGGGACTCGAACCATGGTCAGTCATGTGGGAGTGTCCAGTGCCTTAGCCACAATGCTGCTTGCTGGCCCGTTAGTATACTGTTTATCATTTTCCCAAAAATTAATTCTGTGTGAACAAAAATAGGTGGGAATGGATTTTATTTCGCCCAAGACTGTAAGCTCCATGAAAGTGGGAAGTGTGTCTCACTGTGCATGCCCGGGTCTAGCACGCCGCCAGGGACATGATGGGTGCCAGTGCATGGTGGTGGTTGCTGTGATGGATCATTGAAGGACTGCTGCTGGTCAAGGGGAGGTGGGGGGCCAAGACCAAAGCTAGCCTCTGTTTTACAAAAGCATAATCTTACAGGCTTATTAAAATTGGACATGGGGAGGACCAGCAGGTTGTGTGGTGGTTAAGGTGTTGGACACTCCCACATGGCCAACCATGGTTTGAGTCCCAGACCTGGTGGCTTGCTTTTTCACTTTCTCTCTCTCTCTCTCTGGTCAAATGAAAATAAGTGAATAAATAAAATAGTTCTTTAAAAAAAGGGTGAGGATGGGGCACAGGGGGTGACTTCCCAGTGGAGGGGTCACGTGAACTGGATCCGGCCAATAGAAGTCATAGCAATTCCGGTTCACTCGGGGCCCCTGCCAGGGCTGGTGGATGTGGCAGACGTGATGGCCTGCAACGCGATACACGCATGTGCACATGTGTGTTTATACGTGAGCCGAAGGTACAGAGCAGTCTAGGATGCTCTGGTGCATCTGCTCCCAATTACAGGCGATGCTAAAGTTAGCTTAACAGAAAACAAACTTCTTCAAATCAAGTGTCATTATTCTAGATACCTAAAAGCTGCTTTCTAATCTGATTTATGCAGACCCTGGAGGAACTTCTACTTGAATTGGAAGGTTTCATTTGCTTTTCTGCCAGAACTACAACTGCTCAAACATTTCTACTGTGAAGAAATAGAAGATTTCAAAAGGACCCTAAGCCTAAATAGGCCCACATTAGGAATAATCGTAATCTCTCCTCACTTCAGGATTTTCCGTTTTAGAGCAGTTTTTTAATCGGTGCTCTTTGGAAAGTAAGATGCTTGGGGGTGTTTATAGTGAGAAGGGGAAAAAACCATTGTAGAGGGGCCTGGCTTTGTTAAAGGGTTTTTAAATGCCCTGGGTTATTCTAAAATACTTTTGAAAATTTTTCTTTTGGTGCTCTTTTCTCATGAAGGGAAGCTATGCTACCAAGTGTATTTTTAATGATCAGTTCTGGGAAAGCCTAGTTCTGGCTTCTGATATGTAATTTTGCCGGATGGGGCTGGGTAGTAAAGGACATGGGGAGAGCTCCAGGGCTGGAATGGAGGTCCTGGAAGTTCAGTCAGGTGACCTCGACAATTAGGGGGACCCAGGCTTTTTTTTTTTTTAAATAATTATTAAATTAATTGAATTCTTATTACCTTTTACATTTTGTTATAGGGCACATGTGCTCACCAGAGAGAAAGTAAGAAAGCAAGCCACCAGGTCCAGGACCTGAACTGCCGTCGGCCATGTGGGAGTCCAGTGCCCCAACCACTACACCATCTGCTGGACCAACTGGCTCCATGCTTGACTATCACCTCTCCAAATTTACCTTGGCAGTTTTCCAGGACTTGCCCTTTGCATCTCAAGAGTGTGTGTTTGTTTTATGTGACGAACATTTCTGTGGCAGGAGAAAATGGATGTTAATTACCCAGGGAAGCTACACCTGAATTTACCAAGAAGCTTCTCCAAAAGAAGCTGTAGGCCACAGAAGTCTTACTTTAGGAACCAAGTGAAAGGCTTTCCTTTCATGTTGCTTTCAGAGAGGAAGGCACCGCGATGAGAGTGTCAGGAACAGGCTCCTATTAAAAGTGGCTTTGCTGGAGGCATGAGAGGGCCCAAAGCCAGGGACATTCTTTTTAATAAGCTTCTACCAGTCCCTGGTCTCAAAGCACAAACAGGCTCCAGGTCAACGCTCAAAGGAGAGGTGGTTTCTCTCCCTCAGCTGCCCAGTCTCAGGCTGAAAGGAGATGCGGTGGGTGCACATGTATGTGTGTGCCCTCGTGTGTGCAGGGCTGGGGAGATCATTCTGCTGGGAGCAGGGGACACTCCTGAATGCTTTCACTCCTTTTTTTTAAAAAAGAAGTATTTATTTATTTAATTCCATTTGTTATTATTATTTTTTCAATTTCACCAGAGAGAGAGAGAAAAAGGGAAAGCGAGAAAGCAAGCCGGCCAGGTCTGGGACTCAAACTGTGGTCGGCCATGTGGAAATCAGCGCCTTTCACCACCACGCCACCTGCTGGCCCACAGGCCACCACGGTAAGTCACACCTCCTGCCCCAGGAACCTGGGCTTCGTGGAGTTTTGCGTCAGTATAGTCTGAGTTTATTCCTCACTGGGCCACATAGTGGCGGAGAAACTTCCTGGGACAAGGTACCCAGTCCCTCTATGCCTCAGTTTCCTAGATGAGGGGAGAACTCTTGCCTCAAAGAATTGCTGCGATTATTGGGGGTGGGTGCTGTCTCTGGCGTATTGCAGCAGACACTTAGTATACTGTTATTTCTTTTTTTAAAAAATAATTATTTAATTTTATTCATTCATTCATTTTAATTTGATGAGAGAGAGAAAGTGAGAAAGCAAGCCACCAGGTTTGGGACTCGAACCATGGTCAGTCATGTGGGAGTGTCCAGTGCCTTAGCCACAATGCTGCTTGCTGGCCCGTTAGTATACTGTTTATCATTTTCCCAAAAATTAATTCTGTGTGAACAAAAATAGGTGGGAATGGATTTTATTTCGCCCAAGACTGTAAGCTCCATGAAAGTGGGAAGTGTGTCTCACTGTGCATGCCCGGGTCTAGCACGCCGCCAGGGACATGATGGGTGCCAGTGCATGGTGGTGGTTGCTGTGATGGATCATTGAAGGACTGCTGCTGGTCAAGGGGAGGTGGGGGGCCAAGACCAAAGCTAGCCTCTGTTTTACAAAAGCATAATCTTACAGGCTTATTAAAATTGGACATGGGGAGGACCAGCAGGTTGTGTGGTGGTTAAGGTGTTGGACACTCCCACATGGCCAACCATGGTTTGAGTCCCAGACCTGGTGGCTTGCTTTTTCACTTTCTCTCTCTCTCTCTCTGGTCAAATGAAAATAAGTGAATAAATAAAATAGTTCTTTAAAAAAAGATTGGGCATGGGTTTTCTTGAACAAAAGCGGCCAACTTCAGGTACACGTTGAAGTCCATGATGTGCTAAACAGGGACACCTACTGGTAAAGCATGGAAATGCAACCCAATTCTATTAGACACTGCCAGAAATTAGCCCCAAGGGAGAGGAAGAGAAAAGGAATTCAGAGTTGGAGGATCCTTGATCCCAGAACCAACAGAAGAGGAGGTGAAGGTGAAGGAGACATTTCAACTTAGGAAGAGTCAAATGCTACCAAGTTCTCAAGTGAGGGAATGCCACCCCTGGTGGACTAGGTACTTTTGGTACGCCACAGACCACCCTGCCTGCAGGAATCGGATCAAGCAGTGGTTTGCTTGCCCAGCAGTTGTGACAGACCTGCCTCCATCTGCCTTAGCTCTCTCATCTGACCCCTGTGACCTACCACCAACACGTAAATGGCATGGGATACGCCAAGAGGGGTTCAAAACCATGGCCTTGATGCCTGCTCTCATAGACTAAAGCAGTTCGTCACAGTCTCCAAGGGATAGCCACTCTGGTCCTACAATGGTAGTTAGTGTGTGTGTGGGGGAGCAGGTGGCATGGTGGTTAAGGTGTAGACACCCATGTGGCCCACTGTGGTCTGAGTCCCAGACCTGGTGGTTTGGTTCTTACTTCCCTTTTCTCTCTTTTTGTGGTCAAATTAAAAAATAATAATAACAAATACAATTGAATAAGTAATAATAACAAAATAAGTCAGTGGGAAAATAGGATCAACCTTCACTGGAACTCATGCATTTCCTGTACCTGCCTTTGCCCTTGGGAATGGGCAGGACAGGCAGTCCGGTGAGGCCGCCCCCTTGTTCCTGCTCACAGTCCCTGAGCCCTCCTCTGCGTGGGGCACTGTGCTGAGACCGAGGTCCAGGCAGAGCAGAAGGAAGGGGCTTCCCTGGGGACAGGCTGTTACGATGCTCGCTTTGTGTCAGGGCCATTCGAACAGCTCAGTGGTACGTCTCACTGCAGCTGACCGTGTGGCCATGGGCAGGCCATTTATATTCTCCGCCGATTAGTTTCTTCTTCCGTAAAGTGTGTGTGTGTGTGTGTGTGTGTGTGTGTGTGTGTGTGTGGAGGGGGGCCACAGGGAGGGTGGATGATCTCCAGAGCCTCCTTCAGCCCAAATACCCCGAGCATCATGAGGCGTGTGGAAAAGAACAGGTAATTGCCATCGCTCCGTATAAACACGGTGTTGCTAAAGAGTGGTAATAAATTTTCTGACTGTCTGTCACAATCGTGTTCTGCCACATCATCTCCCTTCACACACAGATGTTTCTTCCCTATCAAAAGCCTGCTCCCTCCCTCCTGAGCGCAGCTCCACTGTTGGTGCCATCCATTCTGGCAGGCTCCTTATTAGAACTGCCAAAGCGCTAGGGCCTTGATGCCATGCCTGTCCCCCGACGCGAAGGGAAACAAGTCGGATACATGACAGCACATCCACTCCTCTCCCAGCACCTCCCGGAGGGAAGGAGAAAGCCGGGCCATTTGAGGCACAAGAATAAAGAGGCAGAGTTCTTTTTCTAGAACAGCCGCCTTGATGGCATGGTGGCAACTCTTCCCTGAAGTTCCTTGCCTTTGCGGGGCTTCTGATAGTCCCCCAATGGCTCGCCTAACATCTGGGGCGTTTTGGGGGGCCAGCTGAATGGCATATATCTCCATCTCTTTGGAGCAGATGATCAGGCAGGAGCCTGAACATTCTGACGTTTTGGTAATTATTATTTCCCCATTGAAATGGAAATGCCTTCCCTCCTACCCCGGTTCACTGGAACGTTGTGTAGGGTAGGTCTGCTGTTGTTATAAAAAGAGACTGTTCAGAACAGTTTGAAATAGCTTTAAAGGAACAGTCAAATCATCCATTCAACTAAATAGGAGTCAACTCCCCTAGAAATAACTTCCAAAAACTTCTTTGGAGTATGACATTTTCAAAGCAAAATTCTTTTCTTTTTTCAAAATACCACAAGCAATGCATTGAGTTCAGGGAATACTGCCTGCCAAACTTCAATTTTTATATTTAACCTTTCTTCTTCTTTTTTAACGTCTTGCAAAAACACGCTTGAAACTCTTCAAAAACCTTTTCAGCTTGAAAG
>NW_006159662.1:1702132-1710536 GCF_000334495.1 Tupaia belangeri chinensis
AAGAGTCTGAACTGACGAAACCCTCAGTTCTTAGTGTTCCTGTAGCCTCCTTTTTCCCTCCTCGGGTTAAGGAGAAAAATGGTTATTGCCTGCTCAGCAAACAAGGTCAACGCGAATCGGCCTGGGAAGGGGTCAGGCATCAATGCCGGCTGCCGCCTTCTAACGTCCACGCTGCGTGAACGACTCCTAAGTGAGCCCCCATGCACGAACTCATAGGTCTTCGGGCCATTAAAGTGAGAAACCCCCAAATTGTGGTTACCGTAGAAATGTGACATCGAACACGCTTCAGTGCCTCTGTGTCAGGACAAATAAGCGTTGTGTAGTCGAGTGCTGCCAAAGAAATTGAAAATATATCTCTAACGTGGAACTGGTGGCTAGTCATATAAGAACTGAACTTTTTAAAAGGTGTTGATAAAATACTTGTTGGAACAGGAAAATTGGATTAGTGGTGGTGCTCTGGGCATGACGTCCTTTGGGCTGAAAAAAAAAATCATCTTGTTCTATTTTTCCTGTGGCCCAGCAAAGTCCTCTCAGCCCAAACACCAGCCCCCTAATCTTATTTTCTTTTTCTCTAGCATGTATTTTATTAACCCATTTTCTCATTTACCCACTCTGAATAGCACAGTGGGTAGCATCCTTCTTAGAAAGTGAAAACCTCCTTGGAGATGCTGTGTCAGAGCAGAAATGCACACAAACCCCCAGCCCCAGTGCAGCAAAGAAAAGCCTCTTCTGTAATCCTGTCTGGTGAATCCACGCATTGTACTCCAGCCTGCCAGAAGTGCTCAGCCTTATTAAAACATGGGCCGTCAAGGAATGCAGCTGGCAACAGGCTGGCCATTTGCAAAGTGATTAATATCTGGGTGGGGACAAAAATCAGTCCTTCCGATCCAGGTCCATGGCAAAGGCTTTCCACACACGCCCATGTGCCACCTGGCGATAGGCTACTGTCCTAAAATGAGGTGGGGCCAGTGCTGAGGGTCCCTTGGAGGCATCAGGGTACGGCTTGCCTTGGAGTATGTATTATAGGTCAGCCATGGGTTTGGATTTAGCCAGGTGTCCTGAGTCCTCACCTGCGTTGTGCTACCATCTTGATTTAATGACCTAGGACAGCCACTTTTCTTCTTGGAGTAGATTTATAGGGTAGTCCTGAGTCATGATCTTACTGTTCAGGGAGGTTGTGAAAACCCCTAGGACAATGCCCAATTCTAGGTCTCTTGAAATAAAGACATAATGTCTCGGTTTCAAAGGCAGAGTCGTAGGTGGTGGATTGCTACGTTTCTCCCCAGTTACCCATTTTGACTCTTGGAAAGGTCTGCCCCATGGTCCCTCTGCAGAATTAAGGTGGAGGCCGGTGAAGAGCTGTGCAGGAAGTGAGCTGACTCACTCCAATCCAACAATCACTGAGTAACCTGCTGCAGTGTTTACCCCATCGGGGCCAGGCGCTAGATGGCACAAGATGTATGCCATGACTCGTCTGGGGAACACAAATTAAAACCACGGTGAGTTAACAATATACATCTGTCCAAATGGCTTAAATTTTAAAACTGACAATGCTATGTGTTGGCAAGGATGTGAAGCAATGGGAACTGGTATACATTGTCAATAGGAGTGTAAATTGTTTCAACCATTTGGGAAATCGTTTAGCAATATCTACCAAAGCTAGGCATATGTCTGTCCGGTGTCTGAGTAGTTCCACTTACTCTCTCCGGCAAATGACCGCACATACTCAGCTAAAAACATGTACAAGAATATTCATAACACTACATTTATAATAGCCCCAAACTGGAAACAACCTAAATATCTATCGGTGGGTAAATGGAGAAATAAATTGTGGATATTTATATGAGGAAATGCCCACACAGAAATAAAGAGGAGTATATTACTAATATAAACAATGCAGTTAAAGCTCACAGATGTTATACCGAACAAAAGAAAACAGGCACAAGAAGATTTGCTGTGTGATTCCATTTACATGAAGTACAAGTACAGGTAACACCAGCTTTGATGATAGAAGTCAGCCCTGTGGTTATTTCTGGTGGTGGCCACTTCAAAGGGTCACAAGAAAACCTTCTAGGGTGATGGAAATGTTTTACATTTTAATCTGATGATTACAGAGGTAGATACATATGTAAAAAGTGATTAGGCCATACACTTAGAATTTTTACTTTTTTTTTTTTTTTTTTTGAGAGGTTTTTGCTATAGGGCACGTGCACTCGCCAGATCTTCGGCACGCACGCACACGCACCCAACGTGAGTTTTAAGCCACCGGATCCGGGACTCGAACTGCGGTCGACTACGTGGGAGTCCAGCGACATAGCCATTATGCTAACTTGCTGGTCCCAGAATTTGTACTCTTTTTAAAAGAGCTATTTTAAAATTTTTCTTTCTTTTTTTCCTTCCTTCCTTCCTTTTCCATTCTCTTCCTTCCTTTCTTTTTCTTTCTTTCTCTCCTTCCTTCCTTCCTTCCTTCCTTCCTTCCTTTTTCTTTCTTTCTTTCTTTCTTTCTTTCTTTCTTTCTTTCTTTCTTTCTTTCTTTCTTTCTCTCTCCTTCCTCTCTCTCTCTCTCTCTCTCTCTCTCTTTCTTTCATTTGACCAGAGAGGGGCAGAGCACGAGAGAGAGGGAATGAGAAATGAGAAAGCAAGCCGCCAGGTCCAGGACTCGAACCACAGTCAGCCATGTGGGAGTCCAGTCCCCTTAACCACCACATCACCTGCCGGCTCCCAAATTTGTACTCTTTACTGATGTAAATTACACATTAGTGAAAACTTAAATAGGGCTGGCTCTGTGGCCTCGTGATAAGGTGACTGGATCTCACACAGCCAAATGCATGTTGTGGGTCCTGGACACAGCAGCTTAAGAAACACACCAGACACATGATCACGCGTGCCCGAAATCCTGAAAGGAGAGATGAAGAAGGGGTTGCTGCGTGACCATTCCCCACGGAGAGGCTGCTTTCTCCTCATCCTTTTTCTCTCTGGTGAATACATGGGCCCTCTAGACAAACACAAAAACAACACACACACACCCCTAAACAAAAATTCCCTAAACATTTAACTTGTCTTATGTGTTTCCTTGGTCTTCTTAGTTAGACTATAAATTCTTCAGTAAAGATCTATGTCTCGTACTAACAAAGATCTGTTGGAAAAAAACAAAACAAAATGTATACTCATGTGGTAAAATCACATAGAAAACACACACACACACACACACACACACACACACACACACACTTCCGAGGCTCTCCGAGCCAAGCTGGAGAAATGGGTACAGGCAGCAAAGTAGGGATTAGAACTTTGTTTCTGAAACAGTCCAAAAGGATGTCGATGTGGTTTTTCCCTAGCACTTTACAAATGACCCGCCATGTTCTGACCCCCAGTGTTTCCGATGAGTGACAGCATTCATTTTTCACATTCTTTCCTGGGCTATGTCTATTTTCTCTGGGGGGGGGGTTAAGATTCTGTCTTTATATCTGGTTTTCAACAGTTTATAATATATATATATATATATATTATATATAATATATATACCTTAGTGTGGTTTTCTTTTTTCCCCCAAGGAATTATTTAACTTTATTATTATTATTATTATTTTCCAGTTTGATCAGAGAGATGGGGGGGAGTGAGAAAGCAAGCCATCAGGTTCAGGACTTGAACCATGGTCGGCTATGTGGGAGTCCAGTGCCTTTAATCACTATACCAACTGCCAGACTCCAGTGTGGTTTTCTTTGCAGTATTTATTTTGCTTCAATTCACTGAATTTCTTTGATCTGTAACTTGATGGCTTTTATCAAATTTAGTCAAATTTCAGTCATCATTTCTTCACATTTTTCCCCCTCCTTCCTGCTCCTGTCCTTTTAGGATTCTAAATACCTACCTGTTAGACCCAAGCTATTGGCCCAGAAATTACAGAAGATGTTTTGGAATATACTTTTTTCTTCAAATTGAATGCCTTCTACTGGTCTATTTAACATTTTACTGACCTAGGACCAGCAGATGGATTAATGGTTACATCATTGGACTCCCACATAGTCTACCATGCTTCAAGTCTCAGACCCAGTGGCTTAAAAATTGCAACAGGTGTGTGTGTGTGTGTGTGTGGAGTGCATATCCAAAATCCCAAGAAGAGAATGGAGGAAAAGGGATTGCAACATGGCTACCCCCCGGGGGGTCATTTCTCACTATCTCTCTGTCTCTCCAGCAAATAGCAAAAATCTCTCTAGAAAAAATTTTTTTACTAACCTTTCTTCACTCTGTCCAATTTGCTAGCAAGCCTGTCTAGTAAACATTGCAGTTCTAGAATTTTATAATTCTTTTTCAAAGAATTATATTTCCCTTCTCAGATTCCCCATCTTAAAATTCATTATGGCTGGGACCAGCAGATGGCGTAATGGCTATGTCGTTGGACTCCCATGTAATCAACTGCAGTTCAAGTCTCAGACCCGGTGGCTTAAACTCACACCAGACATGTGTGTGTGCATGCCCAAGATGCTGAAAGGAGAGTGGAGGAGAAGAGATTATGGCATGGCCATCCCCCCAGGGGGTGATTTCTCACTTTCTGTCTCTCTTTCTCTCTCTATCTTTCTAGAAAGCACATGCACCCTATAGCGAAAAACCTCTCCAAAAAAAAAAAAAATATATATTGTGACTATCTTTTCCTTTAAATCTTTGAACATACTTATAAAAGTTGCTATAAAGTCCATGTCTGCTAATTTTTTTTAAAAAAAGAATTATTTATTTTATTTTATTTATTATTATTTTTAAATTTGACCAGAGAGATAGAGAGAGAGAGGGAAAGTGAGAAAGTAAGCCACCAGGTCTGGGACTTGAACCATGGTCTCCACGTGGGAGTCCAGTACCTTGACCACAAAGCCACATGCCAGCTCCACGTTTGCTAATTCTGACATCTGAGTCATAGTGGGGCCAGTTTCTCCTGCCTGATTTTTATTTTGACTAAGATTATATTTTCTATTTCTGTTCTTGAGCAGGAATTTTATTGTACATTAGAAATTATACTTCAAATGCTACAGAGACTGAATTTTATATTCATTTGAAGATTATAATAGGGCTTTCTTCCCAAATAGGCAGATAAGTTGATAGAACCCAAGCTCTAAACTCTGTTTGTGGTAGCAGTAGCTGAAATATCAGTTCTTATTGCTTTCTGTAGCTCCTTGAGGTCTCCCCACATACCAACAGTTCAGTGTCAGCCAAAAATTTGAAGCAAGTTCATATGCAGGTTCTGGGCCTCCCCATCAGTGGCTCCCTCTTGGACTTCTCCATCAATTTCTAGTGAGTCTGGAAGCTACACCCTCCCCCTGCCACCTTTTGAAGCTTTCTGCTTGAGTTCTGGTCTCTTCACATCATGTAGACAGATTACCTCTAGGGTAAAAATGATACAAATGTGGCTCGTAGTATATCTTCCTTCTTCCAAAGGTTGAATAGCTGCCGGTGTAGGCCATTCTCCAGAGTCTCCAAACAGTTAGGTTTTGTTGTTGTTTTTTAAAGAATTATTTAATTTATTATTATTATTTTAATTTGACCAGAGAGAGAAAGAGAAAGTGAGAACGCAAGCTGCCAGGTCTGGAACTCAAACTATAGTTGGCCATGTAGGAGTTCAGAGCCTCAACCACCATACCACCTGCCAGACCCTCAAGTAGTTGTCTTAAAATGACTTTGTTGGGGCCAGGAGGTGGCGTAGTAGTTTAGGCATTGTACTCCCACGTGTCTGACTGTAGTTCAAGTCCTGGACCTGGCAGTTCGAAAATCATACCAGGCATGTGTGCACGCCCAAAATCCTAGGAGAATAGAAGAAAAGGGATTTTGGGCATGGACATCTCCCCTGGGAGGTGATTTCTCACATTTCCTTTCACTGTCTCTGTCTTTCTCCAGTGAGTATGGGCGCCCTATGGCAAAAACCTTTAAAAAAATAACTTTGTCAAGAGAATATCATAATCCTTATGGTCTTTATCTCCTAATCTTTTATACAACAAACATCTTTTTTCTGTCCAAACTGTTGTGTGAAGGTGATTTTATGCTTTGGTACATCTGGGGTACATGTTTCTGTATGTGTGTGTGGAGGTGGTAGTGAGGAAAACAATATCCAAAGAATGACTTGGTATACTACTATTAGAAAATTTCCTAAGCATTTGGGCTGGCAGGTGGCGTGGTAGTTAAGGGCTCTGGACTCCCACATGGCCGACCATGGTTTGAGTCCTGGGTCTGGTGGCTTGCTTTCTCACTTCTCCCCTCTCTCTCTCTCACTCTCTTGCTCTGTCCCTCTCTGGTCAAATTTAAATAAATAAATAATTAAAAAAATAATGGGCCCAGGGCATTGAGCTGGGGTGTTCTCACTTTCCCTCTCTCTCTCTCTCTCTCACACACACACACTCTTGCTCTGTCCTTCTCTGGTCAAATTAAAATAAATGAATAAATAAACAGTTAAAAAAAATTTTTTTTCTGAGCATCAATGGGACCAGGGCATTGAGCTGGGTTTCCTTCATGGCAGAGACCACACCATCTATACTTCTGAAGCACCAGGACCAAGAAAAGTGTCTTGCACAAAATCAAAGGTCAGCAAATGACCTGAATTCAATTCTGATACATGTCTCTACTGTCAAAGAGTGCATAACAAGCTCATAAAACAACAACAAAATTTCACCAGAAACACAGCAATTTAGGACAGATGATCCAGTTCCAATTGAAAACAGGCGTGTAGTAGGTTATTGGGGGTGGTTAGTAGTGGCACGACTGGCATTAGAACTTTACGTCTAATCTTTGATCCATGACTGACTGGCTATGTTATACTGAGTAAGTCTTTCCCCATAATCTTGTCTCAGTTTCCTTATCTCAAATGCCTAAGGGTCTGGTCATATGACCTGGATCCCTCCCATGGTCCTAAGTTCCATTTCTGTGTTTGTGCTTCACTCAGACCAAAAGAGTCCTTGCTCATACTTCTGCTTGGGAACCTGAGCTGAAGCTCAAAGACGCATGATGATCTTGGCTGAGTCGGCTCCCTTTAATCCAAGGGTTCTGGCATAGGCAACTTCCAGGTGGTCAGTCTGGGCCTGAGGTCTCCTGGGGAGAGAGCCTACTGATTTCTTTGCTGCATATTCACGAGGAGAGAGCTAGCCACTATGATAAGAATGATGGGGGGCGGGGGAAACAGGTCAATGAAATCTGTTCATCCCTTTCTCAAGTTTGAATCCCTATAGGATTCAAGTTGGCATATAAGCAGATGGGATGATGATGGCAGGTGACGATAATAATAATTTAAAAAGTAGTCCTTGCTTATTGAGTACTTCATGTGCTATCCTAGGCACTTTGGAAACATGCTGGCTGCCTGTAAAAGCTGAGTAGGCTCCGAGTGGTGTCACACACCTGTTACCAGCCACTCCAGAGGCTTAAGCAAGAAGACTGCAAGTTCGAGGATGGCCGAGGCAGCATAGTAAACCTGTCCTAATTCACATGTGCACACGTAATGGGTATCTCAGAATAATCACGATCGAAACTGGGCCCGATTGTTTCCTCAACCTGCTCCACCTGCGGTCTTCCCATCCCATGTAAGGGTTTGGGGTTGCTCAAGTCGGCCATTTTGGAGTCATCCTTGCATTTTCCCTCACACCCATATGGGCTCCATCATGAAATCCCATCACAACTGATTTGATCACCAACTGATCAAATCATGGTCCATGCCTGCATTGCATTTCCATAGGCCCAAGTCATCTGCCTCATAATAGTGCATTCAATTCCTTTTTTGTTGTTGCCTTTTTTTAAAAAAATATTTATTTATTTATATTATTATTATCTTAACTTGCTATAGGGCACATACACTCATCAAAGAGGGAGAGAGTGAGAGAGGGAAAGTGAAAAAGCAAGCTGCCAGATCCAAGACTCAGACTTTGGTCTGTTGGCCGGGTGTGTGGGGGGTGTCCAACGCCTTAATAACTACACCACCTGCTGGCTGCTCCCCCCCCCTTTTTTTTTAACAAGACAAAGGAAAAGGCATTTTAGTTGTTTACATTTTTTTTTTTTTGAGAGGTTATTGCCCAAGGCTCTTGCGCTCACCAGAAAGACAGAGAGAAACAGAGAGAGGTTGCCACTGAAGGGAGGCATGTGAAGTGGTTACATATTGTAGATTTAATGCAACATTTGCTGCTTTTCTTTTTTTAAGAATTATTTATTGAATTTTATTTATTCATTATTATTATTATTTTTAATTTGACAGAGAGAGACACAGAGAGCGTGACAGGGAGACAGAGAGAAAGTGGGAAAGTAAGAAAGCAAGCCACCAGGTCTGGGACTCAAACCATGGTCAGCCATGTGGGAATGTCCAGCATCTTAACCACCACGCCACCTGCTGGCCTCATGCTGCTTTTTTTTTTTTTTTTTTTTTTTTGGGGTTTTTTTC
>NW_006159662.1:1710598-1715561 GCF_000334495.1 Tupaia belangeri chinensis
CCCCCAGGGGGGATGGTCACGCCGCAATCCCTTCTCCTCCATTCTCCTCTCGGGATCTTGGGCATGCACGCACATGCGCCCGGCGTGAGTTTTAAGCCACCGGGTCCGGGACACGAACCGCGGTCGACTACGTGGGAGTCCAGCGACATAGCCATTACGCTAACTGCTGGTTCCCATGCTGCTTTTTTAAAATAGAATTTTGAAATGAAGTTTGAGAAGTCTCACTGATTTTTTTTTAAGATATTTTATTTAGGTAGCATTCCAATCACACATGGTCATTCAAATAATAGAAATCAAGTATATAATCAGCTGTTAGAAGACTGGTCTCCAAACATCATAGCCAATGATGCCATGCTTGTCTATGATCTCGCCAACAGAAAACCACATCCACACCTTGGTGGCCACCAAACCATTCAGCAGAGCTTTCTTTATTTTTTATAATTTTTTTGGAGAGGCTTTTGCTATAGGGTGCGTGCGCTTGCCAGCCAGACAGAGACAGAGAGACAGAAAGCAAGAGATCACCCTCCCCCCAGGGGGTATGGCCACGCCGCAATCCCTTCTCCTTCATTCTCCTTCATTCTCCTCTTGGGATCTTGGGCACGCACGCACACATGCCCGGCGTGAGTTTTAA
Organism: Tupaia belangeri chinensis; assembly: GCF_000334495.1. Lineage (NCBI taxonomy): Eukaryota > Metazoa > Chordata > Mammalia > Scandentia > Tupaiidae > Tupaia > Tupaia belangeri. The sequence goes on from NW_006159662.1 coordinate 1,711,230, forward strand.
GCTATCAGGTCTGGGACGCAGACCACGGTCGACTACATGGGAGTCCAGCAACATAGCCATTATGCTAACTGCTGGTTCTCAGAAGAGCTTCCTTAACTGTGAGCTGTTTGAAGCTACCAGTTTGAGCACTACTGACTATTTTTTTCAGGCTACGAATAGCTGCAGGGATCTCAGCAAGGGTTGGAGGAACCGCTCCACCTTGGCGTAGTGTCAAAATGTGGCCAATGGAGGCTTTGAGTAAGTCACAGCAGCGTTCACCAGCGCCGGGGCCTTCTCCACGATGTTACGGACAAACTGGGCCATGGTCCTGGGAGAAGTCCATCGCCTGGAACTGCCGGCTGCATGCCGTCTCACTGATTTTTAATGAGAAGCACTTGGTCTACCCTCTTGTCTGCTCTGGTCGTTATGGAGATACAACGACGTGCCCTGGTGCAATGGAATCTTTAAGTGAATTGCGTCCTGCCATGGGGGCAGTTGAGATGGAGCCTAAAGTACTTTACGCTTGGAGAAAGGACCTGGTCTAGAGAGAAGTGAGGACAAGCTGGGTTCAGGGGTGGGAGCTGTGAGGGAGAAGGAGGTAGGGACTGTCTCCAGGACTCAATGTTAGGGATTTTGATGAGAGGCATATTTGTTGAGCAGACCTGCTGGCCCCAGCCCTCTGCTCAGCCTGGGCCTCTGAGTTGGGCTCAGCCTGGCGGAAGCAGGGTTGGGGACTTGCTTACTCACTCCCAAGGCAAGGGGCAACGTGAGCAATTCGTGCAGTAAAGTGGTATTGACAGCACCAGGTTCACACGGGACGGCCCCTCAACTCTGAAGCAGCTCAGGCTCTCACACTCACGCCTCACCCACTGGCAGCCCAATGCCACACTGTGCAGACGGGACTTCCCACCTACACGAATTTATGTCCCATATCGACAGCAGAGACAGAGACATGCTTTGTCACCATTGCTAAGAAACCTCATTCCAGTCTCATCCTCTGGGAAATGCTTCCAGATGCCAACCAAACCTTCCTCTCATGGCCAGTCTGGCACACATACGTGGAGTTTTTCTCCCCAGGGAGTTCCTTTTCCATCTTTACAGGGAATTCTTATAAAACTCTAGCATCCTGGGGGCACTCATTTTTTGTTTAAGAGATTTTGCTATAGGACATTGTGTACTCACCTGAGAGACAGAGAGACAGAAAGCGAGAAATCATCCTCCCTGGGAGATGATGGATTGGCCATGCCACAATCCCTTTCCACCATTTTCCTATAGGGATTTTGGGTACGCACACACACATGCCTGGTGTGAGTTTGAAGCCACCAGGTCTGGGACTTGAACTGTAGTTGACTACATGGGAGTCCAGCAACATTACCATTATGCCATCTTCTGGTTCCCTGGGCAAACTTTTGAACCACCTAGAAGCTATAAGAACACCTGCATATGCAGGCCTAGGTCCCAGCTCTTCATCTTTAATTGGCCAGAGGAGGGCTACAAGCCTTGGTGGGTCTTGGCAGCTCAGGCGATCCTACTGTGTGGCCTGGGTGAGAACCTCTGGGTCCTCTCGCTGAGTTCACGGAAACGTCTTCATCAGTCCCTGCTGTACCTGCAGGACGGCTCCTCAGGGAATGACCTCCACATGTATTCATCTGTGAAGAACTGACGGCGTCCACCTCACAGAGAGCTTCCGATGAAGACTTGGGGAACCAGGTCAGCAACTGTGGCTTGCCCTCCGCAAACAGATGCTCTAGCCCAGAATGGATTCCCAAGAGAGTGATTTTAGCTCACAGCTTGCATGTCCATGGTGTTCAGGAGTAAACACAGCCAGCAACGAAGGGTGGACTCTCTCAAGGGCTTGTCTGCGCCTCGTTTTTCACCTGCATGTACACTGCAGAGGGTGGGGCCTCCAGGCTTGCTCTGCAGCAGTGCTGCCTCCTGAGGACTTAGAAGATGTCCCGAGGCCAAAGCTGCTGGCCCTTGAGATGAGATGTGCACATTGTATTATCTTGGAGTGTTTTATTCAAACAAAGTGTGAACCACAACATTGTCTTCGAGTGGCAGAGTGAACAGAACTGGGAAAATAGGGGCCCTGCCTCTCCTTGCTGAGTCCCATCTCAGACTGTCCCAGGAACAGTCAACGTTCTGTTCCCTCTCTCCTAGTTGTTTTTCCATCATCTTCAGACAGAAAGTCAGAGAGATCAGCGACAGTAAGCCAAATCTGATGTGTCTGAGGCATCGCAAAGGAATGCAGTTTTAATAATGTCCCCATGTGAGGACATCTGGCGGGACATCAAGGGTCTGCTAGTTGCTTCACATTCTCCCCCCCTATTGCCCAAGATTAGCTACTTATCTGCTTCCTAAGATGTTGTCATAGAATCTCAGAGTTACAAAGACCTGAGAGATAGAGATCCAAGACTTGCACAATGCCACCTCTCATCCCCTACTGCTGCCTTGACAACACGTGGGAAGATTTGCAGGAGTGAGGGCTATACCTGCAAGGGGAAGGGAAGGTCTACTTCGAACGGTACTCTCACCTTGCTGAGAATGGGAAAGAGGTGAGATTCCAAAGAAAAAGAGCTTCATTTGGTTGTAGCAACGCTGGCACTCAAAAGCAGCATCTTCCTCAAGGATCCTTGCCCAGAAGATTCTCTAATTAGGGAGGAAACTGGGGGTCCAGGCATGGAAGGAGACTTGCTTGTGACCAGAGAGGAGGCATTGGAAAGTGATGCCAAGACTCCCCTCTTGCAATTCCCACTCCATTTCTCAAACTCTTGCCCAAGAGAGCAGACTGTTGCGCACATCCCTCGTTGGGACTCTCGCCAAGTGTTGTTCTCCTATAAAATGTCTTATCAGATGGTTTATGAAATTAGGCTTTGTGGCTGTATTGCACTTTTCCAAACAGATGCGGTTCCCAGGGCCACCAAGGGCTAAGCCCTTTAGCCTTTCTACATCATAAGATACATAAAGCATGAAAGAAACTAGTAAACGGACATTGGTGTAAGAGTGATCATTGTTAACAAAATAAAAAGAAAAGCTTTGGCTCATCTCACCACAGGGCTAGCTCAACGTGTCCAATATTCTAGGCTGTGCTGCTGACGGCAGGGAACAGGCAGGAGGGGGAAGAGTACGGGCTTTGAAGCTCAGAACTTGGATTCTAGACCTAGTTTTGCAACTACATAGCTAATCTTTGATCTCAGAAAAATAATTTTACCTTAGAGATTCTCAGCTTCCTCATTTGTTAAAAAAGGGGGTTAATAAAACCAGTTATGAGGGTTTATTCACACTTTGGGGGAAGTAATTGAGTTAATGGGAGTAACTGAGTTCACATTTTTATAAAGTGATCGTCAAATGAAAGAGGAGGTCAGATGTCTAATTCCTAAGACAACAAGATATCATTTATAACAAGGGGAACCAATTCTAGAGAAAAATAAAGCCCTTGGGTCAAAGTAGCAAGCTAAAGCTTTTTAAAAGGATGAAAGAGGTCAGCTTAGTGTGGCAGTAAATGTGCGGTTCAAGTGAAGTCGGAGCCAGACGGAAGATCCCGGGTTTGGTCGCCTGGTGGACCTGTACATGCTGGCGCACACACCCATGATCCTGGCTGGCTGGAAAAACTGAGTGGGGTGGGCATCACAGTGTGAGCCCCTGTTGAGAGTGCTTGTCTTTCTTTTTCTCTCTGGGTCTCTGTATCTCACTCTTATAAAAGAAAGAAACTTAAACATTTATGAGGATGCAAGGGAAAGGAGCAAACATTTCTGGTTGGCCACAAGGTTAAGAGAAGTCAAGACAATGGGTTTAAGGGACTGTAACTCCTCTGTCCACTCCAACCAGGGAGGCACCATCAGCACACACTAGCCCTGTTCCCCTAGTGGCTTCAAGCTCCAATCCCTGCTAATGGGAACTTTTTAGGGGAAAGCCAGGCCAAAGGTCATTGGCTAAGTGTCTGAGAAGGGGCTTGGGGCATTTCTTTTTTTTTAAAAAAAGAATTATTTTACTCAATGTTATTATTTTATTTTATTTTTTTGAAGTTGACTAGAGAGAGACAGAGAAAGAGAGAAGGAAAGTGAGAAAGCAAGCTGCAAGGTCTGGAACTCAAACCGTGGTCAGCCATGTGGGAGTCCAGCTGCCTTAATCATTATACCACCTGCCTGCCCCTGGTAGGGTTTCTTTGGTTAGAGCAGGGGCTGTGGTTGGGGGCAGGTACCCAAGGATGGAGTCTGAGACACAAAGAGATAAAGAGAGAGAGAGGTGAGAGAGAGAATGTAAGAAAGCACGCCACCAGGTCTTGGACTCAAACTGTGGTCGGCCATGTGGGAGTGTCCAGCACCTTAATCACCATGCCACCTGTTGTCCCCC
>NW_006159662.1:1715745-1716017 GCF_000334495.1 Tupaia belangeri chinensis
CCTGGTGGCTTGCTTTCTTGCTTTCCCTTTCTCTCTCTCTGGTCAAATTTAAAAAAAAAAATGGAATTAACTCAATAATTCTTTTTAAAAAATAAAAGAAAATCATATTGGGCATGTGTGTGTGCATGTCTAAAATCCTGAGGGGATGAGAGAAGAGACTGCAGCATGACCTTGCCCCTTGTGGGGTTAATTCCTCACTTTCTCTCCCTCTTTCTTTGGTGACCTCATGCACCCTATAGCAAAAACTAAAAAAAAAAAAAAAAAAAAGACAG
>NW_006159662.1:1716411-1747045 GCF_000334495.1 Tupaia belangeri chinensis
CTAAAGACCCCAAAAGCAAAAACAAAAAAAAAAAAAAAAAAAAAGACAGTCCGGTTTTATTCAGGTTAGGACAAAATTTTAAAGTAGGGATAGGCAACAAGGTTAGCTATTGAGGGTCAAGAGCTGTCTATATTCCAATGCAGCTGGCATTGCCCTTTCAAGGTAACCTAAGTGATTTCTACATTGTGACATCTTTATCTTAAATACATCACTGCAGTCTTTTCTTGTCTATTTATCTGGATGATAAACTAAGGCAAAACGAGTTTAAGTGGTAAGCCCAAACGCTCCTTTAACCAAAGTGTTAGAAATTGAATCTGGCTACCGATACAAGTTCTTGCCTTAAATAAACTATCATGAACCATAGACCTGTCCCCGCTTATCCACAGTGTCACTTTCTGTAGTTTCAGTTCATCTAGCCAACCTCAGGCCAAAAATATTAAATAGAAAACTCCAGAGATGAACGATCCACAAGTTTTCAATTACACACATGCTGAGTCGCATGATGCCATCTTGTGCCATCACGCTCTGATGAGAACCATCCCGTTGTCCAGTGAATCCACACTGTCCACGCAACCTGCCTGTTAGTCACTTAATAGCTGTCTCAGTTATCGGATCGGCTGCCATGGCGTCACCGTGCTTGTGTTCAGGTTGCCCTTATTTTATGTAATAATGGCCCCTAAACGCAAGAGAAGTGATGCTGGCAGCTCAGACATGCCAAAGACAAGTCAGACGATGCTTTCTTTAAGTAAAAAGGTGAGAGTTTTAGACTTTGGGAAAGAAAGAAAGAAAAAAATAGGATGCTCAGGTTATTAAGATCCAGGATGAGAATGAATCTTCTATCTGTGAAACTGTGCAGGAGAAAGAAATCTGTGCTAGTTTTGCAACTGCATCTCAAGCTTTATCACAGGTATGCATGAATAGGAAAAAAAAATAGCCTATATAGAATTCAGTGCTCACTGAGTGCCAGGCATTCACTCAGAATGTATTCCCCAAGGACAGGGAGGGGGGACTACTGTACTTTCACAATAAAAGATTTAATAACTTGCCTGAAGACACAGTAGAATTACACTTTCTCTTCCCCATGGTCACAAGGCATAAAGTAAAATTCTACTACCCTTAGGGGCATCATCACTTTATTAATGTAGATAAAACCAACAGGCCAAGTAGGAATTATAGTACAATCTAGGTATATATAAAATGGAATGATTTAAATAGCATTACAGTGCAGCTAATCTGAAATAGGACTCCACCGAGTTTGGGCCCAAACATTCCTTTCAGAAGAAGAGAAATGCTACTCCCAGTTTTACAGCCCTATCTTGGAATCCAACTCAGGCTACTCCACAGTTCTACACTTGTCGTGCATTGGGGTCCTCTTTGCTTATTCCTCAAGTGCCTGGGAGAGCTGCATATCCTACTCAGCCATGGGCGCTGAGCAGGTATTCTAAAATCAAACTCATAATTAGCAGTGGCACTTCTCAGCTTGTTTTTAGTAGATGCCATTTGGCAGAAGAGTGGCACCACGTCCAGAAGCCAGCCACAGAAAACTCCCCAGCCAGTGTCTGCAAACCTCCTTTGCACCCAATCTCTGCAATGGCACAGTGAAATACTCCCCTGCTTTAACGCTGCAACTGGGTCCCAACTTCTCTTCTTGCTGCTGTGAGGGGAATATTCTATTATTGAAAAAGACACCCAGAGCTGGATTCACGAAGGCCCTCAGCTGTGGCACACTCTCCCTGTCACCTCTACAGACACGCCCAGTGGGGAATCCCACCCCAGCACACGCAAGAAGCCATGCCCTGCTCAGTTTGAGTCAACTGACTCCTCCCAGCAACTCGAGGCCATCAGGAGAGTTGGGCTCCCTTCACTGCGTCTTTGGAGGACAGCCAGCAGATCTGAGGCATTGGCTGATTTCATTACCCTCCTAAACCCTCAGGGACTGTAAAGTGCCTAGATATCCTGTTCTCCATTTTCTTTAGTAGAAAAAGTCATTTTTCTCCTCCTCCTAAAATAAGTCCTAAGCTAAGCTATTTGACAGAACTATAATGTCTTGTCTTATTTTCTAAGTCCCTAATAATAACTTTTTAGTCCCAAACTATACAAATTTAAAAAAAAAAAAGAAAAGAGAGAAAAAAGAAAAAAAGGGAAAGGAAGGCATTTATGATATTGTGGTATTTAAAAAATAAGTAAGGGTGCTTTTGGCCGGAACCGCCATCTTCCAGTAATGAACTTAAATGACGAACACAAAGGGAAAGAGGAGAGGCACCCGATGTATGTTCTCTAGGCCTTTTAGAAAACATGGAGTGGCTCCTTTGGTGACATATATGTGAATCTACAAGAAAGGTGATATTGTAGACATTGAGGGAATGGGTACTGTTCAAAAAGGAATGCCCACAAATGTTACCATGGCACAATTGGAAGAGTCTACAATGTTACCCAGCATGCTATTGGCATTGTTGTGAACAAACAAGTTAAGGGCAAGATTCTTGCCAAGAGAATTAATGTGTGTATTGAGCATATTAAGCATTCTGAGAGCAGAGATAGCTTCCTAAAACGTGTGAAGGAGAATGACCAGAAGAAGAAAGAAGCCAAAGAGAAAGGTACCTGGGTTCAACTAAAGCACCAGCCTGCTCCACCCGGAGAAGCACACTTTGTGAGAACCAATGGAAAGGAGCCTGAGCTACTGGAATCTATTCCTTACGAATTCATGGCATGATGGGTGTTAAAAATAAACTAATCTGTGGTCTATAAAAAAAAAAATAAGGGTGGGCCAGCAGATGGTGTGATGGTTAAGGGCACTGGACACCCACATGGCTGATTGCAGTTTGAGTCCTGGACCTGGCAGCTTGCTTTCTCACTTTCCCTCTCTCTCACTTTGTCCCTTTTGGTAAAATAAAAACAAATAAATAAATAAATTTAAACAAAATAATTCTTTTTTTTTTTTTTAAAAAAAAAGGGTATCAAAATGTATGTAGTAAAAATGTCTATTTCTAGAATTTTAATGTCTAATTTCACTTTTCAAAAGTTGTTTTATCTTCTGGTTACATTGTGTTTTTCTTTCTTTTTTTAAAAAATATTTTTGCCATAGGGTATGCCAGATACAGATAGAGACAGAGAGGAAAAGTGAGAAATCACCCCCTGGCGGGAATGGCCATACCACAATCCCTTCTCTTTCAGCTTCCTCTCAGGATTTTGGGCACACGTGCACACACATGTACACTTTTCAGGCTACTAGGTCTGGGACTCAAACCATGATGCAATGCCTTAATCACCATGCCACCTGCTGGGCTAACTGCATTGTTTTTAATGCAATCATCTCTACTCCAAAATGTGTCCCCTATCATTTGCATGAGTTAACTGCTGTTTGTTTCTGGAGCAGATTGCTGGACACTAAGAGGTGTAATTTTGTGATGAAGTTGACTAATTCAAGTTTAAGTTTTACCTAAATATCAACTTAAGTTGAAGTTGACATTCTGTTGTTGCAATAAAAATGCTTGGAAAACCAATGATAATTACAGAATTTTGTATCAGTGAGGATCAGAAGCAAAACTATTTGACTGAGTGTAGAAGAACTTCCCTTGTGGAGGATCAATTTTATTATTATGATTTATCCCGAGGGCTGGTTTGGATAGTGGCTAACCTCATTTATCACCTCCATGAAATTTATAAATTGGTGCATACTGTCTGACAGAAGAGTTGAACTTTCAAAAACATTTTCCTAAACTTGCATAAATAATTCAGGGTACTGGTTCATGTGTCCCAGCCTGCCTGAACTCCAGTGTTTTTGTGGGTTCTGAGCCTGGGGGAACCATCACCAACTACAAGCTGTTATCTAGAATTAAAGGAAGGAACCCTGCCATCAGCCTCTCAGGAGCTCTCGAAGGCAGTTCCTCTCTCCCCTAATCTTGGGGCTGTAGAAGTCTAGGAGCACAGTCTGGACCCTCGAGGACTTGCAATGGTTTCCTCTAAGCCATCACCCCATCCTGGCTGCTTTCTTGTTTTTCTTCTATAATTATTTATTTTATTTTTTATTTATTCATTCATTGATTTTTTAAAAAATTTGACCAGAGAGAGACAGAGGGTGAGAGTGAGAGAGAGAGATAGGAAGTGAGAAAGCAAGCCACCAGGTCCAGGACTCAAACCCCGGTCAGCCATGTGGGAGTGTCCAGCGCCTTAACCACCACACCACCCGCTGGTCCCCCTGGCTGCTTTCTTAACAACAAACTAAAAGGTCTTTCTCCCTTTGAAGCACCCTGTATCCGACCCCACTGACTGGACCTTGCTACCCCACTATTTCATAAACTCTTTCAAAAAAAGGTGTGCACCCTGTCCAGCTTTCACCCCCTCTCCATTTCTGCTCCCCCCAAAGCCTTTCTCCTTCTCAGTGAAACCACTGGTTCTTCTAGCCTCAACTCTAGCCCAGATGCTGCTGCTTGACAAATCCTTAGGCCCTGACCCAGGTTTCCAGTTCCGGATGAGCCTCCTATGTCTAGACTCGGACTCATCCTTTCTCCATGCACATCGGGGCCACACATCTTTTCAGGCTAGAAGCCTCGGGCACACGTGTCTCTTCCTTTCACAATCTTCTCAATCATCCCATTCATTCAGGTGCCACGGAGGAGGCTACTGGATCTGTGGCCTACTTTCCATTTACAGAGAAATGCTTCTCTTCTGGGGACTTGGACCAACATAGGGAAATACTGCATACACTCCCTACATTTTTCTCTGCCTGCAACCCTTAGCCCTTCAAATCCCTCCCACTTTATGCTGTGGCTGGATGAACTGCTCATACAGCCATTTCTGATGGTGTTCCCATCTAACGTGCTTGAATTGCTCCCTGTAACAAAAAACACCAAGAGTCTCTTCATCTATGGCGGCAAAGCATTAGAATGGAAAGAGCAATGGGACCAACAGTTGGCGTAATGGCTATGTCACTGGACTCCCATATAGTCGACCGTGGTTCAAGTCCTGGACCCAGTGACTTAAACTCACACCGTGCACTTGTGCGTGTGTGTCCAAGATCCTGAGAGGAGAAGGGATTGTGGTGTGGCCATCTCCCCTGGGGGGTGACTTCTCGCTTTCTGTCTCTTTGTCTCTCTCTGTCTTTCTGGTAAGCGAATGCACCCTATAGCAAAAACCTTTCCCCCCCAAAAGAGAGAGAGAGAGAGAGAGAGAGAGAGAATGGAAAGAGCAAAAATGAGTGAAATCAGAGACACAGGTGTTGGGGAAATTTCCAAGTTTCTCTTTCTTGAGATACTTATCTCAGGAAATTATTGAGGATTGTTAGGAAATAAAAATAGCTCTAATTTATTAATAAAGTTTATTGCATGTTAGACACTTATAATGCATTATGTCATTTAATCTTAACAATCAAGTTCTACTGTTTGCTCCTTTCTCTTTTTTTATTAATTGCCATAGGGGGTGCATGCTCACCAGGGAGAGAGGGAAAATAGAGGGAGGGGGGACAAAGCACCCTAGTGGGGTGTAGTCATGCCATAATCCCTTCTCTTCCATTTCTCCATCCTGTTGGGATTTGGGGTAGGTACGAGGTGTGTTTTTCTAGTGCTGGAGCTGGGATTTGAACCATGTAGTCAGTCATGTACATCTGGCTCCCTTAATCATTAGGCTATAGGGCCAGCCTTATTCCTCTACTTTCCAAGATAAAGAAATTCAGACACAGAGAAGCTAAGCAACCTACCTTGCTCTAGGCCCATCTAACTCTAAAGTCCTTCACCGGCCTGCACTTAGGCAGTGCAGACCTTCAGGACATGCAGTTCCTTCTGTTTCTCGGACTGATTCCAACTGCGCCTTTTACCATGTATCTCATTCTGTTTCTCCCAACAGCAGTAACCCAGAGGGTCTGAACCCCTTGATTGGCTTGTGACTCCACCTACCTTCCCCACATTTTGACCTGCTGAAATCCTACTTCTATCCCGAAGTGAAGCTTACATGTCACCTCCTCCTTCAAGACTCGATCTCAAATATTACTGCTTCCTTGGAATTCTCACAGTAGTTGGCATTTCTCTTATATAGATATTGTGTTCTCTTTTGCATTATCTTTTTATTTTTTTCTGGTTTGTTTCTTTTCTGTATGTTTTATCTTCGCCTGTGGATCACAAGCTCTTTATGGGTGAGGAGCATGTCGTCACAGTCTTATTCCTCAGTCCTAGACACAGTTCCTAGGACAGAGGATGCACGAAGCAAAGATCTGTAGAATATTTAATTTTTTAGCAAATCTATTCCGGTTTTGGAGAGTGGAGCTCTATCTACGGTTTGCATTCAAATGAAAGTGCTCCTTACATGTTAGAGGTGATATTACAGGGAGAACGATAATTACAATGTGAAATGGAGATGTGGCCAATTAATCTTTCTTCTCTACTAGCACAGGCAGAGAGCGTGAGCATTACATGGTTTTAGGCAAAGCACCGAACAGCAGGGGCCAGCAGTAGGAGGTCTACTTAGGTTTGCTATCTTAATTAGCCTATTTAAAAAAAGGGTTTTGGCACTATAAAGAAAAGATGTATGGATTTGCCTTTGAAGGTGTGTGGATTTACCATTATACATATACACATGATCCAAATAAGATCATAGACATGGTTTTAAAAGGAAACCCTTAATCCACCCAATTTATATTCTAGAAGTTTCCAAATTCACATGCCCAAATGCATAAATAAAAATACTGGAGAAGAAAATCAGATAACACAAATGGGAACTCAGGCAGAGAAAGGTTCCCGAGCACTGCAGGAAATATCACTCTAGGCAGAAAACTCCTAGATCTTAACTCTGCAAAGGAGCAGATGGAGACAGGATGGGGCAGCACTGCCGAGGCTTTGCTCAGTAACCACTGTGGCCTGGCCTGGGTAAATATTTGTATTACAAACGCAGTGATATGTAATGGGCCGAATTATCAGCTCTGGAGAGGGTTTCACACAGGACTGTGACAGTGCAGTAGCTGGGAAGCACCAAGTGTTTGAGGGAAACTGGACTACAACCACGTTTACATATAACTGATGAGCGTGTGGCTGAGGTCAGAGAAACGACAGCCTCAGTCATCTCTCCCGAAGCAAAACTGAGAAATGCAGAACTCAGTTTTGAGAGATCTCCACTGATGTTGGGATATTTCTTTAATTAAAAATGTTTTTTAGAGGGGCTAGCAGGTAGCATGGTGGTTAAAGGCGCTGGAGTACCACATGGCTGACCACGGTTCAAGTCCCAGATCTGGCGGCTTGCTTTCTCACCTTCCCTTTCTCTCCCTTTCTCTCTCTGTCTGGCCAAATTAAAAAACAACAAATGGAATTAAATAAATAAATAACTCTTATAAAAAGTGTTTTTTAGAGAGATTTTTGCTATACGGTGTGTGCATCTGCCAGAGAGACAGAGACAGAAAGCAAGAACTCAACCCCCAGGGGGGATGACCATGCCACTCTCTCTTTTCCATTCTCCTCTTGGGATTTGGGGCACACACGCACACGTGCCCTGTGTGTTTCAAGCCTCCCAGTCTGGGATTCGAACCACAGTCAGCCATGTGGGAGTCCAGTGACTTAACCAGTATGCCATCTGCTGGTCTCAGGATATTTCTTTAAAAAATAACAAGATTCTCAGGACCCTCCAACATCTTGTTAGAAGAACATTTCCCCTTCCAACGGGAACGATGCCTTAAAACACTCAAACTCTCAGCCTCTGCTGAACAGAGCTGGAGCCCAGCCAGCTGTTAGGGTGTTTGCAAATGCATGCCGACCACGAGGCTGGCCCAACCATCCCAGTGCCCTGCAGCCATCAGCACTGGGTGCAGGGCTAGGTGGCAGGAAGCAGGGTGTGCAGCCTCAGCACCCAAGGAGTGCAGGCGGCAAGAGGGCAGCCCAGCCCCTGGCACTTGCCTTTGTTCATATATTCAGATTCCTGCACCCAGTTTGGGCTGAGATGAGTGAGATCCAGGGGACGGGGACAGCCGAGTGCATAAATAGAGAACCCCGTGCCATCCTGAAAAATGTAATGGGCAGTTAGGAGGCTCTACTTAGTGGAGGAGTTTTTAAGACTTCTGTGGTCCAGGAAATTTCCTTTCTCAGGCTCATCACGTCTTCATCCTTCCATGTGACTGACAGTTCCACGAAAGAAAAAAAACCATTCTAAGCACAGGGCCTGGGTTTTGGTGGACCTTTATAATAATACACTTGCGAAGATAATGACGATAAACTGCACACCAAGCCCCAAACACTGAAGAGTTGACAAAACCCATTTTAAAAGCTATTTTGCTTTCAAAAGAATCACAGAGGAAAATGTGGTTTGACCGAATACTGAATATCCTCTTAGGCATTCCCAAGAAGTGTTTCTAAATGCCCGATTTAATTTGTGATCATAGAAACACAACACAGGGACCAGCAGTTAGCATAATGGCTATGTCGCTGGACTCCCACATAGTCGACTGCGGTTTGAGTCCCGGACCCGGTGGCTTAAAACTCACGCCAGGCACGTGTGCATGCGTGCCCAAGATCCCGAGAGGAGAACAGAGGAGAAGGGATTGTGGCATGGCCATCACCCCTGGGGGATGATTTCTCACTTTCTGTCTCTCTGTCTCTCTGTCTAAGAGCCCTAAAAAAAAAACCCCCCAAAAAAAAAAAAAAAAAAAAAAAAAAAGAGAAAGAAAGAAACACAACACAGATCAACAGATTTTTTGAAGAGAAAAAAACTTTTTAGTAATGACTTAGGTTTGGGTGTAATAAGTATATATAATAAAATATGTGGCCATAGAAAAAGCTAAAAAAGAAAAACTATTTCATGGATCCAATCACTTTAGGAAAACCCAGATTAAAGAAAGCTGAATAAATTCCTTGGCCAAATGGTGTAGTGGATTAGATAGTCAACGAATTTCATTTCTTAGCTAAAGTAAAAGGGTATGGACAATTCACATAACCACTATAGGCAGATATATCCAGCTTATTACTAGGTAGCTCCCTCATGAATCCTTTATTTTTTTTTTATTTTTTATTTTTTTGTAGCGCTTTTCCCCTTAGGGTATGTGTGCTTGCCAGAGAGAGACAGAGACAGTGAGAAGGAAGGTGAGAAATCACCCCCTGAAGGGATGGCCATGCCACATTCCCTTCTCTATTCCCCTCCTGGGATCCTGAGCATGCATGCACACATCCCTTGAGTGAGTCTCAAGACACCGGGCCTGGGACTTGAACCATGGTTGGCCATATGGGAGTCCAGCAATGTAACTGCTATGCCATCTGCTAGCCCATCACAAGTCCTTTTTTAAGTGGTAGACTTCCAAAGAGAATCTAAGAATATTTATTAGCTTGAAGTTTAGACAAAGCTTCAGTTCTCAAAAGAGCAGACTCTACAGTAATGTCTTAGGTCTTTGGTTTTTAATCTTAAGTTTCTTAGTTTCTTCTATGAGTGGGAAAGACAGAGAGGAAGACAAAGACAGGGAGAGAGAATGCAACTCCAATGGGATCCCGACACCTTAATCCACTCCCAGTCCCAGCCAGCCCCAGACTATGGGCACACACGCATGCCTGGCATACCCAGAGAGATCTCCTGACATAAATATGGAGCTTTCTCATGTAGGCCAGTGTTCCAGAGCATAGCACTCCACTATTGTGCCACTGTCTGAGCCTTCTGGCCTTTGATTATAAAACATTTGCCTGGGGCCAGCAGATGGCATAGTGGTTAAAGTGTTGGACTCTCACATGGCTGACTGTGGTTTGAGCCCTGTTCCTGGTGGCTTGAAAATCATACTAGGTGTGTGTGTGTACACACCCAAAATCCCAAGAGGGAAATGGTGGAGAAGGAACTGTGGCATGTCCATCCCCCTGTGGGGTGATTTCTCATTTCCTTTCTCTGGAGAGTGCATGTGTCCTATGGCAAAAACTTAAAAATAAAAATAAATAATAGGGACCAATGGATGGGGGACAGTTGAGGTGCTGGACACTCCCACATGGCTGACCACGGTTTGAGATCCAGACTTGGTGGTTTGCTTTCTCACTTTCTCTCTCTCTCTCTAGTCAAATTAAGAAACAAACAAATATATATATAAATAAACAAACAAATAAATAAATAAATAAATAAAAATTGCCTGATGGCAATCCTTGATTAGAATTGGAATGTTTGAAAGAATAAATTTTCAAATGAACTAGATATTTGAAAATTAGATCTAGCCATTCTAGATCCTTCATTGCTGAGGGATCTAGATTTTTAAATTGTTTGAGCCCCCCCCCCCTTTTTATTGCATATTTTATATGAGAAAGAGAGAGAAAGGAAACATCATCCCAATGGGGCATGGTCATGCTGCAATCCCTTCTCCTCCATTTCTCCATCTGGTTGAGATTTGGGGCACACATACACATGTGTCTGGAGTATTTTCAAGTCACCAGGGCCAGGATTCAAACTGTGGTCACCCATGGAGGACCCAGCTCCCTTAACCATGAGGTTATGAGGCCAGCCCCAGATTTCTTCAGTCCTACATTACATATTTCATCTGCCTTCCTCCATATGAGAGGTAAATAATCTGAAGTTTGATTCTATTTTTAAAACAATATAGTGAAGAATACTAATGCTAACAGGTCGAAATCTGGCGCATTCAAATGTACTTTTCCAATACCATCACAGTCCATGCCACAGCTTCCTAATCAAGTCTCCAAAGCCAAGAGCCACTTCAGTAGTTGGAAAAAAAAAAGTTTTATCTAATTATCTTTTTTCCCTACTTTGAATTGACCAACCATGTATCTTCTTCTGGTTTTATCAAAGGGGCTGCCAGGACAAAAGCACATCCAATTTTAAGTAGGCTTTAGTTAGCAGACTTAAAATTGATCATGCATTTTAGTTTCAGTAACTTGCAATTTCTACACCCTTTGATAATTCACTTTAAAGAGCAAACCGTCTTTAATGACAAGGCTTAAAAGAGACGACCTTTCTGAACAAAAATATGAAAGCTCAGAAGAGATAGTTCTTTTAAGGAAACTATGAATTAAAATGACCTTGTGTTCTGAAACTTTTCTCCCACCATTTTTGATGTTTTACCTTTCCTTTTTGCTCTTAGAAAGGAAGCTAAAACACCACTGCCTTCTGCGGATGGTGATGCACTTCAATAAGAGCTGTTAATTGTTCATTCAAACTCACGGTTTCTTCGTCCTGCACTTTCTCTGCAGGTCCCTGTAATGAGGTGGCTCACCACTACTAGCATATGCCCATTTCTGAAGAATTAACTGTTAATATGTGACAGTACAGGGGGATACCTGAGCTTGAGCTATGTCCCTCGTGTCCCAGGAAATTCTCTTGTACAATCTGTGAAGCGAGCCAGCCCGTCTCTGCTCCCGCAACCCTAGTCTTCCTTTTCACACCACTGTGCCCCTGAAGGCTGTGCCCTTTGTGGAGCTCATTGTTGAGTAAGGAGGTTGCAGACTCCGAGGCCAGACTCCCTGAAACAGCTGGCTGCCTGGTGACGCAGAAATGGTGGACACAGACAAAACTATGATGTGCAGATGACTGGATAGCTAACTTCCTCGTTAACCCTTCTCTGTCCTGACCCCACAACTGGGTAACAACACGCCGGGAACACACATCCCAGAGGTCTTCTGCTTGGCTTGCTCCATGCGCTGTGCCGGCCACTACCTGTAGGCACTTACGTGCTGAAATATCAAACCCCTGGCGGATGACTCAGGTACTGCCAGTAGAAATAACCTGAGCAGTAACTAAATTAGGTACTTGTGAGGAACGATGGATTGTCCACCAGATAAAAGAAAGGATACAATCTTAGATGATTTTATAATAAGGTACAGTGTTTATAATTTATTTCCTGAGCACACGCTTTTTTCCTAGTAGCCATGTGTATACTCAGTGCTCAACTCAGTAAGGAATTTCAGACATGTCGAATGCAATTTTCCTTTCTCTTCTTTTATCAGAAAATGCTCATGAAACATTAGTGTCACTGACCCATCCCTATTGCATCCAATCCAACTGGCCTAAAGTTTCATTCCATTTATTCTCAGTGTACATGGCACACTTCAGGAGGGAAACAGGATCTGGTAATGTCAAAGGTTCACCAGTGTTTGTAATTTCATAACCCTTGAAATAAGGAAAAGAAAGAATAGCAGGCAACTTTCCAAAACACCTACTGATATT
This sequence comes from Tupaia belangeri chinensis, assembly GCF_000334495.1. Taxonomy (NCBI): domain Eukaryota; kingdom Metazoa; phylum Chordata; class Mammalia; order Scandentia; family Tupaiidae; genus Tupaia; species Tupaia belangeri. The sequence continues at coordinate 1,728,529 of NW_006159662.1, forward strand.
TACTCACGGAAAACAAATATTCTTGAGTGGGAGTTCCAATGTACAATACAATTCACAAAGTCTTTTCACTTGGAGCAGCTAATAACCTTGCTAATGAAATCTGCTGAGCTTCAACCTGTTTTTCAGGGTCTGCACAGGAGCATTCAGCATTAATCCCGGAGCCTCCATCTTCCCCTTCCGAGTACTAAATTATTGTCGGAGTGTCAGCTGTTCTCATTTGTTAGGTGTTTTTTTTTTTTTTTTTTAGTTTTTTTTTAGGGTACATGTGTTGCCAGAGAATGCACTCACTGGAGAGACAGACTAAAAGTGAGAAATCATCTCCCAGGGGAATGTCCACACCATAGTCCCTTCTCCTCTATTCTCCCCTCGGATTTTGGGCACGCACACACATGTAGCCGGTGTGAGTTTCAAGCCACCAGGACCGGTCTGGAACCACAGTTGACCAAGTGGGAGTCCAGAGCTTTAACCACTATGCTGTCTGTTCTCATTTTTTGGGTGTTTTTTTTTTTTTTTTTTTTGAGTTTTTTTTGCTATAGGGCACGTGCGCTCACCAGACAGAGAGACAGAGAGACAGAAAGCGAGAAATCACCCCCCAGGGGGGATGGCCATGCCACAATCCCTTCTCCTCCATTCTCCTCTCGGGATCTTGGGCACACACGCACATGCGCCCGGCGTGAGTTTTAAGCCATCGGGTCCAGGACGCGAACTGCGGTAGACTACGTGGGAGTCTAGCAACATAGCCATTACACTAACTGCTGGTCCCTGTTAGGTGGTTTTTAATAGCATCTGCTACAATTTTGCTTCTTCCTGACTATTCTTGAAGGCAGTGCTATAACGTATTAAATGTGCAGGAATAACCTCATCTTTCAAGGGACAGAGACACACATTCCCAGTGGAGGTGTCAGGGCGAGTGTGAGAGTAAGCTGGCGGAGTGGCGCCTCACCGAGCTGAGTACAAGAATGCCAGGCTGCCTGCTGATGGCCTCCACCGGGCATAGCAGTGTGGCTGCTGCCCTGCCTTGGCTTTGGAAGTGGCTGTAAAACCTGTTACTTCCTTATCATCTCCACGTCTCATTTACGGTGTGGAAAAAAAAAGGTAATTAATCCTTGGGTAGCAAACAACAGACATGGGCGTGGGAAAGAGAAAGGAATTTTGAAAACGTGTAAATAAACTTACTGTCCTGTCCTTTTACAGTAAACCAGAGGATTGCAGCCCCACTAGTGGGCCAGATATTCAGTCTCAAAGGGCCCATGGCACGCACCACAGAACAGTCAACAGAATTTGGAGCAACCCTTCACTGCAATTCAAAATTTCTTTGGCCAATCAGTTCTGACCAGTAGACACAGAAACCACTTATCAGCCTTCAGGAAGGGAGAAGGACCCAGACGAAAATAATCCATTCATGGGAGCAACAACATATTCTCTCCATGAGGAGATGCCCAAATGAAAACAGGATCAATTAAAGCACGCTCTGTGATCACTTGCCAAAGCGTAGCACCCTCTTAACCTGACCCTGCATTTCCAGGCTTTCTTAAGGCTCATCGATTGACATGACAATGAAAACAGCCACCATTTAGAGAGAGACCAAGTAAGTAACAAAACCCACAGCTGCTGCATACCATTCTGACACCATTCTGCCTCTGCAGTTCCAGGACCAGCTCGGACACCAATATGAAAAGTACTTGGACCTATATTAGATGTCTCCGTGATTGTGTTCTAAACACCAGTTTCATGCACTAATTATAGACTTGACCTTTGACAGGACAAAAGGTATTTTCCCCAAAGTACAATTTGAGCTTGTCTGTATTTGCTAGGGAAAAATACCAAGTATATATCATCCTTATTTCAATAAATGAGGTGTGATAAAAAGTAGAAATAAAACTGGTAAGTACAAAATAATGTTTTAATAATACACGAACACAAATGTGAAAACAATGCAAACAGGTTAGAAATTTTGATGATACTGCAAACGTGATTTTGATCATAGGCAACTGTTAACATTCTATGCAAAAGCATGAACAAGGCATACCACACTTCCCCTTCCCAATATAAGCAGTTCTCAAGACACTTAAATGCTCACAAATATGGAAATCAGAAATAAAAAAATGTTAATAAATAACTTAGGCAGACACGAACAAGACCATCCCACTAGTGCATGAATGATGCATATTTTTGTGATCTTAATTACATTTAAATATTTAAAAATGCCACTGATCTCACAGTTTACAATATCGAAATCTTCAAACCTGCTGGAGAGTCCACAGGGCAGTCTGGACAACAGCAGCCATTGCGCCCCTCTTGTGCAGTTACCTGAAAACCAGAAACCTCAGTCAGGACTTCAGGCTTAATGGGGCCATTCGTGATAAGATACGTTCCAGTCTAGAAGAAGCTGGATTGGGGTGAAAAAGAATATTTGCTATCAAAATTTTATTATTTATATCTATAAAGAATCAATGCTATCTCCATCACGCAAACAGAGCTTTTGAAAAGTGAATGATTCAGAAGTTCTTTCCTCTTAATTCAATGATTCAGTCTCTCACTACACTAAAATGAAAATTGTTCAACGGGATCTGAGTACAGAAACACAATTTACGTCACTGATGTCACCGGGAACTTCTGAATAAAAAGGATTCTTGTACCCAAGAGGTATATGTGTGGAGCACTCAAGTGGCTCTGTTCTGGGACAACACTCAGCTGTAGATATCTTTTGGGCTGGAGGACAGGGCCAAGCCCTCAGGGGATGCGGGACCTTGAAGATGTGGGCTCACAGATCAAGGACTGCATCATTTTTGTTGTTGTTTTGTTACAGAATGTGTGTGTTTACTAGAGAGAGAGTGAGAGAGAGAGAGTGAGAAATAATTCCCTCACGGAGGTTGGCCATGCCACAATCCCTCTACCATTCTCCTCTTGGGGTCTTGGGTGGACGTAGGTACACATGCATGGTGTGATTTTTTTTCAAGCCACTGGGTCTGGGACTCAAACTGTGCAGTTGGCCATGCGGGATCTGGCACCTTAACCTCCATGCCACCTGCTGGCCCCTGGACTGCATCATCTTAAAGGAAGCCAGTGTTTCCTTAACACTGTGACTGGGCTTTAAGATGAAGTCTTGGCGGGAGACCCAGGTGGGGCTGGGACTTGCCAGGTCCCTGCAGGCTCTCGGCTGGCTGACAGTGCTGACTAAGCCCTGCGATGAGAAGAGTGGGTGACTTCTCCCAGACAGGCTGTTTACTAAACAATATTAAGTCTCAGCGTTTTAAGGACGACTTAAACGTCAGCCCAGGAGACTATGTAAATGCTACAAACTTATCAGAGCAGCTCCCAGGTTGTACCTTCTGGCTTGGTATGTAGTCAGCTCTTCTTGAAGGACAGACGCTCTCTTTTGCAGAAAGTTAACCTAGAAAAGACACTTGGTATGAGAAGAAGTGAACGTGGCATACATGCAAGATTTTATTTCAGTTCAGACTATTCTCTCGACAAAACTCAGAGGGCTTGGTGAATGTCAATAGTGTGTTTTTTCTTTTTGATATTTGGTCACATCCCATCCCTACTGAGAAGCCATCAGTTCAAACCTCCGTATTCCAGAGCCACTGTGATCTGGCTCCATCCTATCTTTGTGGCTTCCCCTCTCCTCATGCCTTCCCGCCATCGTCATCTTACAGCCCAGGTCTTTCTCGCTTGGCTGTTCTTCAGCACCCACCATCTTCTCTCCTGGAGTGCTTGGCGAACGGGGTCCTATGCATCCTCCACTGAGTGGTTCAGATGTGACCTCAACCTCTCCTACAGAATCCATTGGCTGCTCATGGCCTCCCAGACCTCGGCGGAGTCAGTCCCCTCCTGCATTCCTGTACTCTATCTCAGCACTCCTCACACTGCTTTGGGGTTTTTGTTTAGTTTTGTTTTAATATTTCTCCCCTCAGCCTGAGAACTCTCCTGAAGTAGGACTTAAAAAAAAAAGTCTACATTCCCAGGTTCTTTCACAGGGCTGGGCATGTCACTGATAGTCACTAGCTGTTCGATGAATGAATGAGTGAGTGAAAAAAAAATACTGAGTTTTGGAAACCTCAATTCATCCTGGGGATTCTGTGAGGTCGAGCAGACAGCACGTGTCAGTGGAGACAGCCTGACCTTTGTCTGGAGTCAGGCCAGGCGGGTTCGATCCTGGCACGGCATCTATGGCTCTGGGAAAGTTACCTAGGTATTGCTGCCTCACCTGTGAAATGGGACAAGGGTAGCTGCTGGGTTATCAGAAAAGTTATGACATATTTTTTCTAAGTAAAAACGTGTCATGACTTTTCCGACCACCCAATACTTGCCAAGGTTATGAGGGTGATGTGAAATGACTCAGAAATGATTAGAGCAGAGCTCCATCCCCAGGCGCCTACTCTTGGGGGGCTTTGGGTGGTGGAGGGGTCTTGGGGTGGAGGAAACGAGATTGCTTACCACATTCTCTGACATCAGACCTTTCCACCACATTGGATTATCTGAAGCATAAATTTCTATGTAACACTTAAGATACTGCTATCAGGCATAGCTTCAAAAGCACCTTATGCAACCAAATAAAAATGTTTTGGGGATAACTTACACTATGGCTTAATGTAACCAAGAGTCGGTGGCATTTGATCATTTCAGAATTGTTTACTCTTGCCTCTTTGGGCTGAACTGAAACCATGGCAACGGCTGAATCTGAAACATAGTTATGCAAGAGAGTACAGCTGGCTTGTAAGAGGCGAATGAACGATGAACGCAGCCTTTCTAAACGGGTTCATATCAAAGGGGCACGCTTGGTTTTGCTTATTTGTAACATCACCCTGGTCTTAATTTATCCAATTGCTCCAACGACCTGTAGGACAATTGATAATTTTGACAGATGCAAGGATTACACTGATTCCACTTCCCTCCCCCACCATACTTTGCAATCGGAATTCCAACAATTCTCAAAAAACACAGGCACCTGTGCTTTCAAACTAAATTTGCTCCCTCTATGGCGGTGACTCCCCCACACAGCTGCCAGTCCTGAGCCCTAACGCAGCCAGCGGCAGCCGGCAGCTCTCTCTCTGGGTCAACATCCAGTTTCAGGAGGCTGAAGTGGTTTTTATTGCAGGGAAGTGATATGAATGATAACAGAAGCCCTGCAGGTGGGTATCAGATTTCTTTTTTTTCTCTCCCTATAAAAACCTCTGGAGGTGTCAGGTCCTACAGAGCTGACCTTATGGAAGCTCTCCCACAAAGGTAGTGGTAAACCACATCTCCAGGAGAGGTTTTCATGACTCAACCTTCTCTGTTAACATTCTCCTCCAGGACTTCTCATTTTCTATTTAAAGCTTATTTATTTCTTCCACGAGCAAGAGAGAGAGAGACAGACTGACAGAAAGAACCCTTAGCAGGGTCCTGATGCTGCAACGCCCCCACTCCCAACTTTAGCTAACCCTGGGTCTCAGGCCCTGGTGTGCTTGGTGTACTCGGGAAGGTCTCTGGATGTAAACCTGGAGCCTTTCCATGTGGGTCAGCCTCGCAGAGCACTGTGATTTACTGACGTGCCACCATCCAGCCCCGGTGTTTATTTTCACATGCAGGAATGAATGGAGCCAAAAATTCTTAGGTACAGGAGTAGTAGCAAACAGTACTGATTTAATGAACAATACACTTTCAGATAAGAGACTTTTCACTGCAGGGACTATAAAAAGAGCAGTGAAAATTTGTTTCACACCTTGCCTCATGTATTATAAGTAATGAATGTGGGTTTCGTCAGGTTATATCATTTTATTAGTAAATAAATATATTGAGCACTTACTATGTGCCAGGCAGAGTTATTGGCACGGAGAGCAAAGAAACTCTGTCCCTCATGGAACTTATCCAGGAAAAAGCATGTCATAAATTTCAAAGTGTACTGGAAATGGAAACATATGAATTATTTTTCCTGATAGAGTTAAAAAATGTCTCTGGGGGCTGGCAGGTGGCGTGGGTACTGGACTCCCACATGGCCGACCGTGGTTCGAGTCCTGGTCCTGGTGGCTTGCTTTGTCACTTTCCCTCTCTCTCTCTCTCTCTCTGTCCCTCTCTGGCCAAATTAAAATAAATAAATACACAAATAAAGTTCAATAAAATAATTCTTTTTTTTTTTTAAATGTGCCTCTGTCCAGCTATCGTGCACAGTGGTGAAGTGACTGTCCATATGCTGTAGGCACACAGGAAGGTCCTGAGTTTACGCTTGAAATCTCCAGGCTTGCACGTGTCTGTGCCTGCTGGGCTGAGGGCGGGGTGGGTCTGGCGTGGACTCTGTTGGAGTGTCTCTCTGTTTCTCTCTCATGGAAGAAACAAATAAATTAACCAAACAAAATAAAACAAAAAACCTCACTAGACCAATAACACATAGAACATTCAAAGAACACAGATATATATAGAGGAAAATATATGTTGAAAATTTTAAATAGTGTTGACATTTAAATCGATTTTATCTCTCATATTTTTATTGAGTTATACCAAGAACTACATATTTCAACAAGAAATACTTACCTTAATTGTTTGACTACATTATTATTTTGCCTTAAACTTAAAGTGCATTTTCTTATCTGCAACAACCATATGAAATATACCAGGATAAAATTGTTTCTAACTTAACCTTATTTTTGATTCCTTTTTTTAAAAGAATTATTTTATTTAATTTTACTTATTTATTTTAATTTGACCCAAGAGGGACAGAGTTAGAGTGAGAGAGAGAGAAAAAAAAAAGTGAGAAAGCAAGCCGCCAGGTCTAGGACTTGAACCGTGGTAGGCCATGTGGGAATATAGCGCCCTTAACCACCACACCACCTGCCAGCTCCCTTATTTTCAATTTCTTTCCACTTCAACACCACAAGACATTGACAATGCTATTTTGGATCTGGTACCAAGAATAAAAGGGTCATATTGGAACTTGGGACTGTAAATAAATAAACCTTACCAAGCTGAACTTCTCAACTCTAAGGGTGCTTTTAAGGAAATCTTACTGAGACAATGAGCTCTTAAAATTAGTAAGAAAAAAATTAAAACAAAATGGAAACAATTCATTTTACATAGTAGTTTAGGTTATATTATCACGGTGATTTCTGACATTAATTCAGAATCAAATTTAAGTTCTTTCGAGGATATGTACATCACCTAAATCCTTGGAAAATACCTTGATTATAGTAATTACCTGTGATTTTAAGGAGGAAATAGTGTCTTCAAGTTCTTGTCTTAGAGATACCGGCATCAACCCTTTAAATTTTGTTTCATATTCTTGTCGAATGTAAGTTATCTAAAATAAAAAAGGATTAAAGTTATCTTTTTGAATTTTTGAATTCAAGTTATTGTTTTTAATTTAAGAAATCTCAGAATAAAAATCTATCCATTATGAAAGTATGTTTGCGATACGTGGTCAGAAACTGGGTAAGAAGGATGAAGTGAGAGGAAGGCCTTGCAAACTGAAAAATCTCGGGGCCTGATCATCTGCTGCTTCTGGGAGAGAAAGTCCCTGTAACAACACTTCACTTCTTCAAAATCTTTGTGCATCTCGTAAGACAAATGCCTGTTTTCTCTTCTCCACACACGAGGTGCAACTACTGCAGCCTTTTCTTGATCAGGCTGTGGGCTATGTCATGTCAAACATGTCATGTGACTCAAGGACAGCTCATGGTATGTCTTTGCTTTGATGAAAACATTCCCCAAAACTTACAGGTGCCCGGGTGCTCAACATGACTCATATGACTATGAAGATATGAATGAAGGGGAATCTGCACAGCTGTCTCCAAGCCCCCTCAATGCAGGTAGACAGGTAGAGTGCCCTGGTCATAGGGAGCTCCCTGGTTCCCTCAGTCCCAGAGTATAATAAGACCATACTCAAGAAACTGATGGTCACTGGCTGGTAAGGGAAAAGTTGATGGCTCATCCCATCCATCTTTCTCTTTTTTAAAAAAAGAATTTTTCATTTAACTTTATTATTATTATTTTAATAGTTCCTGAGAGACAGAGAGAGAGAGGGAGGGAAAGTGAGAAAGCAAACGTCCAGGTCTGGGACTTGAACTGTAGTCAGCCATGTGGGAGTCCAGTGCCCTTAACACTACGCCACCTGCTAGCCGTCCATCCATCTCTTAAAGCTAAAGAAGTGCGTGTGGAGGAACACGGTGAGTAGGATGGACTATGTGTGTGGGTGTGACATGAATATGAGTGTGCTTAATTTAATGTCTTTCTCCACCTACGTTTCTGTATTTCTTTTCTTCTTAGTCTGAGATGTGATAGAATTCATTAACTTTAAACATCTGTTGCATGTGCTCTGAGTTAACTGGATACTAAAGCTGAATCATAGTGTAGCTCATAAATGATTCATTGGACACACCTGGAAATAAGGGCCTATACTATGAAAATGTGTACAACTGATTTCAGTTGGAAAAGCCTATGATTTTGCTGAAGATAATTTAAAATTGCTAACTTTGTATTCCAACTTTTCTTACACTGAACTAAGCAGAAATGTGTTCTAATAATTCATTTCATTACCTACTAAAATCTCATGGCAACTGTTTTAGAATGTAAGTTTTAGATTTTTGGCAAAGTGCTTTTTTTTTCCAAATATGCCATAATCTTGTGATTTATACCTAAAGGAAAAAAATAATGAAAAATGATCTTTTCCTCTGATGCAAAGTCTTTGCTGATGAAATATATGTTGGTTCTCATATCTACTGATTTTTCCCACCTTTTTTTCTTGGACTTACTTCCAAAGTTACAGCTGTTAGCTGTCTCAAATGAAAGGCAAATGCAAAGCAAAACATAAGCTTTATAAACCAGACTTTAAGAGCATTATTTATTGAGGGTTCATATTGATTATTTTGACTACTTTTTTTTTCCTTATCACTCAATGCTAGCTCTGAAATTTTGAGCTCTTACCTTTTTAAAAAGGACCGATACATACTCTGTTTCTTGTACCCTCCTCATCCGTTTAGGATGTTCGCTCACTAACTGTATATTTGAAAAACAACTAGGCTGGGTATAAAAATATTTCAACCCCACTTTCTTTCTCTCAGAGCTTTAGAGACATTTCTCCCACATGTTCTGGCATTGCATACTGCCATGGTAAATCAGTCTGAGGCCAGGCTGTTTTTCCATGTTGAATGTGATCCTTTCTTTGCTTGAATACCCATATAAATTTCTTTCTCCTTAATTCAGTAACTTCATAGAGATATGCTTTGGTATTATTCTATCTGAATTTTCCTGAGACATTGTTTCATTTTAAAATTCTAAAGTTTCCTCTGTTAGAATGATCTGTTTTTTATTATTTTTTTATGGCCAGAATGCATGTGCATTCCAAAAGGAGAAGCAGGGGGCAGGGGTGGAGTGAGAGAAAGCACCCTCTATAGGTGTAGTCAAGATACAATCTCCTCTCCATTTTTCCATCTTGTTGGCATGTTGGGCATGCCCGGTGGTTTTCAAGCTGCCAGATCCAGGACTTGAGTTGCAACTGGCCATGTGGGATTCAGCTTGCAAAACACAGGGCTTAACGACTGCACTATGGGACCAAACCTCTATTTTTTTAAACATATGATTTTTTTTCTATTCTCTTCTTCAAGAACGGATTTTTCCACGTGTTAACTCGTCTTTGAGAATCTCCCACAGTTATAATTTTCCCTACTGTTACTTTTACTTTCTTATCATTTTATATTTTATTTCATTTTGCTTCATTTCCTCTAGACTGATTATCATAGTTCCTTGGATGTTTTCAATTAAAATTTTTCTGTTTTTGTTTTTTTCTAACATGATTTCAGCCTTAAAAATCTTTTGATTTTATCTACCACTTTTCCTAAGCTCTGAGAGATCACTTTTCATCTTTGTTGGTTTAAATAATTTTTAAATACATCTCTTTCTTCTTCTTCTTTATATCTCCCCGCCATTTTTCTTGAAAGAGAGTTCTATTGGTGCATTTTGTAAATGCTTTGACACTGTGAAGAACTGTTATAAAGAACTATAATTGTGTGGATCTTCACCCTGTTTCTTGGGTAATTTTCCATTTGATATGTTTTTTACTTGCTTGTTGCTTACATTCCTTTCTTCTCTGTCTTTTAATCTAGCAAAGACTTTATGTTAGTTCCCTTTTCTTAAAAAAATTACACCTCACTTTTGAGTGAAACCAGCTATTTGCTGAATGCTGAGCCAGGGGCCGTAAGCCAGAGTTAGGCCACGGCTATAACATGATTTCATTGTCTTCGATACCCTTTGACCAACTCTATTATTTTATTTGCTCAGGGGAGGGGCCATCTCTCTCAGTTTTCAAGTACTTTGGAAGTCACAGCCATGCAATGTAGCCCTTTGGCTCATGCTCATGGCTTCTCTTGACCCTCTTGCTCCCACTTTGCTCTTCCTGTATGGTAGGCTCCCTCTACGAGGAGGTGAGGCTATACAGCAAAAATAATGTGTGGCCATAGTTGCTCTTTGATCATCGCTATCTCTTCCATTACTTTTTAAACTTGATATGCTACATTTTCCAACTTTTATTGAGGAACCATGAAGTTCTGCTTTCTCTCTACTCCTTTATTTATTTATTTATTTATTTTTTATCTTTAACAAATCTGTAAATTTAAAATGAGCCCCTGAGGGGGCTGGCAGGTGGCATGGTGGTTAAAGGCGCTGGACTCTCACACGGCCAAACTCCCACATGGCTGACCATGGTTTGAGTCTCAGATCTGGTGGCTTTCTCTCTCTCTCTCTCTCTTGCTCTTGCTCTGTCCCTCTCTGGTCAAATTAAAATAATTCTTAAAAAAAATAGTAAATAAATCATCTTAAAAAAATGAGCCCCTGAAAAATCTGAAATTTCTCAGCTATACCTGATAATTATTTTTTAATCACTAGAGGGCATGTGTGCTCACCAGAGAGAGAGAGAGAGAGAGAGAGAGAGAGAGAGCATCTCCAGCCCTGTAAGTGGGGTATGGTCATGTTTCAATCCCTTGGCTTCCATTTCTCCATCTTGTTGAGACTCTAGGCATTCACACACATACACACCCGGTATTTTCTAAGCTGCTGGGGTCAGGATTTGAACTGTGATCAGCCACGTATAATCCATTATGCTATGAGACCAGCCCATATAATTTAGACTTTCAATCAGGAAAATATTACGACTATTTTTCTATTTTTTTTAAAAATAAATTCAGGATAGGACATGTGCATGTATATACACACACTGAAAGAGAAGCACCTTCCACAGGGCGTGGTTACACTGTGAGTCCCTTCCTCCGATCCTCTGTCCCACTAGGATCCTGAGTATGCATGCTTTCAGGCTGACAGAACTGAAGACTTGAACCCAGTCAGCAGGTGGCTTCTGCTGTCTAGTGTGCTACTGGATGAGCCACAGAGGCTGGTCGCTGCGCTGAATTTACCCAAATCCTGAATTTAGAAATCACTGTACCAAAGCAGAATCCCATTACTTTAACAAAGCTGTGGAAAGTGCTTTTTGCTTTTTTAAAGAATTATTTATTTAATTACCCTTATTTATTTACTTATTTTTAAACCTGACCAGAGAGAAAGAAAGAGAGAGAGAAAAGGAAAGTGAGAAAGCAAGCAGCCAGGTCTAGGACTCGAACCACAGTCAGCCATGTAGGAGTCCAGCACCCCAGTCACCATGCCACCTGTTATGTTAGCCCCAAGCCATGCAAAGTTTTGGCCAATCTATTTTTTATCCTATCTATCAGAGTAATAATAACATAATTAATTACTAATATTACTACCAGTGAACATTTACTGAGTACTTTCTATGTGCCAGATACAACTCTAAAATGTTTTATATGGATCTTTCTGAGGTAAGTGTGGTCAATGCTCAAAATAATCTTTCCAGATGTTGAAATGGTTCTTCTGCCCCAAAAGGAAGTCACAGACATAGCTAGTTAGCGCAGCTCCATCCCCACACACTAGAAGTGTCCCAGCACAACAGAGGGCAGGACCAGGGATGGGATGTGCCACTGTGTTCTTCCAGACATTCATCTTGCCTTTTTTTGTTTGTTTGTTTTTGTGCTACAAGGTGCATGAGCTCACCAGAGTTAGACAGATAGAGCAAGAGAGAAATCACCCCCCAGGGAGGATGGCCACACCAAAAATCCCTTCTCCTCCATTCTCCTTTTGGAAATTTGGGCATGTAAGCACACATACCTAGAGTGTTTTTCAAGCTCCCAGGTCTGGGACTCAAACCACGGAGTTAGCTATGTGGGATCCAGCACCTTAACCACTATGCCACCTGCTGGCCCCCTGCTGTTGATCTTTTAAAACTAAAAACAATAATAATAATAATAATAGAAGCAACTGTTTTTAGATCACTCTCTCTACTTTCCTATTGGTTTAAAATTTTAACTTTCGGGACCAGCAGTTGACATAATGGCTATGTCGCTGGACTCCCATGTAGTTGACTGTGGTTAGAGTCCCGGACCCAGTGGCTTAAACTCATGCCAGGTGCGTGTGTGTGCATGCCCAAGAGGAGAATGGAGGAGAAGGGATTACAGCATGGCCATCCCCCCTAGGGGGTGATTTCTTGCTTTCTGTCTCTCTGTCTCTCTCTGTCTTTCTGGTGAGCGCAAGTGATAAACCTCTCTCCCCTCCTCAAAAAATTTAACTTCCTAATGATTTACATATAAGACTAATTTTAAAAACTATACAAATGTAATGCATATATTGACCTGAAATAAAATTTCCACAAATTCTCCAAATAATATGCACACATTTTAAAGTTCAACCAGTTATGTTATGTAATTTTTTCACATGGCAAAAAGATAAAAGGGGAGAAAAAAATTTGCTTATATTCCTTCAGATGGCTCTAGACCTTGCTGCTAGTTTTCACTCCCTACCTCTGACCCAGGATGCATCAGAGGTGAAATGAGGGAGTGATAACGTTTACCTATTGGGCCTAGTCAGAAACTATTAACTGCTAAGTCTGCCACTTCCCTTCTTCCTGCCTTCCCACATCTCCCCCTTACATAGTAATCCAGCCTGACAGCCTGCCAAGAAGCAAGACCAAGGTGAAGTTAACTAAGCAAAGGGTTTGCTGAACATACATTGCCTTTGATTAAGGGAAATCGAAAATTTAAAATATATGTTTTGTTATTAGATTTTAATATATTTCTTTTAAAAATAATTTTATTTATGGATTGTTTTGTTCATGATAGAACATGGGCATGTGCTTGATAGAGAGAGAAGTACCTCCCACTGGGCCTGATCATGCCACCATCCCCTTCCTCTAGTCCTCCAGCTGGCCAAAGCCTGAGCACACACGCCCAGCATGTTTCAGGCAACCAGCATGGGGTTTACTGAGTACTTTCTATGTGCCAGATACAACTCTAAAATGTTTTATATGGATCTTTCTGAGGTAAGTGTGGTCAATGCTCAAAATAATCTTTCCAGATGTTGAAATGGTTCTTCTGCCCCAAAAGGAAGTCACAGACATAGCTAGTTAGCGCAGCTCCATCCCCACACACTAGAAGTGTCCCAGCACAACAGAGGGCAGGACCAGGGATGGGATGTGCCACTGTGTTCTTCCAGACATTCATCTTGCCTTTTTTTGTTTGTTTGTTTTTGTGCTACAAGGTGCATGAGCTCACCAGAGTTAGACAGATAGAGCAAGAGAGAAATCACCCCCCAGGGAGGATGGCCACACCAAAAATCCCTTCTCCTCCATTCTCCTTTTGGAAATTTGGGCATGTAAGCACACATACCTAGAGTGTTTTTCAAGCTCCCAGGTCTGGGACTCAAACCACGGAGTTAGCTATGTGGGATCCAGCACCTTAACCACTATGCCACCTGCTGGCCCCCTGCTGTTGATCTTTTAAAACTAAAAACAATAATAATAATAATAATAGAAGCAACTGTTTTTAGATCACTCTCTCTACTTTCCTATTGGTTTAAAATTTTAACTTTCGGGACCAGCAGTTGACATAATGGCTATGTCGCTGGACTCCCATGTAGTTGACTGTGGTTAGAGTCCCGGACCCAGTGGCTTAAACTCATGCCAGGTGCGTGTGTGTGCATGCCCAAGAGGAGAATGGAGGAGAAGGGATTACAGCATGGCCATCCCCCCTAGGGGGTGATTTCTTGCTTTCTGTCTCTCTGTCTCTCTCTGTCTTTCTGGTGAGCGCAAGTGATAAACCTCTCTCCCCTCCTCAAAAAATTTAACTTCCTAATGATTTACATATAAGACTAATTTTAAAAACTATACAAATGTAATGCATATATTGACCTGAAATAAAATTTCCACAAATTCTCCAAATAATATGCACACATTTTAAAGTTCAACCAGTTATGTTATGTAATTTTTTCACATGGCAAAAAGATAAAAGGGGAGAAAAAAATTTGCTTATATTCCTTCAGATGGCTCTAGACCTTGCTGCTAGTTTTCACTCCCTACCTCTGACCCAGGATGCATCAGAGGTGAAATGAGGGAGTGATAACGTTTACCTATTGGGCCTAGTCAGAAACTATTAACTGCTAAGTCTGCCACTTCCCTTCTTCCTGCCTTCCCACATCTCCCCCTTACATAGTAATCCAGCCTGACAGCCTGCCAAGAAGCAAGACCAAGGTGAAGTTAACTAAGCAAAGGGTTTGCTGAACATACATTGCCTTTGATTAAGGGAAATCGAAAATTTAAAATATATGTTTTGTTATTAGATTTTAATATATTTCTTTTAAAAATAATTTTATTTATGGATTGTTTTGTTCATGATAGAACATGGGCATGTGCTTGATAGAGAGAGAAGTACCTCCCACTGGGCCTGATCATGCCACCATCCCCTTCCTCTAGTCCTCCAGCTGGCCAAAGCCTGAGCACACACGCCCAGCATGTTTCAGGCAACCAGCATGGGGACGCGAACTGCAGTCAGCGAGTGGCTTCCAGTCCTGCAGTCTGGTGTACTACTGACTGTGGCGCAGAGGCTGGGCCTGACAGTAACTGTCACTGCCACATAGTGTCCTATTTACAACAGTGGGTGGTCTCTTTTCAACATGTAAGTATCCAAGGATTCTGGCCTGGGTATTCTTAAAAGGAATTTCCAGCAGCATTATGGCTCATTTCCATGCCACTCTCCACTCCCACCACCTTCAAAAAGCAGTGGGCATAATTCTCTGTTTGCTCTTCCACCTTTCGCAGCCATGGCATACCAAGTAGCATAAGCTTCCCTCTTTCTGCCACGGTTACTTTTCTCCCCGTTCTCCTTCATCTTCTTTCCTTTAGCAAAGTAGAACTAGGAAACTCAGGACATCATGACAATGAGTTTCTGTAATGTATGAGACCTCTATAAGCTGAATGGAAATGGGGACTTTGTAACGTGACGCCCACGTGACCACAGAGAACTGTGCTCTGCTCCAGGGCAGCAGACAGCCTGCCTTTCCCTTGAAGCCCTGGCACTGGCAACATTTCCTTTAATTTCCAAAATGCGCATGTAGACTGAGGATATTTGTAAATTGAGTTTAGTGCTCCAATCAAGAAACGCTCATATCATGAGTAATCAGACACTCATTTGCATAAGAGATTACAAAGTGTACAGAGTGTGTAGTTGACTTGAGCCAAAAGGGTCCTTAGAGATAAAAACAAAATTATCTTTGTAAAAGGGAACCTTTTAAACGTTCATTAAAAACAGGGAGGGGAGAACTAAAACACATTTTGTGATACTTTTATTTGAAAAACACTGTATCAATTGGTCTAGTCAAAATGTCATAACTGTCGAGTATGTGGCGCTCTGATGTACAACAGGGCAGAAGGATGGAAGTGTGCAGCTCTGGGCACCTCGGCGCCTTCCACACGGCTGCTTTATTGCGAGGCCCCCGGCACCCGCAGAGTTCACTGCTGAAGAATTCCTGATGGTCCGTACTAGGGTTGTTGTTTACACGTCTCCCTCTGCGTAGTCATTTACGGCAGAGGTGAAGTAGTCCAGGAAAATGAGTGTGCCCACTATTAGTATACATGCTCCAGCCAGCTCTCTGGGGGTTAGAGTTCAGCAGAGAAAAGAGGGAACTCAGTGAGAATTCTATTGTATTATCTCTTAAATCTCTCTCCATTTCGCCACTGGTACCATCTTGGTCCAGAACACCTGTATCTTGCACCTGGATGATGGCAATATTGGCATGTTGGTTTCGTTTTTCAAATAGAATTTGTTTCCGCTTTAAAATCAAAGTTAAAGACCTGCTTGTGGCCAAAGGCCCTGCACTCTCGGTACCATCCATGTCACTCTCTCCATTAGCCCAGAGAATCACTTTGCTTCCAGATCACCAGGTACATCTGCTTTCTTTCAATTGTTCACCAATGCCCTGTGCCTTTGCTCACACCTTGTTTTTCCGATTCTTCTCTTTTGTCCTGTGGGGTCTTGCCACTGCATCCATCCGGACCTCTGGATATTGGAGGCTCCTGCTCTGTGATGATGTCAGAGGGGCTGTAGATCCAGGCAGCCATTGGGGGAGCTTGCCAGGACCCCGTGATAAGGCTGTGTCTGGGGCAACCATCTGGCAGCTCCAGGAAAGCCATAGCCCTTAGTGTTGACAGGGAACAGCTTCCTTAATGGGGCTCAGGGCAGGCCTTGGACCCAGGCTCCTGTCACTTTCCTGGCAAAGCACCCTTTGAGCACTTTCAGTCCCTTTTATCCCCCAGGGGTTTCCGGCCAGCTGCCTGTGCCTCTTTCTGGGCTCAGGACCCATAGGCTGTAACGTCAGGCTTACGCGCCACTCCGAGCTGCTGCTCTGTCTTTATGTACTTAATAAAGAATTACTTATTTAATCTTATTTATCATTATTATTGTTTTAAACTTTGCTACAGGGCACGAGAGAGAGAGAGAAAGCAAGTCACTAGGTTTAAGACTCAAACTGCGGTTGGCTGTGTGGGAGTCCAGAGCCACATTCTGACCTCGTCTGCTTTGTTTTTAGACTTTTGATACCAAATACACTCTTTTAGTTTTCTTATTTTATATTTTATCAATCATTACTGAGTGCTTGAACCAGAGAGGATGCCTCATAATGACCTGACAGAGCAACCTTGTACAAAAGGACAGTTTTTACTTTCCACATAGTCGAGAGTGGAGGTTAAACACTCAGATGCTGGAATGGGAAGGTCTGAAATGGAGTCTGGGTGGGTCCTGAACTGTATGCCCTGCAAAGGTTTACTTCTCTGTGCCAGATTCCTTATCAGGAAAATGGGAATTAAAACTTTTCACCATGTGAGGATTAAAAATTTAGCATATGGGACCAGCAGTTGACGTAAAGGCTATGTCGCTGGACTTCCATGTAGTCGACCGGGGTTAGAGTCCTGGTCCTGGTGGCTTAAACTCATGTCGGACGTGTGTGTGTGTGTGTGTGTGTGTGTGTGCGCGTGCCCAAGATACTGAGAGAATGGAGAAGAAGGGATTGCAGCATGGCCATCCCCTCTGGGGGGGGTGACTTCTAGTTTTCTGTCTCTCTGTCTTTCTGGCGAGTGCACACGCCCTTTAGTAAAAACATCTCAAAAAAATTAGCGTATGTAAAATTTTTTAAGAGTTGCACAAAGTAAATGTTCAATAAATTTTATCAGCACATCGCTTAGTGAAGATTTTTAATACTGTAGATATATTTCATTGTATTATGTATATATAATAAGTTACATGCTTGTTTTATTATATATTGTTAGATTTTTCTGCTATCTTTCATTATTTGCAACACTATAAATCATAAAAACAAATTCTTTGCATTTTTTTATGATTAATATGAGAACTCTAGACCTTTTCTAAGTTTTAATTTTTATTTTTAAAGTTTACTTATTTATCTCTTTTGTGAGAGACAGAGTGAACGAGAGAGACAAGCATCCTCAGCAGGGTCTCAGGCCATTCCTGGCTCCCACTCCTGGCTCCCAGATGGAGGAACAGGGCCTGGGCACACACAGCTGGTGGGTACAGGCAGACTCCCCGGCATCATGGGATGCGATGTTGTGTCTGTGCCACTGTAGCTCGGTCATTCTTTTGCACACTGTAATATTTTCCGATTGAGAAAGTACAAAATGATGACGGCTTCTATGAATTCAGAATCAATTTTAAATAAATTTGTATTCTATAATTAAAAACAATCTATAGGGGGCTGGCAGGTAGCATGGTGGGTAAGGTGCTGGACTCTCACATGGTAGACTATGGTTTGAGTCCTGGACCTGGTGGTTTGCTTTCTCACTTTCCCTCTCTCTCTCTGTTTTTCTCTGGTCAAATTAAAATAATAATAATGGTAAATAAAATAAAATGAAATAATTCCTTTTTTTTTTCTTTTTTTGGAGAGGTTTTTGCTACAGGGTGCGTGCACTCGCCAGACAGAGAGAGACAGAGAGACAGAAAGTGAAAAATCACCCCCTAGGGGGGATGGCCACGCCACCATCCCTTCTCCTCCATTCTCCTCTTAGGATCCTGGGCACGCCCGCACACGTGCCTGGCGTGAGTTTAAGCCACCGGGTCCGGGACTCGAACTGCGGTCGACTACGTGGGAGTCCAGCGACATAGCCATTACGCTAACTGCTGGTCCCAAAATTAAATAATTCTTT
>NW_006159662.1:1747235-1766820 GCF_000334495.1 Tupaia belangeri chinensis
TCGAGAAACAGTAGCACTTATTTACCCAAGCTATCAATAATGGCTGGTATGTGTCTTAGCTTGGATGCTAAAACAAATACCACAGACGAGGGGGCTTAAATCACAGTTACTTCTCATTGTCCCGAGGCAGAAAGTCCACGATCAGGGTGCCAGTGTGGTCAGCCTCTTGGTGAGGGCTCTCTTCCTGCGCATGTCCCCAGATGACCTTTCTCTGGTGCAAACACAGAGAAAGTAAGCTCTGGTTTCTCTCTTTTTAAAAAGGCATTAATCTCATGTTGGGGGCTCCACTGTGAGGACCTCATCTAGACCTAATTACCTCCGTGAGGCCATCACACTAGAGAGCAGGGCTTCCATAGAGGGATCTAGTGGGGCAGGGGAGGCACGACCTTCATCACGGCATGTGCGTGTGACTGTCTCAGGTCCTGGCCAGGGACCCTGGTGCATAGGTGGGGACACACTGCTCCACGCTAACTGACCTCATTTAAAAGGATCTCAGCCCCAAACTCTCTCTCCATCTAGCTTGGATTCCTACCAGCCAGGAGTATATGGAAGAGCTAAGGGAAATGAACAGATACCTGACGCATGGGGATTACTTTATTCCAAACCAGTCCTCCTAACACCTGGCTTAGCTGAATGCCCTGACAGGCTGGGAGGTTTGGGGCAGGAGGAGAGGAAGGAGAATGAGGGGAAACTGAGGGGCACTGTGCGCCCTCTGCAGGAGGTGGACGAGGTGGCACTGCAGGAGGTGGTCTGGAGTAGGAAGAGAGTGTGGGGCTTGTGAAGGGAGGTAAGGGGTGGACAGGAGCAGGCTCAGGAGGTTTGCTGGGAGGCACCAGATGTGACAGGAGCAGAGGCAGAGGATGCTTCTGAGGACACGCATTTGTGTAGCAAACAGTTTTTGCAAAGGTTTTTCAGGACAGCAAGTATGTAGGACTTACAAGTTTGATTTTCTAGTTTAAAGAATAAGAATGAAAGAAATAGTAGTAAAAGGTGATGCAAAATAATAAAAAAAAGTGCCAAGTGTGGCTGAGGAAACGCACCGCCTTCTGACATTGCGGTCTGCAGGTGAAGGTACTGTGTGTTGCTACAGCAACTGCCGGAGAGCCACTGTAAGGAAGGTGCTCCCGCAGCACGGCATGCTGCACTGATTCTGAAATAGAAAGTGGAGACCTAAAAGTAGCCGTAATTTTCTTGACAATATTCAGAATATTCATTTCCCTCTCTCTGGTTCTGTCTAAGGGCTCTTCAGTCTGCTGGAGTCAGGCTGACTCTGAGCGCCATGGGAGCCTCAAGCCCTGCTCAGAGGGCCCATTTTCCCCGGGAGAGTGAAGCCTGCCTGCCCTTGCAAGGGCCTGGAGCTTTAGGGAAAGGGGCGCCTGGTTAACAGCTGCTGACCTCCATTGTTCGAAGGGCAGCATGAACTAGTTTCCAAAGAAGGTTATACTATGTTTTTAGAAAGAAGGAATAGTTTCTGATCCTTTGGAGAGAATGGTGAATTCAGAATGAGAGAATGGTTCAAACCTAGCACTTTAATTAGGTTTAGATGCTCTAAGTTCAGCTTCAGTTATTTCAAAAGATCCCCTCGTACCAAAAAGAAAACAAAGGCCTAGTAAGTCACTTTTAAGGGTTAACACCCAGAGAAAAGGTAGGGAATGAGTAAGACAAAGGCCAGAAAATAACCAATGAATTGTCCAAATCCATTCATGAATCAAACTTAAATATCTAATACAACTGAGACATGAATAAACATATGTGAATATGAAAATTTGGACAATATTTTGTACACTTCCTGGTGGAGATGGAAAAGCTGAAATGATATTACAGAGCTCCCATAGATAAATGTGGCCTTAGGTGATCCTGACGTAGAATTTCACAAGCTACATGGGATGGAAAATCCCTTCACACCGTTCATTCGCGCATTGATTGCAGCGTTCACTCAGCATTCTTCATCATGCGCTCAGCACTCATTCCCTAGCCTTCTAGTCATTGGGATCCACCCCTCTCCCACCCTCTTGTCCTACCCCAAAGGACAGGAGCCTACGCCAGTCATCATATCACATCTTCTGGTGCCATGATTGCAAAGGGCCTGAGAACCTGATCTAAGTCCAGGTGACCAGAGTGGCTGAGAGCTGTAGGAGGCAGACTTGTTCTCACCCACCTGACTTCTCCCTGGGCGTGCCCTTCTGGAATGATGACAGCTGTCCTGCCACCATGGAGTGAGAACTGGGCTGAGAGTGGTGCCAGTACAGAGGAAAAAGGGTTGAGAACTGGAGAGAGAGAAACTGGACCCTTCATCAAGCTGTACCTGGAGTGAACCCTGTCCTTAGAACTTTCAGTTTGGTTTGGATTTTCTGGTACTTGCAACCAGTATGATTTGTAGCAAAGCAATATAGAATATACAAAATAGTCACTTGCATTCATGTGTGTTGCATCCATTAGCCCAGGGGTCAGCAAATTCAGGCTGCAGATCTGCCTACTGCCTGCTTTGCAAAGTTTCTCGGGAACAGTGATGCTCATTTGTGGGCTTATTGGCCCATGGCTGCTTTCTCAGGACAATGACAAATGGAGTAGTCATGACATACCCAATGGCCGACGAGCCTGGAGTTATTTGTTACCGGGCCTCTTATAGAAAGTTGGCTGGCCCCTGCACTTGACTGTGCGCTCCACAAGGGAGGGACTGCAGGGTTGTGCTGACTGCTGCAGCCCCAGCATTCAGCATGGTGCTGGGCTCATGGCAGAAACCCTATGAGCACTTGCAGCTGAATGAACGAATCAAGACCTCAGAGTACATGCTATTGGTATTCAGTCAGTTTTGGTCTTAAAATGACAGGATCTTCAGACTGTCTAGGGCAAACTAATCATAAAAGCTCCCTCTAAATACAAAGAGAAGATTCTGTCATCATGGTATTGCAGTTCTTAATCAGCACAGTGGCTATTAATAAGTAGGCCAGCTTCAAAGCTGAGAAAGTCGGAGCAAACACCAGGGCCTACAGGGCTGCTGAGATCAAAAGGATCTTAGAGATTCACCCTGGAGGAGGGGAGTTCGTTTCATCCATGCTCTGTCCCCTCCTCCTTGCTCCTTCCCCTTGACTCGCTATTCACTTTCTACAGGGCTACGACGGTATATGACTCATACTTGGATTTCTTCTGAAATTAAACACTAGCTCCTTGCTTTCTAGAACATACACTTTTGGGTTTCTTTTCTAATGCTTTTCTTCCTAACACTATCATTGCTAATATTTTAAAATTTGCTTAGGTTGATAAATACTGTGAGTAGTCCTCTCCTTCAAAGGACTGACGTAGGTCTTCAAGGATGGTAAGTACAGCTACTGAATAGACATGGGATGAGAAGGCTAAATGTGGAACGTCTGGGGAATTATGTGCTGAAGAAAACGCACACTTGGAGGGCAAAGTTTATCTGAGTCAGGAGGAAGCATCTTTTCTATTTTACAAGGTTCGGCTCTGAGAGGATTTAGAAAAAACAAAACCCGGAGAAGGGACAGGGTGATTTTCACTTCTATTTACGATATCTGATCGTCTTTACAAAGAGGGTGACTAGCCCTTTTTGGCTGGAACCAGACTTCCTGAAAAGGCAGTTTCCATCAATGGAGGACCAAACCTCCAACTAAAGCAGGTGGGGTGGGGAGACTCTTGGACTCTTTCTTTATTGGCTTTGTTAATGAAAGACCCAAGAAGACTCCGAGGAAGGCTGCTGTCAGTAAGGCCGATGGGGCTGGAGTCCCTCTTTGTACAGTAGAGTAGAGGGGGCACGATTTAACGAGTGACTGGACGAAAGTTGCGGTTGGATAGATAGGCGGGACCTTGAAACCGCTGAGAGTAAACACCATGCCAACAAGTCTAAATCGAATGCAGTAGAAAATAGGGAAAGCGGAAAAACCCCACAGCTGAGAGCACCTGATGTTTGCCAGATACCAATCGAGCACTGACACATAACCTTGGGCATATTATGAAGATTCGATTTCATCCTTACATAAAAGTCAGGAGATACCTTCTTCATAAAGGAGGACACAGACTTGCAGTGAAAACTTACTAGAACCAGGACTGAAACCTGACTTTGCACCCTGCATTGTGCCCACTCCTGAAAGGTAGAGGAAGTAAGTGATTAACCTGGAAATACAGGGAAGGACTCTCAGGAGAAAAGACAGCCTTGGATGAAGGGAGTCAGTGCGTCAGTGACTCAGCTGGGAGCTGCTGGAGTGAGGAGAGAGAGAGCTCCTGGCTGGTGGTGACAGCTGTGGGAAGGTCACAGGACAGAAGTTGACAACGACCTAACTGCTTGTAGAACAGAGGGGAGGCATTAAGTGACAATTCATGCCTTCAGCCACATGCCTAGAAGGGTGATGTTACTATAGAGAGAGGGCAGTGGGCAAAGGCATTTGGTCTGGGTATGGATGGAAAAAAAAAAGGAATGTTCTGGGTTTTCATTTATATAGTTTGAGGTGCTGGGGAGACATATGGGAGTGGAGTTCATAAAGAAAGCCTAAGAATCAGTCATGTACCAGGAGAGGAATTCGAAGCCATAGAATGGAAAAGCTTTTGGGATCAGCAGATGACATAATGGTTATGTTGGTGGAACTCCCACGTAGTCAATCATGGTTTGAGTCCTGGACAGGGCAGCTTAAAACTCACACTGGCATGTGTGTGTGTGCGTCCAAAATCCCAAGAGTAGAATGGGGGGGAAGGGATTGCAGCATGACCATCCTCCCCGTGAAATAATTTCTCACTTTCTCTCCCTCTCTCTCTGTCTGTCTTTCTCTGTCTCTCTCTGGTGAATGCATGCGCTCTGGAGCAAAAATCTTTCTTTTTTTATGGGAGAGTTTTTTCTTTTTTTCTTTTTTTTGCTATAAGGCACGTGCGCTCACCAGAAAGACAGAGAGACAGAGAGATAGAAAGCAAGAAATCACCTCCCAGGGGAGATGGCCATGCCGCAATCCCTTCTCCTTCATTCTCCTCTTGGGATCTTGGGCACGCACGCACACGCGCCTGGTGTGAGTTTAAGCCACTGGGTCCGGGATTCAAACTGCAGTCGACTACATGGGAGTTCAGCAACACAGCCATTACACTAACTGCTGATCCCCTGCAAAAATCTTTCTTTCAAAAAAAGAGAAAAAGAAAGAAGGGAAGAACTCTCTGAAGGGGAAGAGAGAGTAGGAATCTCCTCCGTAAGGGATACCACATTTGGGATGAAGGAGAAGGAAGTGGCAGGAGAAAAAGGTCTGGAATGGCCAGAGAGGTGAGATGAAAGTCAGAAAAGTGGGGAGCAGGGTCATGGGTTTTACAAAGGAAGGGGAGCAGGGGGGTGTCAGATGCTGGGGAGGCCAATAGCAAGGAGACCAGACCAGACCTTCCCTATCACATAGACATGGTGAATACGGTGATATCATCCCCACATGGGAAACGGAGACACAGGTACACGCTGGTCGTAAGAGACTCTGGTGGGCAGCAGTGCACAAATAAAAGGAGTTTAAGAAGGGATTAGTTTGTTGATAAACAAGTTTCTTATTTTAAAACAAAATGTATAATAAAAGACCTACATCTAACCTTCAGCTGAGTATCATTGAAAAATCTGATTCAGTCAGAAATTGTACCTGGTTTGAGGGCATTTCTCAAAAGAGGCAAGCGCGGACTGCTCTTTCTTTTCTGCATATTGAAAGTCTTGACAATTATAAATAAGTTAAACCGCTCCCTCGAAGTACCAATTATCTCCTTGTGTTTGAGAAGGCATGTCTTGCCAGATACGGTATTCTATACAAAACACAAACAGGAATACAAAGGCGGTCGTTGTCCCACAGTGCACTCAGGGTTTACTTAGGCAGCTCCAATTAACGCTAATGAGGATTCTGTGCATGAATCCCCTTACCTCCCAACTAATGGGAACAGAGACCCCACAACCTCACAGCAGACAATTTCAAAACACCATTGTAAACAGCCACTGACTAAATTCATGAGCTGTTCACCTTTACACAGCAGAGAGAAAAGGAATTTTCATTCAATTAAAAGTTAGGGAGAGTGATTTTATCAAAAGACTTCATTTAGGCTTTCTGAAAGAAAAAAGCTTACACTTCTTACATCAGATGTGAAAGGAGCTATATAAGTACATAATCGGCATGTAACGGGCCAAGGAAGGGAACAGGAGAGATCAATAACTTCTAAGTGGGACAATGGAGGTCTTTACAGAGGTAAAGAGATTTGACTTGGATGTTGCAGAATGATTAGGAACCTTCTAGATGGATGAGAGCGAGAAGAAACTGCTGGCTGAGAGAAGAGCAGGAAAAGTGGAGGAGACCACATGTGACATGCTCGAAGGGCTGGGTGTGGATGGAGGTCGTGGGACGAGCAGGTGATGAAGGACACAGGTTGAGATGATGTGGTCAGAACGTCGAAGGTTAAGCCAAGGCATGTGGCCTTTATTTTAAAAACGATGGAGAAACTCAGCTGGCTCGAGACTAACATATCCCAATGTCAAGTACAGAAAGAGAAACCTAATGTAGTTATCCCACTATATATATATTTTTAAGAATTATTTCATTTAACTTTATTATTATGTTTTTAATTTGACCAGGGAGGGAGGGAGGTAGGGAGTGAGGGGGAGAGAGAGAGAGAGCGAGCGAGCGAGCAAGCAAGTCACCAAAAGCAAGTCACCAGGTCCAGGACTTGAACTGTGGTTAGTCATGTGGGAGTACAACGCCCTTAACCACCACACCACCTTCTGGCCCCCACACTTCTATTAACAGTTTCTTCTTTGTTCAGTTAATTCTCCACACTGTTCCTTAGTTCTCTGAAATGCAGATCTGGTCATTTCACTCCTGTCCCATTCTCATATAAAAATACTTTAGTGACTTCTTTCACCAACAGATGAAGTGAAACCTCCTTGGTATAGATCCTCTAAGAGCCTCCTCATATGATCTTAGCCTGGCTTTCCAGGACGCTGTGCTCCAGTAACAACTTGACAGTCCCCTATGAGTCCCACGTCATTTTGTCCCTCAGGCTTTTGCAGTGGCCGGTGCTTCATTTCTACCCTTCATTTCTCCTAACTAGCTGGAGAACTCTTGTCCATTCTCACGCACTATGTTCTCCAGGACACCTGCCCTGAGCCTTGGAGTCAGGAGACTGCACCCTCCACTAAAATACCTAGGTGCTTTGTGCATCTGATGTTATTATTGTTGGGATAATGACTGACATCTACTGAGTGTTCTCCACGTACCATGCACCATATTGCACTTTCTGCATATATTATATTGCACTGAACCTCCCCAACAAATCCTATACGGTACCTTTATGGTTATTTGCATAAGAAGAAATAGGCTTAGAGAAGTTACTATCTTACCTACAGCAAGACGCACAGCTAATTAGTACCTGGGCTAGGACTCTTATCTAGATCTTCCTTACCCCAAGCCTCTGATTTTACTTCACTGTCATTTAACATAGTCATTGGTGTACACACTGTTCTCCGATTAAAGGATGGGTTCCCTGAGGGTAAGGTCCATGCTGAAGTGGAAGTCATTGATATTTAAAAGGTAAATTAATGCCCGGCTGTGGTGGTGCAGCAGTGGTAAGCCACGCCATGAAGCTGGAGCCCCATGGAGTGTGGAGGTCGAGCTGCCAGGTTGCTCCATACGTGCTGGGCGTGTGTGCTAGGTGTGCAGTGCGCAGTGCGCAGGTCAGCTGGGAAGGCTGAGGGAGGATGGCAGCAGGAGACCTTGTTGAGGATGCCTGTCTCTCGTGAATAAAAGAAACTTCAAAAAAAGGTAAATAAAATGAAATCATTATTTCTTTGAAGGTGAAATACATTAAATGGATTCTTTTTTCCAATGTAAAGGCATTTTTGCCAACTTCTGTAGGATGGAGTTTGCATGAAGCAGAATATACCCAACCACGCAGATCTGGGCTCACTTCACTGGCGCTACACCTGCTCTGGAGAAATGATGGCCAACTGGCGGTTCCCTTCCTGCTTTTTAACAGAGATGGGGTCTCGACTTTTACAAATCAGAAAGACTGGTGAATATTACTTGACTTGGTCACTTAGACATACATGAAAGCGTAACTTCTGTAAGAAACAGTGACACAGGGCTGGATGGTGGCACAGTGTAAAAGGCCAGGCTGACCTGTGTCAGAGTTTGCAGCAGGAGGCCTCCCTGAGTATGCCAGGCACCATGTGCCCATGTCCAGGGACGGCTGAGAATGGGGATGGATTGTGGTGTGAGGAGCCCCCTGTGGGATGCCTGACTCTCTGTCTTTCTCTGTCTCTCTTCTGCTCATGGAGAAATAAGCAAACTAAAAATGCATAGTTACAGACCAGCTGGTGGCATGGTGGATAAGGCAGCTGGATCTCACATGACTAACTTTGTGGTTTGAGTCCTGAACTTGGCAGCTTGAAAAACATACTGTGCATGTGTGCATGCATGCCCAAAATCCCAAGAGGAGGATGGAGGAGAGGTAGTGACCTTGACATTCTTTCTGGGGGTGCTTTCTCACTTCCCTCTTTTTCCTCTGTCTCTTTGGCAAGTGCACCCTATAGGGATAAAAAACCCCGCAGTTACATGAAAGTATCTTTTAAAAAGATAAGCACATTGTTCTTGACTTAAAACTGATGCAACCTTAAGAAACTGTAGGGGAGAGCAGTAGCTGTGTTGATTGAGCAAGAGGCTTCATCTTCTAATCTTTTTTTCATGATTATTTTCACTCGTGTGCTCTTTCAGGAATGTTTCAGTGCATTCTTTATAAAACCGTTGCCCAGATCTTTTTTAAAACACATCAAACCAACAAAGGTCAAATAAAGAGCAGGAAGATTTTGTTCTTTCAGTTGAAGGCATTTCTTTAATATTAAAAATGTACTAAAATCTAGAAACATATTCTGATGATGTCTGAAAAGAATTCATGGTGGAGAATAAAGCTACAAAGAAAAAAGCTCCCAGTAATCACAGGTGACTGAGGGCTGTGGTGGGACCGTTTTTTTTTTTTTTTCTTTTTTTCCAATAGCACAGAAAACTCAGTATTTAAAATTAATTTAATTAATTTGTGTTTTGATATTATGATGAATGTTATTCTTCATGTCTATTAGCCTACAAGGTAATATACATTATGGTAAAAATTTCAACTATCTCATTTATAAGTGAAAACAAATTGAAAAGGTATCTTTTCTTACTCAGAGAGAGTCCTAGAGGGTTTGTTTTCGTTTTATTTCCAACTGTCAGGGGCTACTATCAGAAGGATCTTTCTGTGCAGCCTGAGAGCGGAGTTGGTAACTTACGACTCCAGTGCAATTTCATTCTCTCTTTATCTTGCCATGTATGTAAAACCGACATTGGCAGTAGAAAGTCTAAGATTTTGAGGATAAGCATACTATTTTATCTTGCATTATGCTAACTTCTTTTTTTTTCCAGCATTGAGAAAATCTTTTTTTCCCCCTCCTTCATTTTAATGAGCTAAATTAACCTTGCTTCCTCCTGGCCTTAGGAAGATTTTTAAATACCGAGAGAGGTGAGCCCAAGGCCTTGTACTTAAAAGTGCCTTATGTGATGTTTGTCACAGTGACTTTGGAAATACAAGGGCTGTTGTATTGTGAACTCAGGTTAGTAAATACTTTACATGTACTTAGAGGCAAAGTAAAGGTTTGATGGAATGGACACTTTTAGAGGACTAGTCGGAGACTTTTTATTTAGTCTACATGTGAGGTAGCTCAGCTTAGTTTCCTGATCACACACAGTAATGGCAGGAAGTCTAGGAGAGAAAGGAGAGTGGCTAGTGTGGCTCTATGAGAATTAGGTGCAAGGTATAGAAGGGTGATGAGTCAGGCAAAGACACCTTTAAACTGACATCTAAGGATTTCAGGAGCACCTTCTACCTCCTAATTTAAGCTAGTCTGAGCCGACGCAGTGGTAGAGACTGCTGGGTGGTTGGGTGGGAAACTCTGAGGATCATGGAGCTGCCACAGGAAGCAGCTCAGAGCAGGTACAGAATGGACACCTGCACTTACACCAGAGACTCCCTCTTTGGCTCTCTGGACCAATCGTGGACATTTACGAGTTTACCAGAACTGGGCCATGCCCTGTGAAGACCACGAAAGAAGAAGCAAGCCCAGTCTTTATGGAATTCCCATTATGTTGGGCAAGAGAATAAACTCACACATCCAGCTATGGGAAAACTGAGTATAATAGAAATTGGGGAAAAGGAAAGGATTGTTGGGCATTGAATTGTTTGGGAAGGTCTGTGGGAGGTGGTGAGTCTTGAACTATGCTCCCAAAGTTGAGTAGCAGTGGGAGGGGCAGAAGTTTGCTGAAAGGAGATTCTAAGTGAAGGAAAAAGCAGAGCCAAGGCAAAAATGAGCATGACTGGTATGGGAGTGAGAACCTGCTTATCTGAGGGCCTGACTGGGATGCTGAGGAATGCTTAGCAATAATATTGGACAGTCAATTAACCCAGGCTGCAGAGAACCTTAACAATCTGGCAGAGAAGTCCAATAATTGAATGGGAGCCAGTCTTTTTTTTTTTTTTTTGAGTAGGTGAATAACATGAAGACAGAGGTATTTTAGAAAGATTACTCAGATACTGGAAGCAGCTAAAAAGAGACTATTCCATCCAAACCCAAGGTAATTAGGATTCCAAGATAGATATTGTCAAGGTTTCTAGCAGTCTTCCTCTCAATTCTGCTAATATGGTCAAGTATTTAATGTCCCCAATGAACTTTTTTTTTTCTTAAGAGGTTTTTGCCTTAGGGTACCTGTGCTTGCCAGACAGAGGGACAGAGACAGAGAGAGAGAAAATGAGAAATCATTCCCCAAGGGGGACGGCCATGTTGCAATCTCTTGTCTTACATTCTCCTCCTGGGATCTTGGGCATGCACTCACAAGCCCCTGGCCTTATTTTTCAGTCAATGGGTCTGGGACAGGACTATGGTGGGTCATATGGGAGTCCAGTGACTTAACTGCTACACCATCTGCTGCTCCCACCCGACCCCCCAAATGAACTATCTTGATATCTTTGGTTTCTTGGTTCCCATCTGCCTTGGGTTGCTATTAGAAAATACCATAGGCTAGGTGACTCAAATAACAAATACTATTTCTCACAGTTCTGGAGGTTAGAAAATCCAAGATTGAGGTGCCAACAAGGTTGGGTTTCAGCTCTCCTCCTCACTTGCAGATGGCCATATCCTCACATGACAGAGAGAGTGAGATTTTTCTTATGTCTTTACTTGTACGAACTCTAATCTCATTATAAAAGCTCCACCACCATTACCTAATTACCTCCCAAAGGTCCCATCTCCAAATACCATCACACTGGGGGCTCAGGCTTCAGTGTATGAATTTGTAGGGGAAAAGGAAGGACAAACAATAGCTCATGCAAACACAATTTCAATAATTTCCATTTCTACACTATGGTTTTTCTTGGCTTGTGTCACCGGCCTCCTTTTCACGTGTAAGTTCAGCCCTGAGACTGATGTGAGAAAGGGTGACAGGTACATTATTAAATAGTTTCAGTTTAGCAGTTGGAGACAACTGGGTTTTTCTTATTCTTGGAGACCCAGGTGCAGTGGCCTTGGGACCCAGTGGTAGGCTTGCTTCATTAACCCCCTTTATATGAATGAACTTCTGCCTTTTCCCTCTAGGTCCCTTCTAGAATTCGAGCTCAAGGCCAACCAATAGGAGCCTAGAACTTCCGCAAGAGCTGCCATGGAAGGGAACTCTCTCCGTTCTGTTGATTTGAACCTGGAAATATAGATCCAGGAACTGTTAATATTTATCCTGCATCCATGAGGGGGAAAACTTGCAGAGAATGGAGCTAACAACAAGGAAACCGAGGTAAACAATGGAGAGAGAAAGACTGGCTTTCGGTTGTACAATATGAGCTATTGGATTAAACCTGCCTTGCAGCCAATACCACTTCTCAGTCACATAAACCAAAAAGTTCTCCTTACTGTTTAAATCAGTTGAGTTTCTTTGGAATTTGGTTAGTTATTTCTAATAGAGTATTTGGGGCCGAGATTCCATGTCAGACTTGGCACCCTATGTGCTATCCCTGTGTGCTGTCACCCAGTGAGGTAATGAGGGCCACTGGATGTAAACTCTGTCATACTCTACTGGTTGGGCTGGACTTAGGGTAGTGACATGTACCTTAGCCCCCAAATTGACTTCCACATCTCCAGATAATTCGCCTAGTCCACAGTTTGGGTATGGTTCTAGTCACTCACAAGTCCTGTACTTCTTGAACTGGCTGAGTTTCCTTGTGTAGTCTCTTGCTGACTTAACCTAGAGTTTAAACACTAAATCTTATATGGCTGGGTCTTCTTGGCCAAACCCCTACTCTGGGTACACCCTGCTACCTGCTTACTTCACCCCTCGGCTCTCTTTTGCTGCTGCAGAAAGTGAACAGCAATGAAACACACACAGAGACACGCACACGATTTTGATAGGGCCAACTACCAACTACAAATTCATGCTGCTTAACCTCAGTGGACCTTCTCCACTGCTAGTAAGCCTTTTACTGGTTGTTTTTCCAAGTTGTGCGGGAAGCAGGTCTCATACAATGTCTATCTTCCCGGACATCTATGCACTCACAGCCAATATTGCAAATGATCTGCTAATGACTGACCCTGATATAATTCAGGGTCCAATGGCCCCTGCCCTTGTAAAGCTTTTGGTAATACCCAGGGAGCATTATAGAGACAAGGGGTTTAGTTACTGCTGTGTGTCGTAGTTGAGGCAAGCCATCCAAGTAATAATTGCAGAGAACAAGGTATACATCAATAAAATAAGTAATGGAAGTGAGTACAGGACTGAACCACTTTAAAACAAACGTTGCTCAATCTCCTGAAAACATAACCAAGCAGCTTTGCAGAATAAATGATAATGGTTCGGTTTTGTTTTTCCTAAAAAGCACTAATAAATAATGGGAAGTTCAACTGATAATTAAATAAAAGGAGCACATCACTCTCGAGCTTTCGTAAGTAAGGCAATATTCTTTCCAAATTAGGTTCTGGCAAGGCATATTCAAGGTACTTCGGTTGCTTTGTACTTTTTTCCCCGTTATTTCAGATTTTGTATGAATGAAATGCAATGAGTAATTTCTGCTCTTTGGATCCTTCAGGATATTATTTAAACACTGGCATCTGGTCTAAGGGAAATGTAATGTTAAGTCAGAGGAGGATTTGAAAAATCATTTACATCTGGTTTTGCACTATCCCTGGATGGACACAGGGCGTGCAGAGGAAGCAAGCACACGGCTGGCTCTCTGGGCCTTGTGCTGGCGGGGCCGGCCCTTGTGGTGTAATGCATGCCGCAGCGTCCCTTGTATAAAGCGAAGGATTAGTGCCACCTTCTTTGCAGCAAAGTCATGACCTCTATAATGCTTCTTAAGTTGAGGACAATGATGGACCCACCAAGCCTTAACACGTGATTTAAATCTGATCTGACAGTACTTAAACCCAGAAGTCCAGAAGGCTAATGGTCAAACAAGCTTGGGAAAATATCCAGGGAACCAAAGGAGCCCAAGGAATTACAGAGAGAAATCAGAATTTCAGGACAA
This sequence comes from Tupaia belangeri chinensis, assembly GCF_000334495.1. Taxonomy (NCBI): domain Eukaryota; kingdom Metazoa; phylum Chordata; class Mammalia; order Scandentia; family Tupaiidae; genus Tupaia; species Tupaia belangeri. Next base: position 1,760,778 of record NW_006159662.1, read on the forward strand.
TGGAGTAGGGGAGAAAATGACATTTCCTGAGTTTGTATCTGTTACAGGGTTGACTAAAACTATGGTTGTCCTACAAATGTAGTAGAAAGAAAAAAAGTCTTATACTCCTTTTGCTTGTACCTCCATAATTTATTGTATTAGAAATACAGTTTACTTCTCTCTCTCTCTCTCTTTTAGGTTTTTACCACAGGGCATGTATGCTTGCCAGAGAGACAGTGAGAAGGCAAGTGAGAAATCACCCTCCAGAGGGGTAATGGTCATGCTGCAATCCCTTCTCTTCTTGGACTTTTGGGTATGCATGCACACACACCCAGCATGATTTTAAAGCTGCCAGGTCCAGAACTTGAACTGTGGTTAGCCATGTGGGAATCTAGCACCTTAACCACCAATGCCACCTGCTGGCCCCAGGGACATAGGGATTTAAAAGCATTCCTACTCTCGTGGGAAAAAAAAAGTCTGTTGGTTGGGCGTTCATAGAGGCTAAGATGAGCAGTGACAGTATTTTAAGGTAGTTGTTAATTTTAGGTACTGGCATATTTTAAATGTCTCACATCTGGTTAGACAAAAATAGAAACATGGTTAAGATTACCATGTAATATTTGGATACTGAGGATACTCTGGACTTCTAGAACCATGAGGAACAAGATACGCCATCACGTGGCCATTGTAGAATCCATGGAAGCTTAGCAGTTCAGTACGTTGTGCAGTGGCTACCCTTGTTCCTCTCGGTGTGGCCAACCCCTGTGACACTCCCACACATGCTCTTCTCAGGGGACTCATCCAATTCTAATAAGCTAAAAGTTAGTGACAAGGCCAATTGTTTTGTTGTTGTTGGTTTTGTTTGTTTTTAGCCTGTAAAAAATTTACACATTGAAAACACCCATGCCAGTTTGGGACCAGCAGGTGGTGTGGTGGTTAAGGCGCTGGACACTAACATGGCCAACCATGGTTGGAGTTCCAGATGTGGCTTCCTTTCTCACTTTCTATCTCTCCCTCTCTCTGGTCAAATTAAGATAAATGAATAAATAAATAAAATAAAATAAATAATTAAAAAAGAAGAAAATGTCCATGCCTTGTTCTTTGACTAATCCACAGGGCCCTCAGTATGCTGAGCTGCTGCATGTTTGTGTTAAGCCTTCGGCGCTAAATCAGGAACTTTCTACCCTCATCCAAGAGAGCTTATTATCCCAGTGACTTGTATTTCAGCATTTTCCTTTTCATAACTCAGAGCCTCCACCTGGAAAATCCTCTACAGTTATGCACTAGAACTCTATATAACTCATAACCACAACGGCAGAGAAAATGCTCAAACCACCTGACTGGACATGGCTTTTTGGAAAGCAACATTCCTGGGATTACACCAACTGAGGCAGGAAAGTGTGCTGTGACAACCACGAAGCATAGTCTTCTTCAGATGGAATATGCAGCTTCCTTTCCTCTGTTTGTGTTATCATTTGGATGGTTTCTATCCTCTCAGCTCAGGATCACTGATTTGCTCTAAGAGTTCATGTCACTCTTTTAGCCAGACAGGCCTTGACGGGCTGTTTTTGACAGGCCATCCAGCACTTGGCAATGTCATCAAATGATGCCTGCCATTGGTACCTTTGGCTCTCCTTTCTCTGTTATTTACTCACAGAATCTTGCTCTCTTCCGCATTCTCTTCTGATATTCCAGGTTTCACAGTTTTCTTCTTGCTCTCCTAGCCAACTTTCTTTCTGTAAAAATCTTTGATGTGTGATCATTTCAAGGGGTAACTTGCATTAGAAAGTCTCTAATTGAAAATGAAAGTTCTGGTCCCAGATACCTGGCATTTCTGTCCCAACAATGTCAGTTTTCAGTAGGAAGGAGAAATATTTTGGGAGAAGAAAAGCTCTAATGAAATCACACTACTGGTTTGACTTTGCCTGGTGTTAAGGCTACCTTTATCACCATCGCCTAGTATTCATGACCAATCTCTCTTTTCTAAAGGCCGTTTGGTTTTAGACTTAGGGTCTGCTGTATCTGCCTGAGATGCATGTTCTGTCACATGGGTATAAATGCAAGGTTTGAGTTTGAGGAAGAGGTAGGAACTAGGAAGGGAAATCGGAATCACTGCAACGAAGGAGAGGCATCACTGAGAGGGAGAGGTTGTAGAGCTGGCAGAAGCAGAGATAAGAGACCAGATAACAGAGGCTACCTGCCAGTAAGGGAAGGTCAAAATCCAAATAAGAAGGGAACCAGCAGTTAGCGTAATGGCTATGTCGCTGGACTCCCACGTAGTCGACCGCGGTTCGTGTCCTGGACCCGGTGGCTTAAAACTCACGCCGGGCGCGTGTGCGTGCGTGCCCAAGATCCCGAGAGGAGAATGGAGGAGAAGGGATTGCGGCGTGACCATCCCCCCTGGGGGGGTGATTTCTCACTTTCTGTCTCTATGTCTCTCTCTGTCTGTCTGGCGAGCGCACGTGCCCTACAGTGAAAATCTCTCCAAAAAAAAAAAAAAAAATCCGTAAAAGAAGATGGAAAAAGTGGGATCTAAAAAAGGAAGAGGAGGGCCAGCAGGAGGCATGGTGGTTAAGGTGCTGGGCTTTCCCATGGCTGACCACAGTTCACATCCCAAACCCAGCGACTTGAAAATAATGCTGGTATGTGTGTGAGTACACAAAATTCCAGAAGAATGAAGGAGAAGGCATTGCAGCATGGCCATCCACCCCAGGGGGGTGATTTCTCACTTTCCCTCTCACTGTCTCAGTCTGTCTCTCTCTGGTGAGCTCATAAGCACTACTGCAAAAATCTACAAGAAAAAAAAAAAGGAGGATAAATAGGACTATGACAAGTCAAGAAGTCAGTGCAAGCTATCTTTAGGAATCTCGCCCACTTGGTTCTGCGCTTCTTCAGGAAGTGACTCTCTCACTTATCTTGTAATCCAGGCCCAATGGAGCCTAGCACATAGTAGGTCTTCAATAAATGTTAGCTAAATAAATAAGTTCTTTCTCTTGTTAAAAGTAACTTATTTCTCCCTTCAGTGAGGCACATCTTCTTAGAGGTTTACTGATACTTAACAGAGGACCTAAAACTTTCACAGTCTGTCATTTATATTCTAAGAGTTGCCTAGATAACATAGTAAGGATTTCCTACCAGGCAGATTTCCACTTTTAAAAGGGTTCTGTTGCTTTCCACATATTTTTATAACTAGTTGTAGTTTTCAAAACATAATTAAAATTCTGGGGCCAGCAGGTGGTGTGGTAGTTAGGGACACTGGACTCCCATGGCTGACTACAGTTCGAGTCCTGGGCCTGGTGGCTTCTTTCTCACTTTCTCTCTCTCTGTCCCTCTCTGGTCAAATGAAAACAAAATAAATAAATAGATAAAGTTAAAATAATTCTTTAAAACATAATTAAAGTTCTCTGGAAATTTTCTCTGTGCTGGCAACATCCTTATACACACACAGATGCAACAACCTTCACCATTATTTGTCACATGCTTGGAAGCAGAATGCCAAAAAGTACCCAAAGGGCATCCTTCAAGCTCCCCTAGCCTCAGCCCATCCCCATCCCCACACTTAGATGCTTCTAAATGTCATGGTACATGAAGAGGAGCCAGCAACAATTCACCAACATCATTTCATATATGCCACAATTTTTGGCACTCTCCACTAAAAAGGTCAGAAATGTCTAAGCCAAAATTTAGCGGTTTTAAAATGAATGAAAAATAAGTAGACACTACTTCAGAATCATAAATGTGACTGTCGGCCAACTCAGAATCCAAAGCCTATGGAATGGACTCATGAATTCCCTGATGGAGCAGCGGAACGCCTGCTCTGCACAGAGCCCTGGTGGGTGCTGTGGGGGTGGTGGGTGCTCAGATCAGTCTCAGGGCAAATGCCTGGAGAATGAACCACACCACTGTCCCCAAAAGAATAACCTACGATTAGGAAGAAATAGAGAGAGATTATAAATATAATATAGAAAGAACATAAATAGATAAAAAAAATACCTAGCAATATTTCTAAAGGGAAATGCATTTCTCAGCTGTACAGTGGGTTGTTTGGCTGAGGAGGGGGTGGGTAAAACAAATAGTGTGCAGCTGGCCAGAAAGGGAAATGCTACAAGCAGGTGGCCGAAGAAAAAACAGTAGTCATGCACCAGGAAGTGGGAGGTCAGATCACAGGTGACATCCTAGAAAAGAGACCCCTGACTACAGTCAAAGAGTTCCAGAAGGGGAAAGCTGGAAGAAGTGTGAATATGCAATAAGGGGAGAAGTGTCCTTTGACCCTCGGGAAATTCTACACCTTGGAGGGGAGGATCTTGTACCGTGTCTACGAGATTCATGACAGATATAAGAAGAGAGGGCTAAGAAGGCACTGAGTTTCTAATGAAAACACTAAATAGGGGAACTGAGGCAAATTAAGTAAAGTAACTTGTTTGAGGTTCCATAGCAAAGAAATGGTGGCACGGCTGGTGATCTGAACTCAGGCAGTGTGGCGCCATGATATATGGCTTATATTGGCACAGGAAATGGATGAATTGGAAAGAAGGGAAAATCCTAAACAGAGTCATGCGTAGACGGGAAATTTGATTTTTGACAAAGGTGGCTTTTTTGTTTGCTTGTTTGTTTAAATTTGCCGGAGGGTGCATGAGCTCACTGGAAAGAGAGAGGAAGCAAGAAAGCACCCCATGTTCCCATGGGGAACAATCACGTCTCAATCCCTTCTCCACTTCTCCCTCCTTTTGGGTTTGGATACACACATACATGCGCCCAGCATGTTTTTGAAGTTACTCGGTCTGGGACTCCAACCATGTGGTCAGACATGTGAGATCCTGCCTCCCTAACCACAAAGCTTGGGGCTGACTTATTATTTTAAAAAAAATGAGGGCCGTTTATCTCAGTCAGTATATCCTATTACTAACTGGCACTATCTTTGGAAAAACAACTAATAAGGTGCAGTCCTATATTAATTTTCTATCAGTATTGTGATGAATCACCCAAATTTGGTAGCTTGAAACAACAAGATTTATTACCTGACAGTTCTGTAGGTCAGAAGCTGAGGGGGCTGAGCTGATTCCTCTGCTATGAGTATCACAAGGTCAAAATCAAGGTGAGTCTCAGCCGGCTTGGGCTCTGACCTGGAGGCTCTGGGAAGCTCACCTGGATTGCTGGCAGAATTCAGTCCCTGTAGCTTTGGGGCTGAGGTCCCCTTTTCCTTGCTGGCTGTCAGCTAGAAACCTCCCTCAGCCCTGGCGGGCCGCCTGCGTTCTTCATCATACTGTCCCCTCCGTCTCTAAAGTGCTGATGGTCTACTGGGTCTCTCCCAAGATTCCTCTCTCTGACAGCCCCCCACCCCTCCTGCTGCATCTCTTCTGTCTCTAGTAAGCGGTTTCTCTGCCCTTAAGTAGTTTTGTGTTTGAGCTGGGCCTACCACTTGGATAATCTGCCATAATCTCCCTTTTTCAGAGAAACTGATTAGTAACCTTAATTACATCTGCCAAGTCTCGTTGTCATGTTATGTCCATATTCATGATCCCAGGGATGGGAGTGTGGATCTTCTTCAGAGGCCATTCTGCCCACCACAATCCCTACCTTACATAATTTACAACACTAAATTCGAGGAGGATTAAAGATAAAAACAAACGAACAAACAAAAAGCCTCTTGAAAGTACTGTAATAAAATAAAAGAGAGTGTATTTAATAATCTTGATTAAGGGAAGGCCTTCCTAAGCAAGCTTAGAAACCATAAAGAAGGCTGCCGGCAGGTGGCATGGTGGTTAAAGGCGCTGGATTCCCACATGGCCGACCGTGGTTGAAGTCCTGGACCTGGCGGCTTGCTTTCTCACTCTCTCTCCCTCTCTCTCTCTCACTCTGTCCCTCTCTGGTCAAATTGAAATAAACAAATGAATAAATAATGAATAAAAAGTTAAATAAAATAACTTAAAAAAAAAAAGAAACCATAAAGAAAGCATTGGAGCCTGCATGGGTACGGGGAAAATGGAGGATAGAAAGGCGAGAGAAAAGCCTGAAAAGCTGCTGTGAGCTGGACCTGCCAGAACAATGTTGGAGAGGTAGGGAA
>NW_006159662.1:1766940-1771047 GCF_000334495.1 Tupaia belangeri chinensis
AGGGAAAGTTCCAGTACCAGCGCTGAGGAGTGATCAGCTGAAGAAGAGCCTGTAAACCTTCCAAGAAAGCCTACAACGATCTCCAAGTTTGGATTTGCCATAGGTAGTCGGACGGCAAAGAAAGCATCAAAGTTGGATCAAGTGGAGCCTAAAGAAATTACTCCAACTCTTGCTCCCAAAACCCTTTCAGTAGCAGCAGCTTCTAATGAAGACGAAGGTTGTGAACCAGAGGAAATGCCTCCAGAAGCAAAGATGGTCCATCAGCCAGACCAAACTCCCTCAGTAAAGGAAAGCACAGGTTTTCTGATAACCAGAAGCTATGGGAGTGAAATATAAAATCTCATCTTGCAAATGTCCATGACCAAGACAATTAAATAATGTGTTTTAAATCGGGGTGTGGGGTGTGTGTAAAGTTAAAAGGAACAGTTTCCTTTTTAAAAAAATGGTTTAAGACTATCTTTCGAGTTGCTTCTCTTTCTTTTTCTTTCTCTTTTCTCTCTCTCTCTCTTTTTTTTTTTTTTCGCTATAGGACACGTGCGCTTGCTAGAAAGACAGATGACAGAAAGTGAGAAATCACCCTCATGCTGCAATCCCTTTTCCTCTCTTCTCCTCTCGGGATCTGCACACATACACCCCCGGCGTGAGTTTAAGCCACTGGGTCTGGGACTTGAACTGCGGTCAACTACATGAGTCCAGGGATATAGCCATTATGTCATCTCCTGGTCCCTCTTTTTCATTCTTTTTAAGATTGAGTGGTACATTAATAAATGAAAGTTGGAAATTAGAGGTAATTTATGTCTTATATACAGCGACATGAGTGATTTTGTAGTTTCATGTGATTAGTTTCCATAGGTTACAGATAATAAATCAGAAATGGTATCTTTTTAAGCATTACATATTTCTGATACCAGAGACAGTGTGGGAGGAGGGTGGGAAATGGCAGAGGGTAAAAAATAAGGAATAATAAATGTATGATTAAACCACTTTACAGTGTACTCTGGATGGGAAATCGCATTTTGTATGTTGTGATGAACAGTGAATGAATGTAAAAGAAATAAATTTTAAAAAAGAATTGCTTTTTTTTAGACACAATTCTTAGCACATTACGAGGGAAGCAAAAGGTTATTGTCTATTTAAAACTGCAAGCAGTTAGTTACTCTTAATTTTCTCATTACCTAAACTGTCTGGCTCCTAGGAACAGCCTTTTATACAGGAAGGGAATATTGTATTGGAAAAAATATTACTGGGTTATTGACAGAATGAAAATTTAGATAAAATGTGGCTTTTTTTCTTTAGGTCTTTGTGTTGAGTCATCATAAACCAGGTATTGCATTGCTATCAGTGGTATAGAGCTTAGCTCTTTTAAAAAATTAAATTACCACATTGGTGGTAACTACTCACTAAGTTTAATAAACAATAAATCCAGAGAAGCAGCATATGTATATTCCTAACACTTTGTTTACTTGCATTTAAATTTAGAATAAGCCCCAAGTAAAACATGGAAATGTATATAGAACTATTAGTTCTTACATAATTTAATTATATGAAGATACGCAACTACGTAGGAAAATTGTCCATTTTTTGTCCATTTTATTGTGTGTGTTAAAATAACATCCTTCTCCTACACATCCTTTTCTTGATCCAAATGAAGTATTAACCTATGGTCAAGATGGGTCAGAGAAATAACTTGAGATGAAAGTCTTTACTAAACTAAAAAAGAAAGAAAGAAAGAAAGAAAGAAAGAAAGAAAGAAAGAAAGAAAGAAAGAAACCACAAAGAAAAAGAAGAAAATCTCAAAATTAAAATGCTGAATAAAAAAGAAAATTTTTTTTTGGAGTGATTTTTGTTATAGGGTGCATGCACTCACCAGAAAGACAGAGAGAGATAGAGAGACAGAAAGCAAGAAATCACCGGGGAGATGGCCACACCACAATCCCTTCTCCTCTGTTCTCCTCTTGGGATCTTGAGCATGAACATACACCTGGTGGGAGTTTAAGCCGCCAGGTCCGGGACTCGAACCGTGGTTGACTACATGGGAGTCCAGTGACATAGCCATTACACTAACTGCTGGTCCCAAAATGCTGAATAAAAAATTTAAAAAGAAGTTACTGGAAGAAAGTATTCACAATTTATTTAATTAAATATTAATACACAGAATATATTTTAAAGTCCTCTAGATTTGGGGCCAGCATATAGCATAGTGGTTAAGGCACTAGACTCCCACATGGCTGACTATGGTTTAAGTCCAAGACCCAGTGGCTTGAAACTCAGGCCAGGCTTGAGTACATGAATGCCCAAAATCCTCAGAGGAGAATGGAGAAAAAGGGACGGTAGCATGGCCATCCCCTCTAGGGGGGTGATTTCTTGCTTTCTGTCTCTCTGTCTCTGTCTCTTTGGTGAGTGCATGCACCCTATAGCAAAAATCTCTAAAAGAAAAGTTCTCTAGATTAAATTTTTTTAAAAAAGGAAAAATATAGCAATGTATGTAATCAAGCAATTCACAGATATGCAAATGCTGGACTTCTCATTTCAATAATGAAAGCTTAGATAATCCTCTCCCAAGTTCACTTTAAAATGTTAGAGAACTAGGCCAGCAGGTGGTGTGGCAGTTGAACCCATGAAGTGGACCCTGGTTTGAATCCCAGACCTAGCAACTTGAAAAACACGTTGAGTGCATGTGCATGCATGCCTAAAATCCTGACAGGAAGATAGAAAAGGGACTGTGATGTGTCCATTCCCCTGGATGTGATTTCTTGCTTTCCCTCTCTCTCTGTCTCTATCTGATGAGTGCATGCACCCTATGGTAAGAAAAAGAAAAAGTTAAAGTTAAAGGACTAACAAGACAGGGAACAATTTTAGGGCCAAGATCCAGGTGAAGACAAAAAGCAGGAAAACTGATAGGCCTGGCATTTGGGGATATCTTTACATAGTGGTCTTTGCCTATTCTGGAGTGGCTGGTAAAAGGTGACAAGCTTAAAGGTTCTTTAAACAGTCTCACAAAAAAATCCAAGGAGACACAAATTGTAGTCCAGGGCTCACTAATGGGGAGTGTCTTGTACAATCCCTATGCTTTGGGTGAATTCCAAAGGGCTACACTCTGATAATAGAACTAAACTAGAAACAGATCAGCTCTCTCCAGAACTCAAGTCTAGCTTTAAACCAGCTTAATCCCTAAATACTGATTAAAGTTATTAAAGATTCCAAGTGTTGCTACCAGTCTACCTAGAAACAAATGTAAATTCTCTCTGGAGGAAATTAACAGCATCCTGGGTCTTAAATAATTTCTATAAATCTTCATATAAAATATCTAGCACTCAGTTAAAAATATTCATGCTCACAAGAGAGCAAGACAATATGACTAAAACCAAAGAGAAACAAAAGATGATGAAACAAACTCCATATGATGATGGTTATCAGGCCTAGATTTTAAAAGAATATACATTTGTTCAACAGAATAAAGAAAATGATTGTGAACTTTGACAAAGAATATTAATTTCAAAAATAACTAAGTAGAATTTCTCATGCTGGAAAAAAAAAACAAAATTAAGAGTGGCTTTAGTGGCAGGTTAGACATAGCTAAGGAGAGAATTAGTGAACTAGAAGTTGGGTATAAAGAAAATATCCAGAATAAATGCAGACATAGGGAATAGGGTTAGAACACTGAATATATATCCAATTATAGTCCCAAAAGAAGAATAGAGAATTAAATAGAAGTAAAAATGGAAAAATTCAAACATTATATTCACTAAAGAAAATATATCCATAATTAATAAAAAGTCTTCCAAAAAAGAAAACTTTAGAATCAGATGGCTTCATCACTGAATACTACCAAATATTTAAAAAGAGGAATGATACCAATATTATACAAACTTTTCCAGAAAATAGAGGGCCAGTCCATGGCCTGATGGTTATATGAGCTGGATGTCACATGGCCAACTATGTGGTTCAAGCCCTGAACCTGGCAGCTTAAAAAATACTCTGGGTCCATGTGTGTACATGCCCAAAAATGCTGAAAGAAGGGAGAGATGGAGAAGGGATTGTGGCAAGACCATTCTCTATGAAGGGTGTTTTCTTACTTTCTTACTTTCTCCCTCCCTCCCCCACCCT
>NW_006159662.1:1771095-1780767 GCF_000334495.1 Tupaia belangeri chinensis
TAGAAAGGGTCCAGCAAATTGTGTAGTGGCTAAGGTGTTGGACTCTCACATGACCAGCCACGGTTTGAGTCCCAAACCTGGCAGCTTGAAACTCAGATGTTTGCCCAAAATCCCAAGAGGAGAATGGAGAAGAAGGAATTATGGTGTGGCCATTCCCCCAGGGGGTGCTTTCTTGCTTTCTGTCTCTCTCTGTCTCTCTGTGAGTACATGTGCCCTATAGCAAAAGTCTATTAAAAAATATAATACAATACAAATATATAAATATATTTTAAAATAATATAATTTACATTATAGGGGAGCGGGTAGGTAGCAGAGTCCTGGAACCAATGCCCTGTGGATACTAAGAGATGAAAGTATGTTATATTCATTTTTTGAGGAGAGGAGGCATGGCCTCCCGGGGATGAGAAAGAAAGGGCGGGGGGCTCTGTAGCAGTCAGCGCAGGGAGGCTGTCTGTCTGAAGCATTTGGGGGGGGGCACAGAGGAGTAGCCAGATCTCCCCAGGGAACAACACCCCTCCAGGAAAGAAGGACCAGTTGGGTGCTCGGGCAAGTCCTTCCTTGGGGGAAAAAATGACCCTGTTCTTAAACCATTCAGGGCGGCACCTGCCTGGATGCTTGCCTTGCCTTGCCTCACCGTGAGGCCCTTTTTCCTCACCCTCGGGGTCCCCTCACTGACCGCGGAGGGAGACACACAGGTGTAGTCACTGGTTCCTGCCCCACCTGCCCCCTCACACTACGTGTGGGTGTGTGTCCAGGGGTTGCTCAGCTCGGTCTCTGTGGGATCCAGCGTCCCTTCTTTGACCCTCCTGGACTCCCTGCATGTGTGAGCCCCAAACCCTGTATCTGTCTCTTCTTCAACCTCTGTGGATCCTCTGAGGTCTGGGAGGAGCCAACAAGGCTCAGAAGTGGAGAGAGAGAGAGAGAGAGAGAGAGCATGCGAGCGAGAGAGAGACAGGTACTGTCCTTCCATACTCTGCAAGAGGAGAGGAGACTCTGTATGTTATATTCTTTACCAGTTCTAATTTCTACATTCAATTTAATAAGTTATTCTTTAGGTTTGGACATTCTGTAATTTTTTTTTTTACTGGAACTATGCCTTCCAATTCTGTAAAGATCCAACAGGTTATCGACATATATTCAAACGACCTTCTTGACTTTTGACTTGTCTGCTCTATTAAAAAAAAATTACCTTTCTGTCCTTATTATTAGTATAAATTCATACATATTTGGTGTCTCTCAAATACCATGGCTATGTCATTTGTTTTTCAATAAACAATTTTAATTCTGTCTAGCCATTCTTAACAGGAGGAGGAGATCTTTTCTGGCTGGACTATAGGAGAAAAGGAATTGCAAATATGTAGTATCTTAGGATGTTTGATACTCTTTTCTGGACGTGACAAGCACAATAAATAGGCATCAAACGCTCTTCTCCTGTAACCATGCTGACTCACCCCACCCTCTTCTACCATCTCTGTGTTTATCTCTTCTTTTACTTCCTCTTTCCAGCTGTTCACTCAATTCCATGAATTCAGTGCTTAGTAGCTGCCAGAAAAGTAAGCCTTGATAGGATACTGCTCAGGGATATAGTCTCCTTTTTATCTTCCTGGGAGACTGTATTCAATTATCCAGTTTAATGCTTGATAATTCTGGTCCACCAATTTTAAAAGGTGGTATGGAATATAACTTGACTTTAAGTTTTTATTTTGTAAATCATCCTAATTAAGTATTTTGGGGGTTAAAAAAATTTAAGAGAGGCTAAAATTAAGATCATAGCTATCTTAAAAGAATTAAACTAAAAGTGAGAATAAACTCCCACATTACTTCATTCCATGAGTAAAAGATGATAGCCTAGACACAGCCTGGTTTTGAACCCTCCAGGCTTGAGTCAGAGCCCTGTATAATCCTGTGACTCTCACCAGGGTCTTCATCATCTCCCAGTGTCTACTGAGAGGACGAAGAGCCACTTCAACAATGTAGAAAATGCTTTCGGGAAAAACAGCTGCAATGATGCAGTGGGTGATTTGCTGACACTTGGATTTGATATGTCAGCAAAGCTCGGGATTAAAACCATGCAGCAAGCACATCAGGGATCCCGCCTCCTCGCTCCTCCCCCAGCACAATAAACCCAGCGAAGTTACAAACAAAGGGAAACGCAAGAAAGCAAGGATGAAATGCAGAGCACATTCACACCGGAAGAGTGCTTTAAGTCATCCTTTAAAAATGGCGCTGTGATCATTGTGTACAAATTTTAGGGGGGTTTTGAGCACAAGTGCTTAACTTGCTTTGCCACTAAAATCTGCTAGAATAACTGAATTAGGAGGAATCTTTTGATTCAATGTGTAGTTTTAAAAAAATACTGATGTCCCTGATGCTGTGATTCAAGTGTTTTTTTTTAGACAGCAGAGGCAAATATTCAAGCTCTCATTGAGAATAGTACGCGGCCAAAATTAAATGTGTTTCTCCCCTCAGAACAACTCATCTTCAGATGAGGCATCATACCAGCTGTCTGGGAACAAATGTATTTTGTTGGCATGGGAACAAAAGCATGTCTGAATTTTGCAAATAAATTGTGGTTATTAAAATTACTCAAAACAAGCCAGAATAACAACCATTAAACATGAAGTCTTTGAATTATATTTCTGATGCAATTATTATTCCTGTTTTCATAATATGCTTTGGGATAAAACATGGTTTTGAGCTGTTAGTACTTTTAAATAGATTTCACTACAGATGAGTTAGCCAGCAGTGGCTAAGACTGAATTTAAAATCCATTATGGAAAAGAGAATTTAAAGGCTTGGAAATCTGTAGAAGACCAGCTCTTCCTTTTAACAATTGTCATGATTATTGCTTAATTGATTTTCTGTCTCAGTAGCATCTTCTTCTTTAAGACTGCGTGTGACTCTATAGATTTGTTGGCGATCCTTGTTGATGAGTGAGGTGGTTTACAGATAAGCAGCGCTATCCAGTGAAAGCCTTAACTATATTGATTTTGAGTCTCCTGATAGCCATGTTACTCCCGATAGATCACTGGGCAGTGTGGGAGGCAAATGAACTATTTGGGAATACAAATGATAGTAGTTGTAATGGTGTAACAGTCAGAAGGAGCTAAGGCTCTTAGATGTCTCATTACCCGAGAGCTGCTACATTAAAGAGACCACATTTTATTTCTAAAATCCAGGAATCGAGGAAGGAATCAGCAGAATGCTAAGTTTATCTACAGAGAAGTAGGGCATTCTTTGATGTCCCTTCTGCTTTGGATTTCTTCTTGTTTCACTCATTTCTTCAGAGAGGGAAAGACAGAGAGGCACTCCCAATCGGTCTTCATGCCACGAGCTAACCTAGCCTCAGCCAGCCAGGATCAGGGCCACACAGGCACACAGCAGGTGCACATGGGTAGATCCGGGCCATAGACACAGGTGGGACCTTCTAGGATGGCCTTGGCATCACAAAGCATTGTGTCTGCTGTGCCGCCACGGCAGGTCTCTATTTTGGCCTTCTAGGGGCATTGTATGAGAGAGAGAGATCTAGAAGCAAAATCTGCCCTCTTTTAGAGGAGAGTGGAAAAGTGGGCTGTGTGAGAGGGATACTGGCATTTTGCTTTCTTGTAGTTTCCCTAGCTGTGAACCCTTTTAATTCTATAATGTCTAGGGACTCACGAAGGTCCACAGAGAGGTGGTGAGAAGCCTTGGGTGATCCTATTAGAAATGATTACCTGAGATGAAAATGATCAAAGAATAGCTATAATATTTATTTTAACCAAAGTCTAGATAAGAATATGCCTAGAAAAAGTCACTTAGAGCATATTCAAGAGGCCCAAGATCAAGGGCCTGTAAGCATTACTCAAGTTCAGTGGCTTTTGGAAGTCTTCCTCCTCCAAGTCTCTGTAGAAAAGTAAAGGGTGGGTAGGAGGAGAGGAAGGGGTGCGGGGAGGAGGATTAACAGCCTCCCATGCTACAGGGACTTTGAGGAGAAAGTAAAGGGTGGGTAGGAGGAGAGGAAGGGATGCGGGGAGGAAGGATTAACAGCCTCCCATGCTACAGGGAGTTTGAGGAATAACGCCTCCTCCCTCCTCCTCCCACTAACTCACCAAGAACTATTAATACACGGACCAGGCACTGGGGTAAATCCTGAGAGCCAAGGATAAACTGACACAGTCCTAGTTTAGGTGCCTGGTCTACTGACGGAGTTTGCTAAGAAAACCACTAATGGTCACAGAAAGTTCCACAAGAGCACAGATAAAAAGAGGGGCATGGGGTGAGAAGGGTCATTTTGATGATTGTAGCCCGGGAAAAGCAAAGCTCTTACAGAGCAAGTCAATTCACCAAGTGCCGACGGATGCCACAAAGGTGAGACAAGGTCCTTACACTGAGAACTTCAAGCCTCGAAGGAGACTACCGCATTGGCGGGTTGGGTGGTTCCTACAGCATTCAGATCTCCTGGCCGCCTCTTATGTTCCCGCCCTTTCATTTAAAACTGTCTCCGTGTCCTCCCCTACTTTCTCTGATCTTGAATGTGGCCTTGGCCTCGGCCTGCCTGAGGTTTCTTCCTTGTCAATACTGTCCACACACTGCGGGCTTCTGTGGTATCTGCAAGACGATTCTGACATGTTTACTTTCCTACGGCTCTTTCTTAAGTTCTAGATTCAGATTTTCAACTATTTATGTCCACACGAATATATCTTGCTAATATTTCAGATGCAACATCTAAAAAAGTGGTAATACCGTTGTCTCCTACACACCAGCGTATCAACTCAAACACTTCGTATTATTTTTGACACATCCTTTTGCCCTCTAAACCTCTGTGTCCTCTGAGTTTTCCCTTCTAAGTGACTCTTCGTATTTACCCCTTTCTCTCTACTCTCTTTTACAACATTCAGCTCAAGCCTTCCATTTTTCTCTTGTGACTAGAGATGTGACTTCAGTGCTACAACTTCTAAATTCGTCTCCTTTCATCTCTTGCTCATCTTATCTACAGCTGCCAGATGAATCTTTGTAAAGTACAACCTCAATCATGTAACACTTCATAGTAAAGGGGAAAAAGTCATCCTCAATTGCTGACAACTGCTTTCTGATGAACGAACTCCCTAGCGTGGCATCCCAGATTGGCCACCCAATCGATCCTAGCACATACCGTATTATTTAAAATAATCTGGGCCACTGAGTGACCCATGTACCCAAAGTACTTAGTGTAGAATACATTAGAGTACATACTTGATATCAAATGATATTTTTCCGCTTTTTTTTTAAAAAATAGATCAAATGAATGAAAATCACATTCTGGTATTGCTTTTCTCTCCACTGGTATGACCCTCTGGCCAAGATAGTCCCGAGCACGTTCTGCTTCACGTTTCCCTCATTCTTTTCCCTAACTAGAACATTCTTCTTAGTGTCCAGCTCAGAGGTTCCCCTCTCTACTGTGAGGGCATCTGCACAATGTTCTGTAGTTTTGGAAGTCTTTTCACACATTATCTTGTTTTGATGTTCCCAAGAACCCTGTGGAAAGGTTTTATTCCCGACATTTTATCCAGAGAGCTGAAGTGACTTCCCTGCGATGGCAAAGGCAGGTGCAGGATCGGCAGTGCTCCTCCCCCAGGTGGATCACCCTGGTCCTTGAAGCCTCCCCTGTGTCCTCTCCCTGAGGCCTGATGGGTGCTTCTGGGATAACTTCTGTTCCCACTCCCAACCCTAAATGAACCGTTTTTGGTCACTAGATTCTCTCCTAAATTAACAGGTATATCTAGGCCTTACATATAAAGCTGGGGGCCGCAAAACTGGCTTTTAAACTGACTGGGGTTATTCATGTCTGCGCAATAAGCAGACCTTCAGGGCTTGGAAACACCAGAGAAGGCCAGGAAGTAGTAACTAGCTGGCTGTGAAAGAGACCACAAAGCCAGAAAGGCTCCCCATAGCAGCCCAAGGCAGCAGCTCAGGGCTTTCAGCAAGAGTGGGTAGAAGCTCCAACCTCCCACCTCATCAAAAGGCCCTCAGGATCTGAAACAACTCCATGTCAGCATGTGTCAGACCCTGTCTAGGGTGGTGGGACCCTAGACTCTTCTGGTTAAAGATCTTCCTCTTCCTCCCCAACAGGGTCAGAAAAGGCAGAAGGCAATACCAACACTGGTGTTCTTCCCAGGTCCTGTGATTCTGGGCCTCTGAGCCTTTCAGAAGAAATAACTGCCTTTGCTTCCACTCCTGGAGCTTTCAGGGCAGACATACACATCTCCTTTGCTCTACCGGACTGAAACTCCTAGAGGGCAGGACCTTTCACTCACTAGCCTTTGTTTCCTCTCAGTACTGAGCTCACCTGGCACAGTATGCCTGCCAAAGGAATAAAGTGTCGAGGAAAGAACACCAAGTTTGGGCTGGCCTTGAAGCACAGCAGGGAAGCATCATGTAGAAAGAGCCAGATCCCACAGGGCTGGCTGTGTCTTGACTCTCACCCCAATAACTTGAATGATATGCCAGGTGAGTGTGTGTGCACCCAGGATCCTGATGGGACAGGAAGTGGGGAAAAATTATGGCATGACCACATCCCACTGGGGCTGCTTCCTCTCTCCTTGTCTCTCTTGCTCTCTCTGGAGATATGAAAAAAGAAAACCAAAACAAAACTCTCCTGTGAGATGCTTAGCTTCCTAGTTTATCTAGAAGATCTCTGAAGTATTATACTTTGCTCACTAATTTATTCAAAATAATTTAGGCAACTGAATGATTCATACTTTCAAAATTTAAGAGAGCCAGTTTGAAGCAGGGGTTTTGTTACACCTATTATTTTTATTTTTTGTAATTTTTTTTTTTTAATTTAGCAGAGTTCAACTGAGCCAAAAATGATTCACGAATTGGGCAGCCTCTACAATGGCTTCTGGGGAACTCTGAGGTGTTGCGTGGTCCAACTACTTTAATGAGTAGAAGGAAAGTGAGGTAAGAAAAGGGCAGTGAGGGAGATGAGGTTACAGCTTCAGTTTGCCTGTGTGAGCACAGTTTAAAGGGCGGGCTGTCTGTGACTGACGGAGGCATGGCTGCTATGATTGGTTATGAGTCACCAATGTGTTTCGAAAGCAGACTCCTGAGCGAGGTTGTGGTTTGTTAACAGGAACTCAAGTAGAAGTGTACAGAGCTCTTCTAGTCCAACAGAGCTCAGCAATTTCTCCCTTCGGGTCAGCCTCTCAATTCTGAGAGATCGACCAACACTTAGGACATTGACTCCACTGTCTGTCACCATCATAAATGACATACTTGGTCTCATCATGGAATTTGCAAGGTTCCTCTGGTCTCACCACAAGTCTCAGTGTACTTCTTTTTAAATGTGTTCCCCCCAATCAGGTTGAAGCAAGACCATTCCATGTTTGATGGATGGCTGCATACAAGACAGTTAGACTTGCGAGGATACGGCACGCCAGGGGACTAACATCCAAAGATCGAACAACCGAACCAATGAAATGAGTCAATATTTAGGCAATAAATAGGCAGTTCAACAGCATTTGAGTCTAGCTGGTATGGAGCTTGTTCAGGGTGTTACATACTCACATATTAACAAGCACATTACGGTAGGCTGGAAGCTGACACTGTTCAGTGCCTTCATAATACAGATGTGCTTTACAAAGTTAAGAATACCAAGCAAACTTTTAGAGTATTTCTTTTCTTCCTTCTCTTTTCTAAAATTTATCAGAGCAAATTATCCAGTCTCATTGTGAATAATGAAACACTGCTCCCAAAAGTGAAGTGTAGTTTTACTCACAATTTTGTAATTTGTACCTGAACTGAGTAGGTAAATGGCATTTACCCATTTTACATGGTGTTAATTCAATAGGAGGTGACGTCCTGGGGATGAGCAGACACACTGCATCCTACCCTGGGCTGCCACCACTGTGGGGAGTCACAGCCTTTCCCGATGACTTAAGTTTTGCTTGCACCAGGGAGAAGTTAGATCAGAACTCTGATCTTCACACCCCTACCTCTTGAAATTATGGAATTCTTGCATGGATCTTATCTGGAGATAGAAATGAATTCCTGGGATAGATAAACATAATGGTGATTTAGGAAATTAGTATTTATGGATTAAAGGAAGATCATGTTTTTGTGAGGCTGATTTACGTACAAAATTAATATTTTCTAATTCTATTTGTGTTAACTTCTTTTGAACCTGCATGGAGAGCAAATTAATCTTCTGCATCCACCGAGGAATATGCCTTTTCTGGGGACTCTGCCTGCGGATTTGCAAAGGGGAGCGAGAGGAGTGGGTTGATGGCACCAAGGCGAGTGGTGATCAGCAAGGGTACCACCCATCAAGGTCTGATGAGAAGCAGCCTTTTGGTTTTAATTAAAAACATCACTTTAAAAATGCCTCATTCATTTTTTGTTTTTATAGAATCAAAACACGAATTTTTCTTAAATGAAAAACAGAAACAGTGTAAACTTTTTTAAACCAGTAAGTTAAAAAAAGCAGTTGAGGAAATTGTCCTTTTTAATTCTGCCAGTTTCAATTTTGCTTCTTTATGCAACTAGTATCAGGATAATAATACTGGGTTGAAAAGAAAGAGAAGAACGTTTTAAGTAGCTTTGTACACCTTTCAGTTGTTTGGTTGAAACAAGGTTGGCTCCTGGTACTGCAGCCACTATAAGGATGACAAAAGTTAAAAAAAGCAGTTGAGGAAATTGTCCTTTTTAATTCTGCCAGTTTCAATTTTGCTTCTTTATGCAACTAGTATCAGGATAATAATACTGGGTTGAAAAGAAAGAGAAGAACGTTTTAAGTAGCTTTGTACACCTTTCAGTTGTTTGGTTGAAACAAGGTTGGCTCCTGGTACTGCAGCCACTTTAAGGATGACAAAAAAGAAATTCGGAATGTAACAATGTCAACAGTTTAGATACCCTAAGCAAGCTCATGTATGAGGGGCCTTCAACAGGTTCATGAAAAATTCGTATTATGGAGTGCCTTCTCCTTGCTCGCTGGAGAGACCCTGCCGCTGTGCTGACCGTGCTCTGCCAGACACGGTGTCCATGACGAGTGGACAAAATTTGGATAATTTTACTTTCTCCTGAAGCACTGAATGCTGCTCAGAAGTTTGGACCAACTTCTAGAAGGCATAGAGCTTGACTGAGATGGGTAAATTTTAGAATTTTTGGTCCCTTTTTCCATGAAAAGAAAACATACTGGAATTTTGATGGAATATTTCTATCAGTGACAAGATAGCTTCATTTTGATTAATTTTGAAAAAGTGATCATCTTTGTAAAGGACACCCATGCTCACTCCAGAGAGAGTGTGAAAGAGAGAGAGAAGTAAGAAAGCGAGTCACCAGGAGAGAAGAAGTTTCCACATAGCTCCAGTGAACTAGATTTTTCAGGGAATGAAGATTTTCTACTGATAATTCAGCCTCCAACAAACGAGCTAGCGGCTGAACTCCAAGAATTTGAAAGAAACACACCATCCATCAGATGACAAGAAATCACCACTGGATCACGAGAAATGTGGGGAAACAAGAAAATACCTCTCCTCCAAGGGAAAAGAGTAACTCTTCTTCATCCACAAGCAGTTCAGTGAAAATCATGGAAATGTCTGATAAGGAATTTAGAGCATTCATAATGTCGAAGTTAACAGAGATGGAAGAGAAGAGAGATAATGAACTGCTAAAGAGAAAGGAGAAAGAAGTTGATGAGTTCCAGGAGATGAGGAA
>NW_006159662.1:1781685-1784191 GCF_000334495.1 Tupaia belangeri chinensis
TGAGAGGAGGGTGGGAAGGGACAGAGGGTCAGAAAGAGGGGTGGAAATAATTCTAGGAACTAGAAATGGAAAATTTTTTATAATGTTCATGATCGAGTCACTATGCAGTGTGTACTGGATGGGAGATCGCATTTTGTGTGCTGTGATGATGCTTAGGGAAGGAATGTAAATTTAAAAGTTTCAGGAAAAAAAAATATCTATTCAATGACTGCAGCATGATATGTAGCCCCAGCTAGGTGCTACTTTATAGGATGTGTAAAGTTAGACTTGTGTTCATGGAAATGTGTGTGTCACCTGTGTTTGCTATGAGGGTATTTGGATTGATTAGGGTCTTTGGTGATTCAATAAAATGTGGAGGGAAAACAGTATAGAAAGCAAACATAGATACTGGAGACAGTGTGGGAGGAGAATGGGAGATAGCAGAGGGTAAGAGATAGGGAATCAAGGATGGGGGAAAGAAAAGCAAAACATACAGAAAGCAAGAAATGGAAGATCATTTGCTGACAATAACATGTTTGTTGATGTGATTGATTGAGACAATATACAGGGTACTCTGGATGGAAAATCTCATTTTGTATGCTGTAATGATATACAGTGAATGAATGCAAATAAATAAATTGAAATAAAAAAACTCATATTATGAAAAAGTATGCATAGATTTAAAAATTTTTTACACCAAAATCAACTCATACTTTAATTCCTCCTTTCCAAGAACTTCTTGAAATACCCACATATAAGCAGACCCTTAAAACTGTCCATAAAGGGGCTGGCAGGTGGTGTGCTGGTTGGGATGCTGGACTTCTACATGGCAGACCATTATTTGAGCCCTGGACCTGGGGATGAGCTTTTTCTTTTCCTTTTCTTTCTTTCTTTCTTTCTTTCTTTCTTTCTTTCTTTCTTTCTTTCTTTCTCTCTCTCTCTCTCTCTCTCTCTCTCTCTCTTTCTTTCTTTCTTTTTTTGAGAGATTTTTGCTATAGTGTACGTACGCTTGCCAGAGAGACAGAAAACAAGAAATCACCTCCCCCACAGGGGGGATAGCCATATCACGATCCCTTCTCCTCCATTTTCCTCTTGGGGTTTTGTGTACATGCACACACACACACATGCACATACACGTGCGCCTGGCGTGACTTGAAGCCACCAGGTCTGGGACTTGAACTGTGGTCAATTACATGGGAGTCCAGTGACATAACCATTACACCATCTGCTGGTCCCATGGCCTGCTTTCTTATTCTCTCTCTCTCTCTTGTTCTGTCTTTCTCTGGTCAAATAAAAAAAAAATTAAAAGTCCATGATAATAGTTCTAACCATTTTTGATTATTTGTCACAAATTGAAAGAATATAAATAAAATTAAAAATTAAACTCAATTACATATAGATGAATGCTATTTATTAGATGCCTGTTATTTGATGTTTAGTTTTATTGAAACAACTGGCTTTGTCTTTTCTTTTCCCTCTAGCTATACCCTAGGACCTTGTGGAAAGAACCCAACAGCTCCTCGTTGCAAAGATTATGAAATATTCAGCTTTACCCATGGGTATTTCCTGACATTGCTTGGTAAACTGTAGCCTAATAGAAGGTATCAGGAATTAGTATAAGAAATATTCTAAAAAGCTATTGTCACTACAGAGATGAAAGCACCTTTGATGATCAAAAAGAAGTCAATAAAAAAAGACTGAAAGTAGTTCCTGAATCCTTCCCTATTGTTCATTTGGGATTTCTTAATTTCCCTACTCTCAATATATTATGGAATTTTCCGTGTGAAGTTTTGCCATGAGTTGAAGTGATGTCAACAAAGTTTTACCTTAAGTCATATTTTAACACAACCTGGAGAAGCTCCAATCCTTCAAGGAGCACCATTTCCTACTTTTAAGAAGTCAGATTTCTCCTTTTAGTTAAAGGTGTCCTTGACAGAGGATGGCACTCAGATGACCTTCAGCGACAAGCAGACCTAAGCTGATGTGACCAAACTGACCCCAGGTTCCAATATGAGAAGGTATTTTTATCTGTGATCTGTAGCCAAATCTGCTATGCTTATGTTTCCTTTACTCTTTGCTTCTCTCTGCCTGTAGGAGTGAACGGCTTTTGCTATGGAACCAGGTGTTTGTTTGTCTTCCTGTTATAAGCCTATCTCCCCTGTATGTCCCCTATCATCGCTATCCAGTTTTTTTTTTTTTTTTTTACTAATTAGAAATATGACACAAAAATGGTCATGAAAGTCACAAAGGTTTGGAATTCAGATAGACCTGGGTCTGAATACATGAATACACTGCTACTATTTACCAGGTAACTAGATCTCAGATGAATTGCTCAAGTACTCTGGGTTTTATAGATTTTTTAACAGATGGGTAGGCCATCTATAAATGGGGATGATATTAGAACTTTCTGCAGTTATGGTAAGGATTAAATGAACTAATATATTGCAATGTTTCTTTTCTTTTCTTTTCTTTTCTTTTCTTTTTTTTTTTTTTTTTTTTTTTTGGGTTTTTTCTTTCGGGTGTGTGC
>NW_006159662.1:1784725-1797303 GCF_000334495.1 Tupaia belangeri chinensis
TTTTTTTTGAGAGGTTTTCGCTATAGGGCGTGTGCGCTCACCAGACAGACAGAGAGAGACATAGAGACAGAAAGCGAGAAATCGCCCCCCCCCCCGAGGGGATGGTCACACCGCAATCCCTTCTCCTCCATTCTCCTCTTGGGATCTTGGGCACACACGCACACGCACCTGGTGTGAGTTTTAAGCCACTGGGTCTGGGACGCGAACCGCGGTTGACTACGTGAGAGTCCAGCGACATAGCCATTACCCTAACTGCTGGTTCCCAATATTGCAATGTTTCTTATACAGTGTCTGTCACCTCATCTAGGCGTTATCATTAATTTTCCATCCTAGCATTACCCTGTTATTCTATTTTATCCTATGTCTATTTTTGACTCTATCACATAGACTCTGTATAATACATACAAATACATATATGCATGTCACATATACACAATACACACATGTGTAATATACATGGTGTATATGACAGAGCAAGAAGAGTTACAGGAGGTCAATTAACCAAGTATTAATGCTTAGCAGCTACTGGTGCTTACCTCTGCTACTCTGCACAATCTTCTACCACAGGATCCTCTTTGTAAGTATCTCCAGAGATGAAAAAAATCATTCCTTTTGCCTTACTTCAGTGTTTACCCTTCCTGAAGAGTTAAAATGATCTCATCTAATATTCTTGTACTGAGTTTTGCTATGGACAATCAAAGTTTGAATGTCTGTCCATACCCATGGTAGGATCCCCACACAATGGATTGGTGGCATTTAGAGAATGTTAGCAATGCTGTGTCTGAAGGCTAAGAGTGATGCATTTACAAATGGCTTGGTTAACGTATGATCTCTGTTGATACACTGTTGACTTTTTACTTTAAATTGTCACAATGACCACTAAGTATGACATTACAATCAGAAAGGCTGGGTGAAATAATCCTATCGTTTTTTTTTAAAGGTCATTAGCTATTGTCATAGCCAGATTATCCTAGTTTATATTTCATTTATTTTAGTAAAAGAATGAAAAGAGGAGAAAGTTAAAATTCTGAAGAAAAACGTGATTTATGCCTCTAAGAAAAATAATGTACATGTACTTTAAAATGATAGTAGATACTGTTGGTTATAAACCCAAGGTATAGTTCTCCCTTTATTCAGGTTTCTTCTTCTGATTCTATTACCAGGAGGTGGGTTCCAATTGGTCTAGGCTAATTTTGGTACTCTCAATCCTCCTGCAAGGGATTGGGCATGACAGGCTGAACACGTGACCTGCTCTGGCCAATGGGATGCAAAGGGAGGTGGAGGTGGAGATGGTTCTGGGTAAAGTGTCCTTATTCTTCAGAAGGAAACCCTAGAAACGGACAGTCTCTCTGTGCCCCTGGATAGTGCAGATCTGGGTGGAGTGCCTGGCACTGCTGTGGCCATCTTGGAATAGCTTTTAGAATGAAGCCAGCACAGGAGGTAGAGCCACGAGAATGCCAGAAACGGAGCCAGAGTTTCCCTTCCCCTCCCCTCAGACTTCTTGTTCTGTGGAGGTAATAAATTCCTTTGTTGTTTATGCCAACCATGAGTGAGTATTCTGTTACTTGGAGCCAAAGCATCCTAGCTGAAACAAGTAATGCCCTTTGACCTGGAGAAAGTAAACAAACAAGCTAAATAGGAAAGGAGTGTGCACCTGTTCCTGCGACTCCAATTCTCGGTGTTGTAATTTTTTCTCCATACATCGCACCTGGTTAGAACGGTTTTCTAGTTCATCTTGTAAAACCTGAAACAGCATAAACAAATCAACATTAAAAATTAGCACACTTAAAAAAACAATTTTACCACATAAACTGGCATTAAAGAGGCCTCAGATCTCTAGTCTATTACTGTTGTTCCAAAGAGTTCAAGCCAAAAAAAGCAGACTGTTGTATGTTAGACCTGTAACTTTTTTACTTCAAGAATATCTAGTATAAAAAGAAATCCCAAACTTATAAAGCAGACAAATTAGCAGACATCAATTCCTATTATAACAATATCTCTTATGTTCCCAGCATAGGCCCACAAACATGTAATAAAGCATAAAGCTACTGCTAATTAAAGTAGCTCTCCCAGGACACCTGCGAGGCACACTTACACCGTGAGTTGCATTGTGACAGACGGGGACTGTAATATGTGGTGACATGACATTTTTTCAAAATTATACTATGGTAATTTGAGTAAATTATAGTAACCTTAAAGGAATTATCTCTTTTCTGAGTCAGAGAGGATGGTATGGAATTTGAGGAACTTGCAGGAGAGGACTGAGATGAGGTCTTTTGGTTGCTAAGCAGCTGTTGAAATAGAATCCAGGCTAATATGAGAAGGTTAGAAACCATAAAGATAGACAATTATCATCACATCAATTACTATTTTTTAAAGTTTATTTATTCGTTCCATAAATGTGTGAGAGACAGAGAGCAGTGCTGTGCCCTCAACAGGGTCAAAACACCATGATCTACCTCGACCCTCACTCAGGACATGGGCACACGTGTTCCAAGAACTGGCAGTTTCCCACATGGGCCTGCCTCTCAAGAGTGTCATGTTTTACTGCTGGCCGATATCCAGCCCCGACTACTATGTTAAATAAAGAGGTGAGCTAGGGAAAAAGAAGAAGAATCCATGGGAAGTTACAGTGACCAGAACACATGGATGGCAACAGCAAAGACGCCAAATAAGTTCTCAAAAGAAAATTCATCTAGCTAATGCTACTGAGTTTCTGCTTCATGCTGAGAACTGCCATAGGTACTCAAGGACATAGCCGTGAGAGATAACAGACCCCCGAAATCCTGCACTCATGATGCTTAGATTATAATGGGAGGGGAGAGACAATAAGTGAACAGAAACTAAAAGTATCAGTGGTAAGTACAGAAGAAAAAAAAAGCAGGGGAGGGATGTTCCGAGGTGGAGTCAGAGGAGGTGTTGCGATTTTAAGCAGGTGGCCCAGGAAAGCTTCAGTGAGCAAAGACTTAAAGCTGGAGGGAGAACAAGTCACAGGGACAGCTGCAGAAAGAGCTTAGAAGCAGGGGACACTACCTGCATGGGGCCCGAGAGGCATGCTCAGGGTCAGTGTGCAGAGTAGCAGAGAGAGAGCAGTGAGGTCAGGACATAACAACGGTCAAGTCCCATCAGGTCACATGGAGTCTCAGAGGTCAGTTAAGAACTTCAGATGTATTTCAAGGTAGGTTGGAAGCTACTGGAAGGCTGTGAAAGGGCACTGCCTGGGCTGCTGTCTGATGGACAGACTGAAGAGGGGAAGGCAGAGCAGAGAGGGAGGCTAGACGCCATTGCAATATACTAGGAAAGGGATGGTGGAAACGACTAGGGCATTAGCAGTTAGAGGATGTCCGAATCTAGTTAGATTCTGGAGGGAGTGAGGACAGTTATGAGGGAGTGGACACAGAGTGTGAGAAAGGAGACCCAGGGATTTTGGCCTAAGCAGTTAGTGGACTGTGGTCAGCACTTAGAGATGGGAAAAGTCAAAGGAGAGGCAGGAGTTGGGGGGAGAGCGAGAGCTCCCCTGGGACGTGCTAAATCTGAATTGCCCATTACACATCCCAGCAGTGTCAGACACGATGTGGAAGACAGCGCCAGACGGGTCTCTGCCTGGATGTCCTGTTGCACCTCCTTTGCTCAGTGGTGTAATCTCCTTGACCTATGCCCAGAACTGTTTAACTATTTATGCCCATCTGTGTTCAAGAGGACTAATTTACACACCTGTGGGACCTAGAGCAGCAGCAGCTCAGGGCTCTTTCCTCTGCTTCTCTGCCATCCTAGTACCAAGCCAGCTCAGTGCCTGGCACATAGGCAACATTGAATTCACGCTTGTGGAAGGAACTCCGCTCCCTGAGGACATTCACATTAATCCTCAGGGTTTCTAGTGTCCTTAGCATGGCCATTTAATTAAAGGTTATTCTGTGTCTTGAGATGCAGAATATACAAACATCTCTTCTAAATATCTCCCTCTCTCTGTACATACATACATACACACACACACACACAAACACACACACATAAATATATACATAAATAATTATTATTATTACTTATAATTATATATCACTTGGTTTCTGTTACAATACAAAAACAATACTACTTGGATTTTATTTTGTTTTTAGTTTTATATCACAGAAAAAGAAAAAACAAAAAATAAAAAAGGAGATGAGCATCTCCCTTGTTTTAAACAGAAAATTGTTCCCTACCTTCTGGCTTGTCTCCCTCTTCCCCTCCCAACAGACCCCAAGAGCAGCCACATCAGTGTCTCATGTCCCCCTTCCCCAGTCTCTGACCCCCCTCCTCATTATACCTGACTCTTCTGCCCCACTACTCTCCTGGGTCAGTTTCTGCCAGTCACTTGTTCTCTCCAAAGTGCTGACGCCAGCTCATTTTCTCTTCCGTTTCATCGCAGCATTTGGCCCTGCTCATGCCCAGTTGTGCCTTTTCCTTAATTTTTAAGGAAATAATTGTGCCCAGTGAAGTCAAGGGGGTTAAGAAATGAAGCTGCTACAAAAATGAAGGCCTTACATAATTAGGTCTTGAAAGAGCGCAGTGGATAGGAAGGAAACAGATGTGGTAGAATCACTGATGGGGGACAGGAGAAGAAAGGTACTCAGAGTGACAACAAGGCTTTGACACTGCATGACCAGAGAAGAGTGAGAAGAAACCAAGCCTGAAGTGGGGGGCCCGGGAGGTGACGAGTGGCTTCTACCATGTTGGGTTTAAGATGCTGGAGAGACTTCAGAGGGCACCTGTTGCAATGGTCTGAATATTGGTGCCCCCACATTCATGAGCTAAAATCCTAATCCCAAGGGTGATGGTGTTTGAAGGTGGGGTCTTTGGAGGTGATTAGGTCATAAGGGAGGAGCCTTCATAAGTGTGATTAGTGCCCTTAGGAACAAAGACCCCACAAAGACCCCTTGGCTCTCTACCATATGAAGATTCAGCAAAGGCAGCTATCTATGAGCCAGGAATCAGGCCCTTGCCAGACACTGAATCCGCTGGCTCCCGAATTTTGGACTCCAAGCCTCCAGAACTGTGAGAAGTAAATGTGTGCTGTTCAAAGCACCCAGGGTGTGATGTTTCCTTACAGTATCCTGACATGTTGGGCTTAAGATGCTGGTGAGACTTAGAAGGGGACCTGTTGCAGTGGTCTGAATAGTGGTGTCCCTCCCAAATTGCCTACAGGTCATGCTGCCAAGGTGGGTCTGAACAGGGAGAGAGCTCTCAAAGGTGCAGATGAACACGCTTCTTAGGGAAGTCCGTCAAGTGAGAAAAGGTTTTGAAGTCTGCTGCTGGGGTGATGCCCAGACCAGGAAGAGAAGGAAGGGGAGGCCAAGAAAGCTGACAAGAGTCCAGATGGAGAGGAGGGGATGGAGGAGAAGCTGGTGTCACATAATTAAAGCCAGTCCTTTTCTCTGTACTTTGCATAGTGAAGACTATGAAGTCTACCAGATTTTATCAATATTATCAAAATAGAATTCAAATTACATCTGCTTTTCAAAAAGGCAGCACTTTAAAAATTTGCTCATATAAAACATGATCTTTCTAAGGCTAATCCAAGAAAGCAGTTGTCTAGAAATTATTTTGATTATTTAAAAATCAGTTAAAAAATTAAAAGTAGCCTAATAATATTCCATTTTCAGATAAGTTAAAATGTACTACATGAAAAGAAAATGACAGATATATTCAAGTTATTCTTGATTTTATATTCTAAAACAGGTTAGTAGAGCGTCAACCTCAGAATTAACTTAAGGACTGCATGAAAATGACCATAATTACTCAGTAAGTACAACTGGGAACTTTCTTTTAAGTTGTGGCTTTTTATTTAAAATCTTCAAATTGGACATTTAACACACACACATCGCAACTTTTAGTTTATTCCTGAGAAAAAGCTCAAAATAATTAAAGAACAGAATGTCCAACACTGAGTTGAAAATATACTAAACTCACTTGAACAGTTAAACTGTTTATTCTGCAAAATGATCCCTTATGTTAGCTCTGCAATGTTAACTTGAATCATTACTGAAAAGACAGTTCTTTCCACCCAATTAAATCTGCCTTTAAATACCATGTAAGCCAGCTTGCTGGAGGAGGCTACGCTGGTTCTGACTTTCTGAGAGCTTTGTGTTGATCGGGAACAAAGGATGACACTTTCCAGAAGAAAAATGAAAATGACATAATAAGTCTTACAAGAACAGTGAGGCTATGCTACACTCTTTAAAAGAGAGAAGGTTACAGGATAATTTGTTTGTCTAAAATATGAAAATAATTAGAGCAAATTACAGTGTAAGAGATTTTACATGCTAATGGGCACTTGAGGGTGAGGAAAAGGAGCTCCTAGCTAATGTGCCCACTGAACAGCACCTATGAGAGTGCTGGCTGGTTTGAAAAAAAGAGTGGAAGAGTTCGTGCTAATTTCATAGAATTTATAGCCACAATTCAGAGCCAGCCACTCCCTAACTTGTAAAACCACACATTAAGAAATTATGTGTAGTCTTATTAAAAACCAAAGCTTTCTCTTATAGTTCTGACTCAATTAAATGACTATGAAGTGATGGCAGATATAGACCTTTTAATAACGACTAAAAGAAACAAAAGTTCATCTCAATTATAAAGAAGTTAAAAACTTATTTAATAGAGGAGAACTTCGTAGGAAGAGAGAAAAAAAGATACCCTCAAAATGCTCCTGGTGTACAACGCCCATGACAGGGAAAGGCTTTCAGACTTCCATGTTACAGCGACCAGAAGTCTTCCTACAGATTTCTGACCTGGCCTCCGGCCCACCGCTTAGCCTGTCCTAGCACCTAAGAACAAGACTTCTTCCTTGTAGGCTAAGCGTGCAAATGTGCCTTCAGCTCTGACCCCACAATATTTGTATTACAGGCTCTTACCGGAGAATATAATCTCAAACTCCTTACATTCCCATATTCAATAAATTCTCAGGAGAAATGAGAAACGGTCCACTTGCAAATCAAAATAGAATCATCAACAGTATGAAAGCCACCCCTCTGAGTCAGTAGTTCCGGAAACACTACCAGAGCAGAGGGGACTCCAGGACCACGTTCTCTTACAAACTTTATGTTACTCAGTTTGGAGAATTGTGCCTCTCCCTACTTTTAAGGAATTTTCAAACCAGTTCTCACTGACTTCAGATTTAGTGCGTCTGACACTTAACATTCCGCCTCACCCTAGGCAGATGCTTGTGTCTGGCCTTTTCTCAAATCATCAGGAGGCCTACGGGCTCATTTTTCTGGGCCTCTCTTACATTGAGGGCAAAGGCAAAGGGACCCTTCCTTGGTTCTGTCCCATGGATTCACGTACCTCCTCTGGAAGTGGAACCTTGACTGTTACAATGTCCTGTTATCTAAAATAACTGGGTTAAACCATATGTCACAAGAAGAGTGTGGATTAAAGTTTTGTCCTATTAAGTATAAAACTGAGGTCAGCAAAGTCATAGATTTTAAGGATTGGGGGTAAAGTCTATGGCCATGAAATAGTGAAATGAATGAGTGTTTACTGAGTGAAATGCAGTGGGGTCCTCCCTAGCTGCAAGTTCTATGTAGTGGAGGAGTTAACAAGCATAAAACACAGAGTAATTATACTCAAAATGCTGCAAAAAAAAGCCAGTCTGGCAAACGATTGAAAACTGTTGAAGTTGGGTGATGGTCAGATGGAGTTCTGTATGCTCTCCTCCCTACTTCTGCATGTGTTTGAAAGTTTCCATAATAAAAAGTAAAAAAAAAAAAAAAAAGTTTTTCTTAAAAAGTTTTTTCCACTAAAAAAAAAGAAAATAACCATATCCTTCCTTTCATTAGGTTTGAATTTACTCTCTTACCTACTTCTGCATGGTTTTGAAAGTTTCCATAATAAAAAGTAAAAAAAAAAAAAAAAGTTTTTCTTAAAAAGCTTTTTCCACTTAAAAACAATGAAATCACCATATCCTTCCTTTCATTAGGTTTGAATTTACTCTCTTACTTCAGAGAGAACAGATGATGAACACATCACTAAGTGGGTAGGAGGGATGTGGGAGGGTTTCCCCTTTAAGTTCTGGACGTGAAGTGAAGGAGCAGGGAGTGGGATGTTTGTATTCTGACTGAAGAAGAAGATAACTGGAAAACTGGCTTAATTACATATTTGTTTGAGGAATAATTTACAAGCAATAAATTCAGGTTTATTTTTTAATAGTATGGTCTGCTTTTCATCTAAAATATGTAAGATGATTTAAAAATATGTGCCATGACATATCTGTTAAGATGATAAAATCCTGACATAGTCTGTATCTTCTACTGCTTGGCCGATCCATCAGAAATAGCACGTCATTTGTGACTACAGAGAAGAGATATTAATTATAAAGGTGAAATGAGGGCGACTCTCATTTAAACCTTAATTGCCTTCTTAGTAGTGCCCACAGTTGTTCAAGCAGAATTACGCCAATTCGGTCTATAAATGGCACTGATAATACTTCTGATGAATAGAATTTCTCCAACATGCTAATAGACATAGAAATTGTAAATGTTTTTCTACCACTGCTAAGTGAAAGCTAAGATAAAATAAAAATAAAACAATACAATCTCGCTATATTTTCACATCAGATTCATAGACTTTTTCTTTTTTCTTTTTTTTAGTTACATCTTAAATGACTGGAACAAAGCAAAATGACCAAGCCTGCCATCCACACGAGCAGAAAAAATCTGGGCCTCCCGAAGACGGCACAATGGCAGTGCGTGCCACTTTTGCAGGGTGGTCTCACTGGCTATTGAGAGAGGGCCCTACAGCTCTGGTTTTTAAAATTATGATTAAATAGGCTAAACCTACTAACAAAAGTGATGCGTCTTCTTCAACTGAGATGCCACTGCAGATTCCCCCAGTGATTTCTTCATTCAGACCTTTCCAGGATGAATAACAAACCACACAAAAAGTTTGATTAGTGAGTCTACAGTGATGAAGGTCGGGTTCATATGCAGATGTAAAGAACCCAGAGCCATAGTTACTACCCAGGCCACTGAAGGATTTATAACGCGATAGTACCATTTCTCTTCCTTTGTGACTTACACTTAGGTTTTTAATATTTTCCACATTCCAAGAAAATACCTTTTTTTAAAAAAAATTCTCATAATTTGATTTCTTTTGTGATAGTGGTGTGAAGAAGAGACCTTCAGGGATTTTAACCTTATATACCCCAGGGGGATGACTACACCACAATCCCTTCTCCTCCATTCTCCTCTCGGGATCTTGGGCACTCACGCACACGCACCTGGCGTGAGTTTAAGCCACCGGGTCCGAGACGTGAACCACGGTTGACTGCATGGGAGTCCAGCGACATAGCCATTACACTAACTGCTGGTCCCCCTATAAATATATATATTTTGTTGTTGTTGTCGTTATTGTTGTTACAGGGTGAATGTGCTCACCAGAGAGACAGAAAGTGAGAAATCATCCCCCAGGGGAAATGTCCATTCCATAATCCCTTTTCCATTCTCTTCTTGGGATTTTGGGAATACACGGGCCTGGTGTGAATTTAAGCAACCGGGACCAGGACTCCAACGGTTGTTGACTATGTGGGAGTCTAGCGACATAACCATTTCACCATGTGCTGGTCCCACCTAATACATATTAATACATTACTCTTCATATAAGGCAACATTCCTTTTAGGTTCAAACTTTTTAGTTGTAGTTGTGACAAACCACAGGTATGAGAAACTGAGCTTTGAGATGAGCTGTGGCTGTCGTACTTCCTAGGATTCTGGTTCGACATAAAAGGCAAGAAAATTGTGGCCAATATAAAAGAAACAAGAGTAATGCTTTCTCCAAAGGATAACAAAGTTTTCACTGTTTTTTTTTTTCCCCCCCCTTCTCTCTCACCTATTTTTGCTCCTTTAAAATTCCTAAAGCACTTACGCACTTTTAAAAAATGTTACTTGTTTCCTGGTCTTCACAGCAGTTCCAGGAAAAGAAATCATGTTATTTCAAGGCTTTGATGATCGAAGGAAGCTGGAATCTCCTAACACACCTCATTTGAGTTGATCTAGTCACACAGAAGGCCAGCCTGACATTCCTCACATTGCCTCTTAAAGTAGCTGGTCTATTTCTACTCAGGAAATTCACCGCACATTTCCCCTCCTGTGTTGTTTCAAACAGCTTCACTTGGGAACACGTTCTTATCCTGGGTGGTGGGATCAAGGTCAAGAACCACCAGCAGGATTTTCAGGATCACAGAGGAATTTCCTTATCCGGCCAGCGTGGTAACCACTCTACCTAGAGTTGGGACTCTGTGGCCACTGCGGAAACTTCAGTCCTCCCAGCCACCCCTGTCCACGCAAGCCCAGGGAGGAGGAAAGGCCAGTAAAGTCGCTCATTTAAACTTTGATTTGCTGATAGCAGTTAATCATTCACACGTGCAAGCTCTTGAGCCTAAGGCATTATTCCAAATGCCCTCCAATAAACCGTGAATTTCTCCTCTATTAAAACTGAAGATGATGGTCATTTCTTCCATTAAACATTTCAAATCTAGATTAGAGAAAACTCCTATTTCTCATTAAGTTAATATGTCCCCTACATCACGACATATTTACATATTTCTCTGTATTGTGAATTCATCTGATTCCCTCCCCCCACTTATTTTAGACTATGAGCTTCATAAGGGGATCAGCTTTTTCCTCCCATATGTAAAAAGTGATTTCTTAAATACTTGGTAACATCTTCTACGGTGATAAACATTGACTGTTACGGTTAACCAATCATAAAGACCACGTTACCTTTTATTTAAAATGGTTGGGGTATTCCTACTAAAATTTCCATCTCCCTCTCATCTGTATTTCCTCTTACTTTGTCCCTAGATAAAAATAACTGAGCTCTACCCAGTCTGCTCCTTCAAGTGTCAGAAGTGGTGTCCCTTTTTATTTTCTCAAGATAGCACATCTGGGTCCTTTTCCAAACTCTCAGAAGTCAGTCCAGCTGTGATCCCTTCCTTTGTTGAGTCACTCAGTGGTGACACTGGCACGCTGTGTCCACGTTGCCGCCCTCTAGAAGCTGGCCTCCCTGCTTTGCATGGATTATATGGGAGCATGGGAGAGACACCTGATGGTCTCTTCATTTTTTTTTTTAAAAGGTTTTTGCTATAGGGCGCGTGCGCTCGCCAGACAGAGACAGAGAGACAGAAAGTGAGAAATCACCCCCCCAGGGGGAATGGCCACGCCGCAATCCCTTCTCCTCCATTCTCCTCTCGGGATCTTGAGCACGCACGCACACGCGCCTGGTGTGAGTTTTAAGCACCGGGTCTAGGACGCGAACCACGGTCGACTATGTGGGAGTCCAGCGACATAGCCATTACGCTAACTGCTGGTCCCCCTGATGGTCTCTTCAACTTTTATTATAATTATTATTATTATTTTTAGAGTTTTGCTATGGGGCACATGTGCTTGCTGGTAAGACAGAGAAACAGAAAATAAGAAATCACCCCCTCCCAGGGGTGATGGGAGGAAGACCAAGCCTCAATCCCTTCTCCATTCTCCTCTTGGGATTTTGGGCATGCACACACACGTGCCCAGAGTGAGTTTTAAACCACTGGGTCTGGGGCTCCAACCATGGTTGACTACAGAGGAGTCCAGTGACATAACCATTACACCATTTGTTGGTCTCGATTCTCTTGTATTCCATGATGACCACATTTCTTTTGTTAGTTTGTTTTCAAGTTTGTATTTGTTTTCCGCACATTTTCTAGTGTTTTATTCTGTCGTCCACGTTTCTCCTTCAGCAGCTAATGCCTTCCTTCTCTACACCTGACTTTGGTGTCCAGTGCTTTAAGAAACCTGTTTTCTCAAGGTCAGCAATGATCCTTTTATTGCCAACCAGGAGTCTTTTCCACAATCTTTGTTCTCTTCGATCTCGCTGTTGCACTGGACACTTAGAACCCCCTCCTTCCAGAAATCCTTTCCTCCGACACACAGAATTGTGATCACCTTCCACCTTCTTCCCACGTGCTTTCTGCTCCTCCTTCTCTTCTTTCAATTGTGGAGACGTGGCAAACAAGGTTATTGTCTCCCCACTCTTCTCTCTATACATGGTCTGTTTCGGATAGTTGATCAACTTCACAAGTAAAAGTACTTCTATAATCTGATTATATGTTATGTGCTAAGCACCTGTTAAACATTGCCCTCAGAAAGCTTCTGTTCTAACATATAGGACACATGTATGAGGGAGGAATCACACCACGTCCACGGTGCCAAAGGGAAGTCTCCAAGCACTGAGCTTAAACGTAGGAGGAAAGCAGCATGCACTGGAAAGTCTGGAGAGAAAATGTCATTGCGGAGGTGATGTGCGAGCTGGAGAATGCCAGGAGGAGAGAGGAATTGGTTCTGCAGAGTCAACCGTAGGCTGTAAGGCATGGGTGGCATCCCATAAGGCATAGTGGCAAAGGCCAGCAGCATGTTAGCTGCACCGAGGGCACAGGGAGCAGGGGGCTGGGCACTGACACAGGAAGGCAGCCCGAGTTGGCAGAAGGGCCTTGTGGGGCGGGCGGACTATAGGTTTTTACTTTGCAGTACTGGGGAACCACAAAGGGCCAAAGGCATAGACGTACAATG
>NW_006159662.1:1797463-1816113 GCF_000334495.1 Tupaia belangeri chinensis
GCATACACGGACAATGCAGTAAGAGCGTGCAGGAGGCAATGCGGAAATGGTGGCAGGGAGCCCTGCTGCCGGCTATTAACAGAGTCCTGACAAGATGAGTGCATGGATCTGAGGGACAGAGCAGGGGACAGGATCAGCTTACACTCTGCCCTCTCAATGTATGGTAGAAAACCGGGCCCAGAAAAATGTGCCTGAAAATCTCAAAAGGAGGGAGAGATGAAGAAGAGATTGTGGCGTGACCACGCTTTCTCCCTCATCCCACTCCCCCCAAGCACACGTGACAGCTGGCAGATTAAAAAAGAAAAAAGGAAATGTCTGGAAACTTAAAAAATAAGAAGCAACAAAACAAAGCACAGCTTTACACACTGCAGTGTAAAACACTCAGGAAAACCGGTCTCGGGAGTTCACACTGCCACAGCTGGGAGCCATCGGAACACTGCGGTGTCACGTGGGAGATGTGCCTGGCTCGGGCACGAGAGCGGAGCACTCTGGGCGCACACCCGGAGGACGGCAGTGCGGCCAGAAGACGGCCTGTGGGGCGTGGCAACCGAATGAGCTTCCCTCCCACCTATCCTGCTGACCAGTGACACAGCCATTCTTCTAGTCACCTGGGTTTAAATCACAGTCATCCCTGCATCGCTCCCTCCCCAGCTGTCACTCCGACTTAGTTGCATGAGTTCCTTCAACTTCTATTTAAAATGACTCTGATCTGGGTCCTTGCTTCTGCAGAGACTTTTCCCAGTTGTGTCATCCTGCTTCCTTGCCCCTTTCCGGTGAGGACTCCTCCACCCAACTCTGAACCCCTTTTTAAGCTTGCTTCATTTGTCCATGGGGACTTCTTTCTTTCTGTGCTCAGCCAACAAGTTGGTTCCTACATGTCAGACACTGTGCCAGGGCTTTGTATACACCGCCATTCACAATGTCCCTCTGAGGGGGAAGCTTCCCCTTAAGCTGCAGCTAAGGCTCCTGGGGTTACCCCAGGCCACTCCACTAAAAAGTCTTGGGGAGAGGCAATGCCCCTGGGCTACCCATCTTGGCCTCGCAGTGGGGCTGGTGCTGCCTGCGTTCCCATCTCTCAGCCTCTACCCTTTTGCTACCAACAGGCCAAACTCCACAGCGCTCGGGGAGTCTTCATCTTATCTAGGATGCCATTCCTCTGCCTGTGCCGATGCTTCCTCCCTCCAAAAGCCTTTGGGTCAGCTGGTGGCATGGTGGTTGTGGCCGGATTCCACATGGCCAACAGCATGGTGCCAATCCTGGATCGGTGACATGACTCAGTGACTCAGGTATGTGTTTGTGTGCCCAAAATTCCAAGAGGAGAATGAAGGAGAAGGGATTTGGGCATGACCATCCCCTCGGGGGTAATTTCTTACTTTCTCTCTCTCTCTCTCTCTCTCTGGCAAGCACACATGTCCCACAGCAAAATTAAAAAACAAAAACAAAGGAGCTTTCAGCAATCCAAAATGCTCTAGGTTTGCTTCTGTGCGCCACAGATTTAATAGTATTAATGATGCCAATGGCTTCTTTACTAAGGTGTGGTAACAAAAAAACAAAAAATAAATGTACAGAACGGAAGAATATTACACAGACCTATAGGTTGTCTTAAATCCTCCAAATACATGGAAGCCCCACCTCCTCACAAGATCTTATCTGGACACTAGGTTCTTGCAGGTGTAATGAGATGAAGTCACATTGAAGAAGAGTGGGTCTTACTCCAAGATAACAGGGGTTCTTTTTGTTTGTTTGTTTTTAAAGGAGAATACACTTATTTAACTTTATTTATCTACTTATTTTTTAATTTGACCAGAGAGGGAGAGAGAGAGAGAGAGAGAGAGAGAGAGAGAGAGAGAGAGAGAGCGGGAGAGAGGGAGAGCTAGCCACCAGATCTGGGATTCAAACTGTGGTTGGCCATGTGGGAGTCCAGCGCCCTTAACCACCATAACCACCATGCCACCTGCCGGTCCCAATGATGACAGGTGTTCTTAGAAGAGGAGGAGACACACCAGGGAGAGGCTGGCCATATGACAATGGAGGCAGAGATCTCTCAGAGTGGTACATATAAAAGCCAAAGTGCACCAAGGATTGCCGGGAAACACCAGAAGCTAAAAGTGGCCAGAAAAGATTCACCCTTGGAGCACAGCCTTGTCCACAGCTTTATTTCCAACTTCTGCCTCCAGGAACTGTGAGCCGATAACTTCCTGTGTTTAAAGCCACCCAGCTTTTGTTTCGGTACGGCAGCCTTAGGAAACTAATACTGATGAGGGGGACACTTTCCTCGTTTTACACATTTTCTCTGGAATCGCTAAAATGCACACACATGCCTGCATGTGTGAACATTTCTTTCGTATTATTCAGTTCTATTAGAGTTCATTTTATCCATGTGAGGCCCCAGCAGTATACTGGATATGAGATGATCTGGGAACTGGCCCGAATGGGGTGTATTCCTACTTCTATCTTCATTCACTGGTATCCCTATAATTTTGAGCACGGCCATATCAGGTTACAAAGGAAGCCATTCCAACTTAATGGTGGCACATTCTTAGACAATGAAAGAGAAAATGCTTGCGATGGGGAGGCAGAGATCCTTAGGTGAGCTGATTTCTCACGCCCCCACGTTCATACAGGGGATGGAAATGATAAACGCCAGATAAAGTGTTTTTCTTTTTTCAACCTTAGGATGCCGTGGGATCTGGAGCCAATTCTTACGAAGGAAGAAGTTTAAAACTTTCCGTTTAAACCACTTAGAATGAGAGGATTTACAAAGATCCTGTTTAATGTTCATCTGACACATTGTCAAAAACATTTATCATGCAACCTTTTGAAGTTTCTTCCACTCCCTCCGAGTTATTAAAGCTTGGATTGCAGTTAGTTATCAACAACAAAGCATACACGTGATGGTGTTTTTATAGTCAGCCTTTCAGTTTGATTTCTGAACTACTAAGCAGAATTCAGTTCTCCTGATCAGAAAAATGATTAGTGACCTAGTTTTCATGCTGAGTGTACAACAGAGCTGATTTCTGGAATTCCTTCTATATGGGCCTAGAGAGAATACAGGGGACTTGGAAATTTCACTGAAGTGTTTTACAGTGTTCCAAATTGTAGGACTTTTCAGATATAAGAATGTGCCATTTTAAGTTGTAATTCTTTTGGTGCAAATGAGGGAGAACATTGACCTACATGATTGAGATGATTTCTCTGGCTACTTAATTCCAAATGTAAATTTCTTCAGATTGAGAGTAAACTCTGGTTTGTTTTGGCAAGAGGAGTCAACTCTTTTTAGATAACTAAATTTAATAATATCTTTTGAGCACATACACCGTGTTAGACATCACATCAAAAGTACAAAGTTGGGTAAGACATGGCTTCTCCTCTTAAGCAGTTGACATGATCTCCGAGGGTGAGATAAGGACATTTAAAAGCAGGAGGGCACAGTAAGTGTTCTGAGTGTCCAACTAAGGGAACAAAGGCAAAAGGGAAGGTCAGAGGAAGAAGTTCAATGACACCACAAGGGAGCTGCAGATAAATCCAGAATGTTTGACATTCTACAGGACAACCACCCCGGTGTCTGAAGCAGTCTGCTAGATTTAAGACATAAGGAGATACAATCATCAAATGTAACATTTGAGTCTCCTTGGGCTCCTACTCAACTGTAAGATGGCATTCTGATGTCAGATATGAAGCAAGTATTAAATGATACTAGAAGATAACTGTTAATTTTCTTAGGTGTGACAACAGCACTGTGACTATTTTCAGAGAGGTGCTCTGGAATACATAGCATAGAACCCCATGATGTCTGGGATTTGCTTCAAAATATCTGAGCAAAGAAAAAGGAAAAAAAGATAAAGTAAATGTGGCCAAATCTTAATAGTTATTGAAGGAGTACACAGGAGTTTACAGTATTAGTCTCTCTACTTCTGGTGTGTTTGATTTTTTTTAATAATAAAACTGAAAACAAATCTAAAAACAAAACACAACCCTATACACAGTAAAATGTCATGGGAGAAAAAGCATGGAGAACTTGGGAAAGTATTCTGGTCAGACGAAACATTTGGGAAAGCCTAGAATAATAGCTACATTATGACAGAAAGAAGGTGGAAAGGGGGAAGATTTCTGCCAAAGAAATAGCATTTGGGGGCCAGTAGGTGGTGTAGTGGTTAGGTCGTTTGAATCCCACGTGGTTAACCATGGTTTGAGTCCCGGGCCCAGTGGCTTGAAACTCACACTGAGTTGCTTGTGTATGTGTGTCCAAAACGGCAAGAGGAGAATGGAGGAGAAGGGATTGTGGTGTGGTGATACTCCTGGGGGTGATTTCTTGCTTTCTGTCTCTCCAGTGAAACACATGCTCCCTTTAGCAAAGTCTTTCTCAAAAATAAATAAATAGAAGAATGAAAAAAAAAAGAAAGAGCATTTGCAAAGATGAATGAAAGGAAAATGAGGGTGTGCTCAGCAAGAAGAGTGTCGCCATAGAGCAGGATCTGGACTGTGTAAAGGGGAGAGAGTCCTGAAAATGGAGGTCAGAGCACAGAGTCCTTGAACAGCTAGGCTGAGCTTCTCTGAATGTGGGGAGGAGAAGAGGGGCTTTGTACAATGCCCAAAGCGAGGGAGAGTATACATAATTACTTCCTGGATGTCCACAACACGTGTCCCAGGCTCAGCAGATTCAAAAGCAGACAGAGCGTCAGTGCTCCCACTCTCTTCCCCATCCTTCACTTCCCCTGTGCCTAGCCCTATTTATCTTCCTATTTATCTTTTCAGATCTAGAGCCCACATCTGCCCAGTTATCCAAATCAGGAAGACTGAGGCCATCCTTGGATTTTTTTTTTCCCTACCCCTTAGCTTCTATTCACTCATTTGCCCGCTTTTAAAATATTTCTTCTAGTTTCACCACTCTTGGCCTCTGTCATGGGCATGATGACCACACACATAGATCTCTTCATTCTGAGTTACTGTTGCAATATTCCTTATCATCTTCAAGTTTTCTCTACCTCAATGAATTACATCGCCCACATAACCCATCTAATTATCCAAGGGAAAACCAAGAAGCTATCTTTGACAACTTGCCTCTATTCCACCAAGTCCCTCCCAGGATCCACTTAGCCCTGTGAATTCAATCTTCTAAACACCTTTCACATTGGCCCATGTCATGTTCTCTCTACTGATATTCTTGGAGTGTACTGTCAGAGCCTTCTAACTAGTTCCCACTCATTCCTTGTGGCTGCTCTCAGTCCAGTGTTCAGAGAGCAGCGAGTTATTTCAAAAGGGATACCTAGGAGTTACAGGGAGTCCTTTCTTCCCCTACCTCCCCCTGCCACATCCAGTTTTCACTGTGAGTAGTACCTGTAGTACTTACGGAAAAATGGAAGTCTTATACAAAGAAAATTCTGAAAAAAATGTTCATTTCCTACATCTCCCTGTCTCTAGTAGTATCTCCCTAATCCAAGTCATAGCCATCTTTTGTTATTTTATTATTATTCTAGTAGTTTAACAGATTCCATTCCCCTCCTATACATTTTACATAGCAGTCAGCTCCATTCATTTGTGCCACATGCCAGCTCAGAATCCCCCAGTAGCTGACCACTACATGTATCACAATATATACGCTTCTTGCCATGCCTCCAAGGCCCTCCATGGATGGACCTGGCTTCCACCTATGCCTCAGGCTTCTATGCCATCAGGCTTCTGTGCCAGCCCAGCCCTCCCTGGTCACTAATACTCTTCCTACTATTCTTTGAACATGCCAAATTATCATCTCAGGGTCTGGAGTAGCTCTTCTGTCTTTTTTTTTTTTAAATTATTTTATTTAACTTTATTTATTTATTTTAATTTTACCAGAGAGGGACAGAGTGAGAGTAAGAGAGAGAGAGAGAGAAAGTGAGAAAGCAAGTTGCCAGGTTCAGGACTTGAACCCATGGTCAGCCATGTGGGAGTCCAGCGCCCTTTACCACCATGCCACCTGCCAGCTCCTAGCTCTTCTCTATAGGAATATTTCCCCCATGATCTTCACATAGCCAACTCCTTTTTGAGCCAATCTCAGCTTAAACATCATTTCCTCAGTGAGGTTCTTCCTGACCATGCAAACTAAATTGGCCACCTGCTCTTACTTTATGATCTTAAGCCTCCCACTTACCATCATCCAAAAGTTTTATTTTTTTAATTCTCTTTCTTAACTATTAGAAAACTGCATGAAAGCTAGAAATTGATCCCATTCGCCAATGCATTTAGGGATCTAAAATAGTATTTGGCACCTTACAAAGTGCTGAATAAATACTTGCAGAATAGTATCTGATCATGCCACTGTCCAAAACATTCCCATCCTTGCACGGTCATGACCGAAATTCCTCATGTGGTCTTCAAGGCCTGCCTGGTTGGACCTCTGCCTCCCCCTCCCATCTTTATCTTGTTCTGCCCTTGCCCATTCTTCACGCTACAGCCACAGCTGCCTCTTACCTTGTCACATGGGCCCTCTTTCACAGGGCTTTGCACATTCTGTTCTAACTGGAGCGTGAGTTTGCCACTTTATATTTAATTGTCTCCACTCACACAGCTTTCAGATCTCAGCTTGAACAAACATCACTGTCTCAGAGAACCCTCTCCAGTTGAATCCGCTACAAGAGGCTTCCATAGCACCAGATGTGTCCCCTTTGTAGGTTCCAGCAAGGCCCCGTTTGTTTTAGTTATGTGTCTAGTTGTTTGTGTGGCTGGCATCTATATCTCCGTTGAGTCCTATTTTCCATGGGGCAGGGATTGTTCTTAGCATCCGGTTACTTTAAAGTTATTGTATTTTTAAAATGTTATTCTCTTGGGAAATAAAACTTACTGATAGTGTGGATAGAACAAGTCTGTACTGTTTACAAATTCCAGTCTGAATGTACAGTAACAAACATGAACATTTATGCTCCTAAATATATAGCAAGAGTTTTAATAATAATGAAATAGGAGTTTTTGTTTTTTTTTTTTTGAGAGATTTTTTTCCCCCTATGGGGTCTTTGCACTTGCCAGAGAGACAGAGAGAGATAGAGAACCAGAAAATGAGAAATCACTCCCCAGGGCAGATGGCCTTGCTGCAACCCCCTTTCCTTCACTCTCCTCTCAGGATTTTAGGCATGCATGCATGCACATGTGCCTGGTATAAACTCTTAAACTGCCAGGTCCAGGACTTGAATCAACCACATGCCACCTACTGGCCCTGTGCTTCTTTTATTTATTTATTTTTTTTTGAGAGGTTTTGCTATAGGGCACATACACTCGCCAGAAAGACAGTCAGAGACAGAGAGACAGAAAGACAAAAAGTGGGAAATCACCCCCCAGGGGGGATGGCCACACCACAATCCCTTCTCCTCCATTCTCCTTTTGGGATCTTGGGCACGCATGCATGCATATGCGCCTTGTGTGAGTTTAAGCCACCAGGTCCAGGATTTGAACTACATGGAAGTCCAGTGACATAGCCATTACACCAACTGTTGTCTCCCCACCCCCCAGTGCTTATTTTTAAAAGGAAAGTTTCTTTTCTTTTTCTAAAAGTTATTTCATTTATTCATTCATTTATTTTAATTTGACCAGAGAGAAACAGAGAGAGAGACAAAGTGAGAAAGCAAGCTGCCAGGTCCAGGACTTGAACCGTGGTTAGCCATGTGGGAGAGTCCAGCACCTTAACCACCATACTACCTGCTGGTCCCCTAAAAGGAAAGCTTTTAATTGAATTTTTTTATGATCGTGGTTTTTGGGTCCAGCAGATGGTATAATGGCTACATCACTGGACTCCCACGTAGTCAATCATGGTTCAAGTCTCAGACCCAAGTCTCAGTGGCTTAAAACTCACGCTGGGCAGGTGTGCATGTGTCCCAGGATCCTGAGAGGAGAATGGAGGAGAAAGAATTGCGGTGTGGCTACCCCTTCCCTGGGAGGTGATTTTTTACTCCCCCCCCTTCTTCCTCTCTGTCTTTCTGGCAAGCACACGCATCTTATAACAAAAAACCTCTCTCTAAAAAACTGTGGTTTCTCATGTAACTTAAAAGAATGTATGGGATAAAAGATTAAAACTTTTTTAAAGAAATTATTGAATTAGTAATTATTGTCATTAGGAATATAACATTTTCCCTCTGGCACCAGTTGCACAAAATAAAGAAATATGTCTTTTAAGAAAAACTCTCAGTGGTGCTTTAATATCTTTCAATATACTTTACTCAAAAATATATTAGAACTTCATGAATAGTACAAGAACTAGCTCTGAATGAAAAACCTCAGGGCCAGTTGCTGAAGTGGTGGGAGGGCGGCTGGATACCACACGGCTGACGGTGCAGTCTCAGTATCAGACCCAGTGGCTTGAAAACACGCTGAGAATGTGTGCCCAAATCCAGGAAGGGGAGACGGAGAAGAGGTGATGGCATGGTCACCCCCCGTGGGGATGCTCGCTCTCTCTCTC
The DNA here is from genome assembly GCF_000334495.1 of Tupaia belangeri chinensis. Lineage (NCBI taxonomy): Eukaryota > Metazoa > Chordata > Mammalia > Scandentia > Tupaiidae > Tupaia > Tupaia belangeri. The sequence continues at coordinate 1,805,886 of NW_006159662.1, forward strand.
TTCCCCCCTCCCATTTTTGGTGAGTACATGCATCTCTATTTTTTCTTTTCTTTTTCTTTCTTTCTTTTAAAAGCAAAACCCAGGACTGGTTCTTTACAGAACTACCACAATTTTAACCGAGTAGTTGAAAACTTGTTCAACCTTAACCTTTCATTATTAATGAATTATGTAACTTAACAACTGAACCTGCAAGGCTAGCATAGCACGGCTTCTTGGTAAGGAACTACCAAACACTTAGAGCTTAAGATACTGTGTTCTCTTAAAAATCAACAAAACTCTTTTTAATGCATTACATGATTGACATCCTTGAAATAGAGGTGATCTAGAAAATTTAACTTTTTATTTTTTAAAGAATTATTAATTATTATCATTATTATCATTTAATTTGACCAGAGAGAGAGACACAGAGAGAGGAAAAGTGAGAAAGCAAGCCACCAGGTCCGGGACTTGAACTGTGGTCCACCATGTGGGAGTCCAGTGCCCTTAACTACCATGCCACCTTCAGGCCCCAAAATTTGACTTTTTAAATTAATTTCTAAAATTTCCATTTCCTTGGCCCTGGCAGGTAGCATAGTGGTTGAGGGAACTGGACTCCCACATTGCCAACTGCAGTTTGAGTCTCGGACCTGGCAGCTTGCTTTCTCTCTCTCTCCCTCTGTCCCTCTCTGGTCAAATTAAAATAAATAAATAAATAAACGCAGTTAAAGAAAGTAAATTCCATATCCTCATCCATGCACTGTTAGCATGGCTTGTCTGAATAGCTATGGTCATTCAAGTTCTCGCTAGTGGATCAAATCCTGTTTCAGGACCTAATATCAATTTTTTTTTAAGCTCAGATTATAAAATAATAAATACTAACTGAAGAAAAATGGAAAAGCATCAAGACAATAAAATGTCCATAATCCTTGCATTCATAGAACCACTATTAGTACAATGTCGTTTTTTTCCATGCATATGAAGCGGGAATAAGGAGCCCATAGGACTCACGACTGCAACCACAAGAGCCCCTTTCTCTCGTCTCCCACTGTCCCTTTAATTCTGCTTAGTGGAAACAGCTCTTTTCTTGCCTATTGGTAAAACTTTAGAAAGGTATCCTGATTTTTCAGGTCACTCTAGTCCTACAATCACCTTCGATCACAAAACAAACGTCTTAATCCATTTAGACCATTCTTAAGAAAAATGTAATGGTTCCTAAGAACGACTTAAAGCAGGACATATCCAACACATTCTAGAACACCATTCTGTGATGTACTATAAAGGTATTTTTACTTCCTGTTTGTCTTTGACCTTAACCCAGGGACCTGCCCCCCAGTGGGGTGGCCTGTTGCTGGCCTTACACCAAGGCCCCCAGTGAAGTAAGAACCGACTTGTGGGTGTCTCCTTGCCTCACCGTCCTCGTTATTATATTTTATTCTCCTCTGGGAATATTCCGCAACATCTGTCTTTACCTTGCCTCTGGGCTTCAGCTTTTGCTGTAGTTCTCTCTGATCACTGCTCTTTGCCTGCTGGACTGAGGCAGGTCTTCACTCCCCTCTCCCTTCTACAGAAAGAGGCAAAGCATAACAGTAATCTCTTAATAGGAAAATGGGATACCTGAATTCTACGTCCTTGCTAGAGTATAACATTGAATTTTCTGCAGCTTAATTCTAAGAAAAAGATCACTTTCATGAATTAATAGTATTCATAAATATTTGTAAGACATATATTACAGTGATTCTTAGGTATTCAAACTTCCATTTCTGGATAAAGCCATTATCCGGTCCCAGGTGGAACCACATGCGTTGGGTGACTGCCATCAGCCTACACTTTTGTAGCACCAGTCCTGAGAATCTTGATGCTGATTTTCTCATAAGAATGTTGCTAAGGGACCAGTAGTTAGCGTAATGGCTATGTCACTGAACTCCGATGTAGTCGACCCTGGTTCAAGTCCCAGATCCGGTGGCTTAAACTCACGCCGGGCATGTGTGCATGCGTGCCCAAGATCCTGAGAGGAAAATGGAGGAGAAGGGATTGCGGCGTGGCCATCCCCCCTGGGGGGTGATTTCTCGCTTTCTATCTCTCTGTCTTTCTGGTGAGCACACATGCCCTATAGCAAAAACCTCTCCAAAAAAAAAAAAAAAAAGAATGTTGGTAAGAACATTGGTTGGATCTTCTGGTTTTCCTTCTACTGGTCTCTCTTTGTTCCCCAATCTGTCTTCTCCACTGTGTCAATGCTCTTTCCAAAACATAAACCTGACCTAGTTACTCGTCAGCTAAAAATCTTTAGTGAGGGCTGGATGGTGACACAGTGGTTCTGTGAGGCTGACCTACATAGGAAGGTTCTGAGTTCATATCCAGAGACCTCCCTGAGTCCCAAGCATGCAGGTGCCCATGATCTGTGGCTAGCTGAAACTGAGAATGGATTGTGGCAGCAGGATCCTGTTGAGGATGCTGTCTCTCTGTCTCTCTTTGTCTCTCTCACTTGTGGAAGTAATGAATGAATGACTTCAATAGTTCTTTGCTACCTCCAGAAAATTTCACATTCCCAAGAATGGCATGCATCTTTGCTTCTCAGCGTGTGGCCTGCAAACCAGCTGTAGAGACTTGGGCCCTCCCCCAGACTGACAGCACCAGAGCCCACTTCTTACCAAGATGCCCTGGCATCGTGCAGGCACATACAAATGGGAGAAGCAGTTCCAGGGTGCACCCTCCATGAGGGCCCTACAGCTGAAATTCCTTCTCAGGCCTCAGGGCGAGGAAAAGCTGTCTTTCTCCTCGGTACCTGATCTGGTTGCTAGTAAGGACACTGACTACTGACAGTTACTCGATTTCTTCTTGTCTTTAGCTGCTATGGAGCCCAGACCAAATGCATAGCCTTACTTTTAGCAGTTTTATTTAACTTTATACCATGCACTTTAATTACTAATTTATTCTTAGCTCACATTATTTTTCTTAGTGTTAACCTTGATTTTTTTACTTACATTTTTTTTTTTTTTGCTCTAGCGGCATTTTTATTTACAAAGAGGTTACCTTTTAAAAATTCTGTTGTACTATACATACATATCTCTTAGTCACTTGAATTGCTTTTTTAAATGAAGTAAAGAATGAATCTATGGTATGTATGTATGTATGTATTTGAGACTTTGGCTATAGGGCACATGAGCTCAGTGAAGAGACAGAGAGAAACAGACAGAAAGCAACAAATCACCCACCAGGGGAAATGGCCATGCCACAATCCCTTCTCCTCCATTCTCCTCCTGGGATCTTGTGGGTGTGAGGTTTAAACCACCAGGTCCTGGACTCAAACCATGGTCAACTACGTGGGAGTCCAGTGACGTAACCATTATGCCATGTGCTGGTCCTGAGTCTACGATATTTATACGGATGCAAGACAGAGAGGAAATAACACGGTCACTAAACACGTTTCCTTGGCTTCCCTTGCTCCAGATGGCATGTTTATCAGCAGTCCTAGCTTCTCCCAGTTCGACCTGTCTCTGTGCAGAAGTTCAATTTAAGATACTTTCGTTACAAACCCGGAGGTATTTTTCCAAAGAAAATTTTTTGTGTAAGAAGCTGAAGATTTGGAAGCAAGAACACATTTGAGGTAAAGCTTAAGGGAGGCTGATGTCGTTGTGTGAGGCCTAGGTTTTTGTCCAGTTTTTGTCCCTAGGTTTTTGGCCATCCTGGGCCCAGCTGATTTTGTCTCCCAACGATTTTCTTTCTAAAGATTTTCTGCCATAGGGCATGTGCACGTGTGAGAGAGAGAGACAGTGAAAGGGAAAGTGAGAAATCGCTCTTCTGAGGGGATGGCCAAGCTTCAGTCCCTTCTCCTCCATTCCTCTTGGGATTTTGGGCATGCACGCACACGTGACTCACATGATTTTCAAGCCGCCAGGTTGAGGACTCAAACGGTGGTCAAGCATGTGGGATCTGGCGCCTTAACCACCACGCCAAATGCTGGTCCTGTTATTTTTTTCTAAATGAGGGCTTTTTGCTTGCTGCTCTCATCTGTCATGAGCTACGCTCCAAAGCCTTCATTAAAAAGGGAAAACTGTGGGCTTCTAAAAACTGGAGACATATTTTTATGTCTGTTGAGACTTAAAACATAAAGAGCAAACAGGCTCATGTACCGACGGTGTGTAATGGCACTGGGTGAGTGGTACGAGTTGGTGGAGACAACGCGCTAGCCGTGTGACCTAGGCAAGTCCTTATGCCTCTTTGAACCGTGTTTCCATCCACATCACAGTGAGACATTTGGAAAAAATGTTCTGCTAGTCATCTTCTGGCACTAAGTTCAATTGCTATGTGATAAACTGAGTTTCTAATATTAGAGAGGCCATTTAGTTTAGTAGTGAAGCATTCAGATGTATGGTATAGTGATTAAGCATTCAAGTTTTCCAGTCCGGCTGCCCGTGTTGGAATCTCTGCTCTAACCCCTTACTAGGTATATGACTCTGGGCAAGTCGCTTACATTTCTCTGGGCCTCAGTTTGCTCATTTGTAAATAGGGAATAATTGCAACACCGTGTCATTTATTGTCATGTGGATTACTACATAAAGTCCACGTTGGCACACATAAGAGCTCAATTAATGTTAGTTACTCCCACAAATGGGAAATAAGAAATGGCTGACCATGTTTACCCTTATGATTACATATTTGATTTTTTTAAAAGTTAATTTATTTTATGAATAAAAGAGAGCACACACATGAGGGGGGAGACCCTCGACAAGGTCTCACCATGCTGCAATCCCCTTTCCCCAACCCTCCAGCTCTGCTCAGGTTCTTGGGTACACATGCATGTGTCTGGTGTTCTCACACCCATCTGGGGATCCGAGCCTGTGGTTTCCACATGGCTTCCATCACTGCAATTGGTTTGACACTGATTGTGTCACCAGACTGGTTTCACTGAACTTTTCTGTTCTTTCTTTCTCTCACTTTTTTTTTTTAAGTTTGCTATAGAGCACATGCACTTATGAGAGAGAGAGAAAGAGAGAGAGAATGAGAATCACCCTTCAGGGAGATGGCCACACCGCAATCCCTTCTCCCCCACTCTCCTCGGAGAGTAAATTAAATTTTGGGTATGCACACGAATGTGCCCTGTGTGTTTTTCAAGCCACCAGGTCCAGGACTCAAACCGTGCAGTCAATAATGTGGGATCCAGCCACCTTAACCAGTAGGCTACCTGCTGGGGCCAATACTTTTCTTTTTGTAATTATTTTCTTATGAGAACTATTAAGGCCATCTATTGGTGTGCCGACCAAGATAGGACTCTCAAGCATTTTGGAGATTCATCAAGGTTTTATCAAATATCTGAATCGAAACATTTGTGAAGTTGAAACATTTTCAACACACATTTTTCCCTCCCCATTTTCTCCTCCTACTACAGTCACAAAAATGATTTTTCAAAAAAGGTAATAAAGGGACCAGCAGACGGTGTGTAGCAGTTACATCACTGGATTCCCACACGGCCGATGGTGGTTGGAGTCCCGGACCTGGCAGCTTAAAATTCATGCGGGGTGCATGTGCATGTGTGCCCAAGATCCTGGGAGGAGAATGGAGGTGAAGCGACTGTGGCATGGATGCTCCCCCACCCCCAGGAGGGTCATTTCTTACTTTCCCTCTCACTTTGTGTCTCTGGTGATCCTACATACCCTAAGGCAAAAACCTCTAAAAAATAAAAAAAGTAATAAAAATTAAAAGGGCAATAAAGAACTGTAAGAGGGCTGGGCATTCATTCATGATCTTTTGGCAAAGCAAACATGACTGGCATGTAACTCTCCACAACCCTTGCCCCGACAGGGTTGGAAACAAATCCACAAGTAAAACACCATACCACTTTTCCCCCACAGCCAAGACACCTGCTCCTCAATTAAATTTGCATTATGGAGACCATTTACTCTGCCTCAGAGGCCTTCCCTTGCCTGGTCGGAGGTAATGACATCTTCACGCCAACAAATGAGAGCTGGAACACTGAGTGGGATTCTCATGACCACCCTGCGCTCCTTCCCAGATGGGTATCAAGTACCCACTGTGCTCCATAGAACCATTTCGGAGACATGGTAAATGGGGACCGTCAGGGCATGAAATTTACGGCCCTTGCCCTCACAGGTCAATTATGATACTTTTTCACAATTCAAGGATGTGGTATATAGACCAGGAGGGGTTGGACAAATAAATACCTCCTTACCCCCTCCTTCTAGATGGCTAAGGAGACTGGAGTATCTTGTGTTTATTTGGCAGACAGAAAGCAGCCCGGAGAAATGATGTCTAACATTGTTTACATCTCAGGCAGGAAGAGTTCCAAGCTCTTTTGAAATATGGGATATTAAAAACGCTTGGAGAAATAACAGCACAGGACTGGCTATCCGCGCCCCATCCTCCCTGTGGTTGCCACCCTCCTCCATCGGGCCGTAAAGCCCAGACAAACATGTAATTTCTGCCGTGCTGTGGGACTTCAAAAGGGTTTGGAACAACAACAACAGAAAAAGCCCTTCTGCTTTCTCACCAGCAAGTGTAAATAGTGACCAAAACAGCACTAAGAAGCCAGCTGGACTACGACTGTCTGGGTCCTGCCCAGTCTTCGCTTTGGTAGGAGACGTGAGCGTCTGTCCTCTGTGTAGGTGGGTGCCACGGGTGACACTCAGAAGCAAGGACTGGACGGGCACAGGGCTGGGCTCGGCAGCAGCACAGGGCTATAATGAAGCCGGTGCTTGTGCCGGAACTCACTGGTGCCAAGCGGAACCACCTAATGTCGGGTCAGGAAGAAGAAAACTGGGCATAACGAGGATGAAAGGTACAAAATAAATGGGAAACACATTCAAAGCCTACTACATGGACGACCCAAACCACACTATAATCTGCAAACATCACTCGTTCTCACTTTCCGGAGTTTTTCTGGCCACTGAGCGTTATTGCAAGGTAGGCAGACGATACCCGGCGACGGAATATTCTGGTCGCTTTACGGAAACGCGTAATAGGAGATGTGAGTAGAGTTTGCCTTTCTAGCAAACAGCGGTGGCCGAGGGTGTTACCGAAGATGTAGACAATTAGAACCTGCTGACATAATTAACATTATTACCTCGCTTTCTGAAATTGCTGTTTTTATTTTGGGGAACTGAAAGTCCAAATCTGCAAAGGATACAAATTATATTCACTTAGAAACAAAAACATAAGAAAAGCTAAATATAGCTATTTAAGGAAAACCTATACTGCCTAAAGAACAATTTAGAAGTTCTTTGAAGAGTGCTTCTAAATTGTTGGGTTACATACTGTTTCCTATAGAACACACCCGGGTGATAATGGAAGTCAACTATCTCACACATACAGTCTATTTGTACACCTGCAGTTCTTCAATGGCTATTACCTCTTTCTATGTCAGGCCAGTTTACTTGCCTTCTTCCCTAAGTTCGCCTCCAAGGAGCTGAAGCACACCTGAACTACCTCTTCTAATTCTGGCCACTTGCATTCTTACTTTCCAGCTCCTTGGTCACCCTTCTAAAGGAGCCTTGAGTGTCAGTTCCCTAAACCTTGAATATATCTGTCACCTATGTTAAGCAAGTATTCTCTACCTTCTTTTCAAGGAGGATTTCATGCTCCCAAGAGAATATATGTATGTCCCTTTGAGTTCCAAACATAATCTCTCCCCCTGCACACACACATAGACACACACACACTTCATTTATACATATATGTGTATACACATATACATGCATGTTTCTCTTCATACATACACATACACAAATTCTGCCCACAATATAAATATGCAATATTTTAAGTTAATTCTACTCATTACATATAATTTATTTTGGATTATAAAAACCTAATAGATAAATAGGTGAAAAAGTAAAAAAACAAGATTTTTATGATCATTTTTCTATTTTCTGATTCCGAGGACAGTTGTGTAATTATTATTTGTATAATTATTGGCCATTCAGATGGAGGTGAACATTACCTAACAGGATATGGATGTGTTGGTCTCCTCTTACCCCTTTACCTGTCAGTTCAGAATATGGTGCTGGATATGGCCTTCTCCCTCTCCCCGACTCCTACAGGGACATGTCATCGGCATCTTCATTAACGCGCCACCCACACACCTAGCCACCCTACTAGCCCCTTACTTTCCTCTGCTATGAAAACCTGAAATTCATCACCATTTGGCAATCGTGCATAATACAGTATTATTTGAAATTGATGCATGTGTGAAATACTAAATTAAGCAATCCCACATTCTGATAAAAGGGACAGCACCACCCAAGATGGACATACCAGAAAATAGTGGCGTATTTAGGCAACAAAACTAGTCTACTCTGGTTGCTGCTTAGGTTACGTGTGGGGTACAATGGAAGATGAAGGGGGGGCAGGCTATTTGGGCCATTTGGGAACTAACTAAAAGGTTCTGAAGAAGGAAGCTATATAATTAAATCTATATATTAGGTCGTCGGGAAAGTCATGCCATATTTTTCTGTTTTCCTGTGCAAAAAATGCATCATGACTTTCCTGACGACCCAATAGATACGCAACCAATTTATCTGTGTGGGTAATATATGAAGGTGTTGGTCCAGAGGGAACAAGGGGACACAGGAAGAGTCTGGGAGAAAAGCGGTAAGTATAAAGTAGACTGAGGCAAGAGTAATGAAAAATTAAGGGTTAACAGCAAATGTGACCCAGGGAGAAAGGAGGTGAGGGAGGTGTCAGCTGAGACGCATGGTCCAATTAAAGCAGGAGGAAAAAGAGTAGGGAGAAAATCTGTTAAGTTCTAGACGTCAAGAGGTGTCTATTTGGTCTGGAGCTTCAGGAGAAGCTGGGGTCAGGGGTTCAAAGTTGGGACTGTTTTTGCAGAGTGATTAGATTAAAATTATAGCAGTGGATCAGTCTGCTAACAGAGAAAGAATAGAGGAAAGAAAATCTTTACAGGGCTGTGGGGTGGAATTTGTATGTGGGCTCCTGAAGCAGCAGTAGAAGAGCCAGTACATGTAGGTTAGAAGAAATTGTAATTGTGGTGTGGAATCCTGGGAGTCAGGGAGGAGGGAGTTTCCAGGTGGTTATCAGAATTGAATGCTGTTCTGTGGAGTTGGGAGGATTCATGACTGAGATCATCGTCAAACATGATCACCATCGCACTCCCAACAACTACTGACTATTTCTGCTGCTAATACTGAAAATATGTAGATGGATGTTGACCACTTCTAAGAATATGGTTTCATTGGTTGGTAGATATAAATGCCAAATCCATTTCTTCATTCAACAAAAATTCACTAAGTGCTTACCATTTGCCAAATACCAAACTGGGCCCTAGGTTTAAAGCAAACAACAAGAAATGAATGCATGGCGATGGAGAACAGTGAACAGGCATAGTCCTTTTTGAAGAATTTGGTGGTTGAAAGAAGTTGGGAAGAGAAAAGTGGTGGTGGTGGGGGGGGGGTGAGTAGGTGGGGTGGCTACTCAGTTATGTCCAAGTGTGTTTTCAAGGGAAAGTATCAAAGCTGAAAAAGATTATTTAACACTTAAGTGTGTGAAATGTTATACTGTGCTAATTGTACTTGAGACCCATCCGCCATTTATAACAATGTTTCTGTTGGAAAATGTGTTTCAGAGTTTCCATCTGGGACACAAGGAACACATCTTTCTCTACAAAAATCTTGGTGGTAGTCTAATCAATTCAAAATGTGGGGCTAATGATTGAAATGAGAGAGGGAAGCAGGAGACAAGGAGGCAAAAATCCAATCAGAGAACACGATGCTGTACAGGGGCATTCTGGGGGATGATGGGATTCCAAGGACCTTGCTAGGAACAAGCTGGAGCAAGAATGTTCCGGAAAGGGAAGACTGGGGGCTCATACTTTGATCCCAAGCCTGAATTCTAGAAGTTATTCATTATTGCCACAACCTTGAAATAAATAGAAAAAAATTGTATTTTGAACCTTCAGAAGGCAGGAGTGTCTGAGCAATGGTACAAACGAGTTTGAAGAGAGTCTCAGCTGCAATAAAAATTTATATTTGCATGTTCTTTTTTGTTTTTCTTTTTTAATTCCTAGAAAAATGTTAACCTTTATGACAGGGCTCTCATTGGGAAACATAATTTGCTCAGCTAAATACATCTGTATATTTTAGGACCTGCAACCACATCATACTTAAAAGTCTTTGCTACAAATTTAAAAACCCGCCTTGCCTCCTGAAACAGCCTTTTAAAGGATGTCAGTGCCTCAGGCGAGTGGCTAAACCCGCAGCGGCCCGCGGGGGGAGCACCCTCT
>NW_006159662.1:1817001-1858908 GCF_000334495.1 Tupaia belangeri chinensis
AGCTGCCAGTGCGAGCAGACCCTTGTCATCCATAATGACCTCACAGACGCAGAAACCAGTCAGCCCCAGAAGAAATAGAAGAATTCCAAAAAGACACTAAAAATAGGACCAAAAATAGGGTTCTGAGACTTATTTGTCAATGTTCAAAAATGCCATGCAATGACCACTGTCCTTAATTTTCTTTTCATTTGATTAGCAATTTTCTGTGCTAGCTTTTGAATCCTAGCTCTTCCTCCTAGCTTCAGGGCTTAACCTAAAGGCAGGTATTTGAAGGTGTGACTTCTCATTCAGTGTCCCCCAGCAGAGTAGTTGTATTTCAGAGATGCCATATCTTAAATACAAAGCACTTCTTGAAAAATACTTTTATTTCTCAAATCCTTTTTAAAAACCTTCTTAGCTTTAGTCTTAATTTTTCTGCATGCTATTTCTCGGAAAGTTAGCAGCTAGAGAGTTTATGTCCAAATGAGGGTGTGGGTGGCTGAAGGTGAAAATGCTTAAAAAGGTTCCTAACTTTCTTGGCCAGGAAGAAATAAGAGAAATAAAAGCTGACTGAACTGTTTTGTCCACTTACAATTTAAGGTCAGTCACAGGCTCGAAAAACCAAAAACAGCAAAATAAACAAAAAAGAAAACCACTTTATTTTTGGCCTGTAAATATTTTTTTTTCTGACAAGTTTTCTCTATTACCATAAAATTTAACTCAGCTCTTCAACTATCTATATATGACTAAGCAGAAGAGCTTAGGTATAAATGCCCTGTTTTGTAGATGTCTTCATTGGAAGCTGCATGTACTATTTTAAATTTAAACAAATTTTTACCATTTTTCTTTCTTTCCTTTTAATTTGCCAGAGGTATGTGTGCTCAACAGAGAGACCGAGTGAGAGAAAGCACCTGGCAATGGGGCATGGTCACACTGTAATCCCTCCTCCATTTCTCCATCCGTTTGGGTACATACACACACATACATGCCCTGTGTGTTTTTTGAGCTCCTAGGTCCAGGACTCGAACCATGCAGTCAGCCATGTGGGATCTGCCTCTCCTAACCACTAGGCTATGAGAGCAGCCCATAAAGCCACAAGGCCAGCCCTATTTTTTCTCTAGAATGGTTAAGTTTCATTCAAGTCATCCCATTACAAGACACTCCTTTCACAAGATCCTTAATTTTTTTTTTTTGGAGAGGTTTTTGCTATAGGGTGCATGTGCTTGCCAGAGAGACAAAGAGAGACAAAGAGACAGAAAGCGAGAAATCACCCCTCAGGGGGGTGGCCACGCTGCAATCCCTTCTCCTCCAGTCTCCTCTTGGGATCTTGGGCACACACGCACACATGCCCGGCATGGGTTTAAGCCACCAGGTCCGGGACTCAAAACGCCATCAACTACATGGGAGTCCAGCAACAGAGCCATTAGGCTAACTGCTGGTCCCAAGACCCTTAATTTTGAAGTCTAGTTCAGCAGTAAGAAAGTATTAATAGATATTAAATTCTATTGACTTTATTTTGGGAGGGCTTCATTTATTTATTTTTTGACATAGTTATATATGTTGATTGATAAAATGAAAGGAATTTTCACATCATGAAATAACACAGCTTCAACATGACGAAAGGAAAAACTCGAATAAACACCGTAAGAAGAAAGCAAAGGGAAATTCAACTCTGCAAAGCTAGGCCTTCCAGGGACTGAAGATCGAGAGGGGATGAACCAAGACATGTTCCTATGCTGGGGAAAAGCCTGGAAGCACGCTCGTTCCCTTAGTCCTCACAATTCTGTCACGCTTTCCCATGAAAAATTCAGAGAAACACTATTAATAATGTGCCTCAGGAAGAAGTGAGGAGAAAGGGAAGAAAAGAGGAATGGAAAAATACATCTGAAGGCTCACCCCAAAAGGTGTAAAGTACAAGTATTTCTGAATGTTTTAAGAAGTTAAATCTCTTGTTTTCCCCTCCCAAGTGTTGCCCTGTCATCTAGGAATGAAAATATGTTCCAAAAGGAACTCCATTTAAATGGCTGTGCACATTCCACACAAAGGTGGACTCTGGGCCTGGTTTCCCTGGCAGTGCGCCTGCGGCTCTGTGCTGGCTGTGCAGGGCCATGTTCTTGGGGAGATCAGAGGCCAGCGGGGGTGCGGAGAAGCCTGTCATGCTGTAGTAGGTGACTCAGGGGGTGCAAGAGGAGAAGAAAGAGCAGAACGGAAGCTGGTCTTGAGAAGCTGGAACGGCCAGGAAATCTTAGACACTGAGACTTCTATGATTAGACATGTAGGATAAGGAGTTGGACAGTAGAAGGGGCCAAGGGGAGAAAGCAGCAGAGGCTGAAGATGAGAGAAAAGACATCCTATTGGAAGAGTTTGAAAAATTAGGAATGGTGGGAGTGTGGGGAGAGCGAGGAGGGAAGGAGTGAGAGATGACTGAGACAGAAAAGGTAACTGAGAAAGTCCACAACCTTGTTGGCGCATCCGGAATGCATCCTGGAGTCTGCGGGGACCCAGTGAAGTGGAGGCCACTCTGGGTGTGGTGTGGAGGAGAGGTTGGGAGGGAGTAGGAGCCTTCCTAGAATCGGGAGTGCTGATGCTCCCCAAAACTAGGGGAAGGGCTTGTGGATGCAGAGAAGAGGATGAATCAAAGTGGGAACGAGATGCTGGGTGGCTGACCACCTATGGCAGGCTGACCACCTATGGCAAGCGAACCAGAGGGAGAAAGGATGGATGAAGCCTAGGATTCTAGTTGGCCCAAATGGTTGGACAGGGTCACGAACTGCATTTGAAAGTGCAGGTGCAGCAGTGGGCTTACTGGGGTTCGGATAATAATTTCACTTTTGGACATGGTAAGTTTTCAGTGTCAGGAGGACACAATGTGTGTAGACCCAGGATGCTTCCAGAAAGGTCTAGAATGCAGTACAATCTACGTGATCTGGGCTAGAGACAGGAGATTGCCAGTTGTCAGAACATAGGTGGGAGTGGTGAAGCTGTCTAAGTGATTGTAGAGCCCAGTGACAGGAAGAACAGGGTCTGAGGCAAGAGAAACAAGAGGGACCGTAAAGGTGATGAGAGAGTTGCCAGAGAGGCTGAGAACCTCCCTGGTGTCAGGTGCCGTGAGAGCATCCAACTGAAAAAAGAGGGGGGATCCAGTGTACTTAGCAAAGGACCTCATGGCACCCCCAAGAGCAGTTTCCATGGAGTGGACAGAGGTCAGGCTGTGGTGGAAATGGAGTATGGCTGTGGAGGGTGTGGGGTTAAGAGGGATTTATTTAATATGGGCTATATCTGGACATTAGCTCAGCTCTTACTGAACAGGGCCTTTTAAAAAATGCAACAATTATGCATCTGTGGGACCGATTAGGTAGCAGAAAGGATTCTAAGGTTTTTTAAGCACTGATTCGTGTGATTCCCACGACTCCCGTGAGGCACATTTTATTATTACTCTCATTTGGGAAATGAGGAAACTGAGGCACTGAAAGATTTAGAAACTCATGTGAAGTCACAGTTTCTAAATGGTGAAGTCAGGGCTTGAACAGACAGTCTGGCTCTGAAACCTATGTTCCTAAGCTCTATACCTCTCTTTAACAACACATTCGAGATCATTGAAGGGGATAGTTTAAGCCTTGAGAAAATATAATGGTAGAAATATTAATAAGATCAGGTGGAAACCAGCAGTTAGCGTAATGGCTATGTCGCTGGACTCCCATGTAGTCGACCGCGGTTCGCGTCCCGGACCCGGTGGCTTAAAACTCACGCCGGGCGCGTGTGCGTGCGTGCCCAAGATCCCGAGAGGAGAATGGAGGAGAAGGGATTGCGGTGTGACCATCCCCCCTGTGGGGTGATTTCTCGCTTTCTGTCTCTAATGTCTCTCTCTGTCTGTCTGGCGAGCGCACGCGCCCTATAGTGAAAATCTCTCAAAAAAAAAAAAGAGAGAAGATCAGGTTTCATGTAACGCTTCTCACTTGAGCAAAGGTTGAAAAATTACTCAAAGTAACATGGAGCGGGTCATCTCCACACACTGTGCTCGTGTCTTTCTGCAAACAAGGAATGTTGCTGTATAGATCCTTTCATTCATGCATTGATCATTCAGCATCACAGAAATTAAGTCATTTGAAGTAAATGGATTCTCAGAATCATTGGTTTCCTCTTAGAAAACAAATTCCTCAGGCTTCTTGCAAATCAATCTCAAAATAAGTGTCTTTGTCGGACCTCCGCATCTACAAGGCTGCAGAGGTGATTATCGATCAACTACATTTCCTTCCTTTCCAATGCTCTTTAAATAAGGTAAAATGTTTAGAAAGTTGCCTTTTCAAATCATGACCTCTTTTCTAAATTGGCCTTGAACATTTTGTTTCCAAGGACAACTACTGAGAACCAAAAAAAAAAAAAAAAAAAAAGAGAGGGGGGGAGAGAGAGAGAGAGAAGAGAGATCACAGTAGGCCACAAAACCAACTACTGAAGAAAATGCTTCTTGGTCCACGTATGAAACTGCTTCGCTAAACGCCACTCTAAACACGGGAAGTTCAGCTTGAGTCAAGGAATTGTGAGAGCCACACTCTATTCACTGTGGCAACTCACGTATATTTTTAAATACGAACAGTATTTCCATCTTCGTGTGCATCTGAATAAGTAGGGTATGAGGAACTGAACAAAGATCTGGAAGTCCTGGGTTCAAGGCTTGGTGCTGCCAGTATCTGTGGGACTCAACATTTTCATCTGTGGTATGGGAGACAAGGGTAGGAAGAGTGGCAGGTGAGTGGGGCCAATTCTCTAAGATTCTCTAGAGCTTTAAGATTTATATAATTGTAGGCTCTGAGGTGCAGAGAAATGTGCTGCTCAAGAGAAACCAGATCCGACACAGAAACCATGGCTCGAGTCCCCAGCCAGTCAGCCTGAGACATACCGGGCACGTACGTGAGTGCCCGAGATCTGACAGGATGGAAAACGAGAGGCAAGGACTGCAGTGTGACCAGACTCTATGGAGGGCATTTGTCTTTCTCTCTCTCTCATTCTCACTCTAACAGGAATAAAAAAAATTTAAATAATTTTTAAAATGATTCCATTAGTCAATGAAATCATATGGAACTATGATTCTAACTGATCTAACAGGAAACAGATTTGAGACCAATCTATTACGTCGAATACTCTGGGAATAAGAGAAAGAATGGACTGAGAACATGATGTTTGAGTGAGCGTAAGTGGAAAATTGTCATCTTGGAGAAAAGAATAAAATCAGAATAAAAACCCAGTTAGAGAAAATGTGACATAGGATCTGACAGACTGATACGTGAAATGACCAGGTTATAAGGCTGAGAAGTGAAACGGCAGACTTACTACCAGCAAGGCTGACTGGGGGCCACAGCCGGCATCAGGTGGGAGAGTATCCCCTGTCAAGCTGGGAGGAATTTTAGGTCAAGCATACATCTTTGGTTTCTCCAAATAAACATGAGTATATACATAGTATTCAATTTGATACTGTGCAGAGTATTCAAAGAAGAATACACAGACAGTGAGATGAAGAACACAAGCCATCTTGTGACGTTAATAATATAATTGTTCTGTACAAGGGGACTTCAAAAAATGCATGGGAAAATGGAATTAAAGTACTAGTTTATTTTGGTGTAAAAAAAAATCTGAAATTCCTGCGGAGTTTTTTTCATAATAGGCATTTTCCATGATTTAAATATTTTCCTTTATTCATGATAAATCATATGCAAGAGAGAAAGAGAAGGGGGGGAGAGAGAGAGAGAGAGGAGCACCCTCCCTTCATAGGGTCTGGTCACGTCATAATCTTTTTTCTCCAGTCCTTATCTTGGGCACTCACCCATGCTCAGAGTGTTTCAGGCTGATAGCCAGGGATTTGAACCACAGTCACCATGTAGGATCTGGCTTCTTCTTTTCTTGGAAAGGGTTTTGCTACAGGGCGTGTGCACTCGCCAGAAAGACAGAGAGAGACAGAGAGACAGAAAGTGAGAAATCACTCCCCCCTCCCAGGGGAGATGGCCATGCCGCAATCCCTTCTCCTCCATTCTCCTCTTGGGATCTTGGGCACGCATGCACATGTGTCTGGTGTGAGTTTAAGCCAGTGGGTCCAGAACTTAAACCTTGGTTGGCTACATGGGAGTCCAGCGACATAGCCATTACGCCAACTGCTGGTCCCAGGATTTGGCTTCGTTTGAGCAGTTCGTGACCACTATGCCACAGAGCCAGTCCTTCCATGATCTTTTTGAAGATCACCTCGTATTCTAGCAGAAGCTCAACTGTTTCTGTATTGCTCCCCATGGCACACACGAACTGACAATGAAATGCTGTTTACTAAGCATACCTAAGAAAAAATTATGCTAAAGCCAAACTGAGAGACTTGGTATACAAGAATTTGCTGATACTACTTAAAAATAGAACGAAATTAAATGAGCCATCTTGGAATATAAAGAGGAAAGTAAACAGAGCCCTCTGAGGAGGACCAGTATTTTCTAGAGTTTGAAATGATTTGTTTTTAAGCAACAATGAATTCTACTGACAAAAATGGTTCACTGCATAAAATCTGGTCTAGCTGAAACCTGGTTAGAGTTGTACGAGGAGCCAAGTTTATTAGGAGGAACTTGAGAGAGCTCTATTCTTCGGATGAAGAAATGAAGCTAGCACCATTTTTAAATTTGGAATGAATCTGCCCTTAGGAATGGCAAGAATATAAAAGATGGAAAAAAAGAGCAACTGGGAAGAAAGGAAAAAAATAATGCTTGTTTCTAAGAATGCTGCTGCTTTGTTTTATGAACTAGTCTATTTGTTTTGGCTCCAACTAAACTCAAGAATGTTTCTGCATATTTTACAGTGTAGTTTATAGACATCAAAGGAACAATCTCCCCTTTCATCATTATTTACACATAAAAATAATGCAATTTGTGGCTCATGTAAGATGTGACTTCTTAAAAAGCTCTCGAGTCTAATTTATTAATTGCTTAAGATTTAAAGTTAAACAAGGGTGAGATGCAAATCATCTGTTACTCTGAAATATTTTACCACCAAATCTTGTTTTATTAATGAGATGTTGAACAGCACTATGAATATTTATTTAGGTGGTTAGAGGGCTTTATGAGGAATCCTGGAGCAAGTGACAGAGACATAAAAGCAAAAGGGTCCTGCCTCTCTTGAAAAAAATGGGGACTGTGCCTTTGTTTTTAATTCCACTTTTTCCTCTGTGCCTCCAACATTAAAGCATTCCTGTAACCCACCAACCACCCCGGCTCTCGTTCACTCTGACTCTTTAGTTTCAGCTGCTGTTACCGCGGCTATGATAGCAGTAGACTCCTATTGACAAGTCTGGAAATATGATTCTGGTCTTTTCAGATGGCATGACAGCATCACATTAATTTTTTTCCAATTATGTACATTTGGAAAACACAATACGTGTATAAAACCAGGTTTGTTTGGCTTAATTTATTGATTTTGATTCAGCTCCTTAGAAATCCTGGGTAAAGCTGTGTAATTTATCATGCTGTATTATATGCTTACTTATGCAACAAATGTCCTAAAAATAACTCCACATAAATGTAAAACAGAATAAGCCTGAATGCTCTTAAATTTTTTCCACAACTTATAAAGCACATTTATGTAGAATCAGCTATGATAACACAACTCTTTATTCATAGCTTCACCGTTTTTCCTCATTAATACATAATAACTGTTGAAATACATACATAAACATGCCTATGCGTATTCATTCTTGTTTTGAAAAGCATAAACACATTCGTACAGCACATACACACACACACACACACACACACACACACTCCATTTCTTTTTTTTTGGAGAGATTTTCACTGTAGGGCGTGTGCGCTCGCCAGACAGACAGAGAGAGACATAGAGACAGAAAGCGAGAAATCACCCCACAGGGGGGATGGTCACGCCGCAATCCCTTCTCCTCCATTCTCCTCTCGGGATCTTGGGCACACACGCACACGCGCCCGGCGTGAGTTTTAAGCCACCGGGTCCGGGACGCAAACCGCGGTCGACTACGTGGGAGTCCAGCAACATAGCCATTACACCAACTGCTGGTTCCCACTCCATTTCCTTTTTAAAAAGGACACATATCTCCAACATGCATACACAGGCACACGTATAGAGACCATGTGGACGAGGCCCACCAGCTGGCGGCTCTCACTCCAGCTCTGCCCTGGGGCTCTTCTGCCCTTTTCAAGACAGCCTCTGCCTCTTCCCCTGCACAACCTTCCTGCTGCCCTCAAGGCTGCCCATCCCACCTGAAGACACCTTCAAGTTCCAGTCCTCAGCTTCCTAAAGTACCCTCTAGGCCTCTTCTTCCCCTTTCTCTTCCCAGTACCTAGTCCCTCAAGTGAGATGATCTCATCTAATTGTTAGGAAGAAAGTCTCTGATTAAACAGTTTCACAAAGGAGTGTGAATTATTTCAAGTGGTTTAATATGTTCACACATCAAGGATGTCTGCTTCTTAAAAGAGGAGTTTGTTAACCCCAAGGCTTAGCTATTTAACTACAGATTTTTTGAGGTGTGTGGAGGGGGTAGTTCTTACTTCTTTTGACACCAAGCTTGGTGTTGATGTGCTTAGACTACCCTTAATATTTGATAAGTAGAGATTATATTATTTAAATTGATGAAGTCTTCAGTTCGAATGCCCAGTACTGTGGGTGCTACGCAGAAACCAGAAGTCTAAGATCTGAAACAATAAGGGAACAGTAAGCATCAATAGTGCTACTTCATGCAGGTGGAAGGTCCCCATGGACAGGGCTGTCAGAAAACCCTCTTGGAAGAGGTGGACGGGCTCTTCAGATGGCCTTGCTCAATACCTGACAAGGCAAAGGGCTGTGGAGGCTGCACTGACGAGAACCGAGCACGGCCTGAGAGGAGGCGGGCCGTGAGGGCTGACCCGGTCTCATGAACAGGGAGAAGACCAGCGTGACGACCACGCCATGTGCATCTCCAGGAACACTGGGCAATCCAGACAAGCTCTGAGAAGCCAGGCAGAAGGGTTTGCTCTTGATGTGATAAGCAACCCTCTCAATTTAACTTAGTAATATGACATTGTAAGAAACTAAAACATCACCAAAAGACATCAAATGAAAAATATCAAGTTCCATTTTCCCCAGATAATCATTATGACCCATTTTCAGGCCCATTTAGGAAATGTTAAATATACATTAAATGCTGTATTCCTCACTAACCAAGGGCAATCTTGCCTCGATTTCATAGAGAGATCTACTTGAGTCTTAAAATGGCTTCAGATCATTCCATTTTATGGATGCATCATAATTTGTTTTCCCAGATTTTTGTTTAACAATGCTGCAAAGACATTGTAACTACTTAAAGACTATCCACAGGATAAGCTCCTGTCTGTGGAACCACTGGGCCAAAGGCCATACACGTTTAGAAAGTTGGTGGGTACGACCACCGACTTCCTTGGCCACCCCCCCCCCTTTATGCCAGGCAGGTGGCGGTTAGGTCTTTCAAAACTCTGCACTTTTGTTGTTTTTGTTTTAGTTTTTGTTAATAGGGTGTATGCACTTGCCAGAGAGAGAGACAGAGACAGAGACACAGAGAGAAGGGAGAGGGAGAGAAGGTGAGAAATCACCCCCCTGGGGGTAGCCACACCACAATCCCTTCTCCACTCTCCTCTCTGGATTTCGGGCACACATGCACATGTGCCTGGTGTGATTTTTCAAGCCACCAGGTCTGGGTCTCAGACCACGCAGCTGGTCAAGTGGGACCCAGCCACCTTAACCTCCCCACCACTTGCTGGCCCCAAAACTGTACTTCTGATCTACATCCCTTCAAGGACGAATGAGAATGAGCATGCTTTTCACATGTTTGCCGGACATCAATGTCCTGTCTCTGGACTGTGTTCACATCCTTTGCTCCTTCCACCCACTGGTTTGTCAGCCTTTCCCTATTGATTTCTAAGCGCTCTTTGTGAGGCAGAGCAATCACAGTGATTTAAGCTCTCTCTGGCAGAGTTCCTCATACTGGACTGGAGCTGAGAGACTCTTGGCAGGGACATCAGCTAAGAGGAGGCTGTTTTAAATCAGTTGCAAGTTGAGAAGGGCTCTGAATAGGGCCATATCAGAGGAATAAGAAATACGTTCAAGGGCTCTGGCGATAGACTTGAGATAAATTGGGATGAAGGAAAGAAAGAACAAAGATGAACTCAAAGCTTCTAACAGGAAACAGAAAGGCTGGGGGTAACCCTGATAGACTAGGAAGAAGAGTCAATTGGGGAGGGAAGATAATAACTCAATGTTTAGTTACTGACTTTGAAATAGTGCATCCTCCCAAAAAGATGATTTACAGGCAGGGCCAGATAGAGGACCCAACCAGGAATCAGGCTGGGGCTTCTGGGACTCATCTCTACGGAAGTGACAGCTGAAGTCACAGAGATGGGCTTACCAAGGGAAGGAGAAGGAGCAGCAAAGCCCAGGCCACAGCCCTGAGGAACACCCACATGGAGGAGAAGCCAGCAGAAGAGACGAGAAAAAGAAGTGTCTTAGAAAGCAAGAGAAGGGGAAGCTTCTTTCTTTTTACGTCTATTTATTTCTACCATGAGCAAGAGGGACAGAGAGGGAGGCAGGGAGACCGTACCCTCAACAGCATCTTGACACCATGATCCTGCCACCCCAGCAGGTCCAGAGCACAGGCACACACATGCCCAGAGTACTCAGGGAGGTTTCTGGACACAGACCCAGAACCTTCTTACGTAGGCCAGCCTTGCAGAGTGTTGCATTTTATCACTGCACCCTGACAGGCCCTGAGAAGACTGAGTTTCTAGATCAGGGTTTGGCCAACCACAGTCAGCAGGCCAGGTCAAACACCCAGCCTCCTTTCGTAAATACAGGTGGGCCAGAGCACAGCCGTGCCTGTTGGCTGACGCACTGTCTACGGTTGCTCTCACGCCACAGTGGGAAGAGCTGAGCAGCGGCAGACCCTACAGCCTGAAAAGCTGAACAGTTTTACTATCTGGCCCTTTACAGGAAAAGTTTGACAACCTTTGTTCTAGACAGAAAACGGTAGGTCAATATAGTCAGATACCACATACTGTTAGAGGATGACTAAAAATAGAAACTGCACATCTGGAAAAGAAATAACATGCTACTTTGTAAGCTTGATTGCTGTCTTTCTTTCTTTCTTTCTTTCTTTCTTTCTTTCTTTCTTTCTTTCTTTCTTTCTTTCTTTCTTTCTTTCTTTCTTTCTTTCTTTTCTTTCCTTCCTTCCTTCCTTCCTTCCTTCCTTCCTTCCTTTCTTCTTTCTCTTTCTCTCTTTTTTTCTCTTTCTTTCTCTTTCTCTCTTTCTTTCTCCTTCTTCCTTCCTTCCTCCCTCCTCCCCTCCCTCCCTTCGTCCCTCTTTCTTTCTCTCTTTCTTTCTTTCTTCCAGAAGAGGCAAATACTCGCAGAGACAGAGAAAGGGAAAGTGAGAGAGAGAAAGAAAGCACCTCCCATGCGGAATAGTCACCATGTCATCCTTTTCCCTTTCTTTTTGGGATTTTGGGCCCCACGTATTTTTCGTTTTTCTTTCTGTCCCTCTTTTAAAAACATATTTTTTTATTTTTAATTTTTGCCATAGGGCGTGTCACTTGCTGGAGAGAGAACAAGGGAAAGTGAGAGATCATCCCCTGGGGGGATGGGCCTACCGCAGTCCTTTCTCCCCCACTCTCCTCTCAGATTTCTGGACATCTGTGCACACACGCCTTGCTGGATCTCAAGCCGCCAGGTTTAGGACTCAAACAGTGGAGTCAGCCATGTGGGAACATCACCTGAACCACCACGCCACCCACTGGCTCAACACCATGTGTTTTTCAAACCACCAGATCTAGGACTCGAACCATAAAGTCGGCCATGTGGAAATCTAGCAGCCTTAACCGCCAGGCCAAGGGCTGGTCCTGTAAACGATCTGTATTACATTGGGATTATAAAAGAGAATTTAAGAGAATAGATGGAAGAACTGAATTATTCACACATCAGAACAAGAAGGGCGGAGGTTGGTTTGTGGCTAGAAAGAATTGTGAGAGGGATAGTGGAATCCTGTTCAATCACACACCCCGTGATGGGAAGGTTCAGCATCACAGCTGGGACTGGAGATGGCAGACAGTTTAACCAAGAAAGTGGGGTCTAGGGACCTGCTGCAGCAGGAGTGTGTACGTCAATGTCTAATAACTGGCCCTCAGAAGGAAAGATTGGTCACAGTGCACACTGATCTCCACGGGGCGCATCCTAGACTCCAGACAATGTGGCAGCTGGCTCACTCAGCAGGTCGGAGCACCATGCGAGGACACCTGGACGCTGCTGCTGCTGCTGCTGAAGCCAGGGGTCAGAGAACAAGATCGAGGGGTTGGGTTCTCCTGGGAATACTCCTGGGAGCTAAGAGATGATATCGTGACAGTTACTAAGAAAAGGTATGAACCTCAATGTTGACAAATAGTCAAAGAGAAGGTTTGCCAAGTCACCAGAGCTCAAATAGAACCCATTTCTGCTGGAAACACTGGGCAAATAGCCAATTAAATCAAGGCATCGCCATTTATTTAGTACAATGAACTTAATAATCATCACAGAGCCTTCCAGTAACTAGGATTCTATGGAACCCAATGCTTCTGAATACACATATGTGTGTTAAGTACAGCCATGAGCTGCATACCGACATTTCCATGAACTATGGACGGCACATACAATGGTGGCCCTATAAGGGGCCACAGGTTCTCCACATGGCCTAAGTGTGGAGTAGGGGCACCACCCAGGTCTGTGTAAGTACATTCCATGATATTCACACACAGCATTGCCTAACAGCACCTGTCTCAGAACGCGTTCTGGTCATTAAGTGACATGGCTGTGTAGATAACCGTGCACATAAACACATATGTACTATGCGCACAGTCATCACTAAGTAACATCAATGTAAATGTATGGTGTAATGTAACCATCACACCATCTGCTACCCTGATAGTTAAATTTTAAAAAGATATTTATTTATTTATTTAATTCTATTTGTTATTATTATTTTAAAATTTGACCAGAGAGAGACAGAGAGAGAGAAAGAGAAAGTGAGAAAGCAAGCTGCCAGGTCCAGGACTTGAATTGCAGTTGGCCATGTGAGGGTCCAGCACCCTTAACCACCATGCCACCTGCTGGCTCCCATGGTGTTAAATTTTTTAATATTAAAAAATCTAGGGCCAGCCCATGGTTTGGTGGTTAGGGTAGCTGGATCCCACATGGCCGACTGTGGTATGAGTTCCAACTTGGCGGTTTGAAAACTGTGGGGTGCATGTACATGTGTGCTCAACATCCCAACAGGAGGGAGAAACAGAGAAATGACTGCCATGTGACCATGCTCCATGGTGAGCACTTTCTTGTTTCTTGTCTCTCTCTCTCTTTTCTGGCAAGCACATGCATCCTCTGGATAATTTTTTTTTTTGGAGAGATTTTCACTATAGGGCGCGTGCGCTCGCCAGACAGACAGAGAGAGACATAGAGACAGAAAGCGAGAAATCACCCCCCGGGGGGATGGTCACGCCGCAATCCCTTCTCCTCCATTCTCCTCTCGGGATCTTGGGCACACACGCACACGTGCCCGGCGTGAGTTTTAAGCCACCAGGTCCGGGACACGAACCGCGGTCGACTACGTAGGAGTTCAGCGACATAGCCATTACGCTAACTGCTGGTTCCCGATAATTTTTAAAAATCTAAGTCATTCACATATATTCCAATAGCTGATTAACCAAAGCAATTCTTCTTTTGGATCATGTCATAATAAAATTAGCCATATACGGCCACCTCCTGACTTTGAAAATGAAATTTACCTAGCCAGTGAGGGAGAATCTGTTTTCACCCATATTCTCACAATTACTCTCACCCACACATTCATGCATTTGCTCATTGAAGCTTAGAGGAGTCCTCAGTAGACACAAGGTGATGATCCAGAGGCTACCTTTTTTTTTTGGTAGCACTTGAAGGACTGTCTTCTAAACAGAGAATCTGTTTCAACTAGTTTTTAAATGAAATAAAATATGCCAGAGAAGAGAACTGGAGGAAAGGTACGGGGGAAATACTTTTGAGAGAGAGCTGTTCACTCTGCTGTCACTTATTATCGCTGCTCCTCCCTGCTCTGGGAAGCAGGGTCATAACTCACTGCCACATCGTCTCCACGCTTATCTCGCAGAGCATTCTTCCTGGAAAGCGACACTTAGGCTTTCGTGCTCCTGACTCAATGGCTCTGTCTTCCTTTCTAAGAGAGCAGGCAAAGCTTCTTGGGTGGGATGGAAAAATAGGTTTCTATTCTTAGTATTATGAATTCTAATTCGGGAGGGCACAAAGAAAATGGCACTTTCCTCTGGGCCCTTAGGACATGCACGCAGGGGAGACAAGAATTAAATAATGAACAGGTCCTAAACAAAGCCATTTGATGCGAGGCACTGAGACTTCTTTCTGTTTCTGAATGCTACTAACACCCTACAATGAGGTTTGTAATTTAATTCTTTGGGACATTGATTCCTGTAAGCTTTTAGCACAGCAAGAATTGCCCAATCTTATGAAATATTCTTTCTCCCCCCACAAGCCCTTCTGGTAACACAGACCAGATTTCTCGATGTCCTACTGGCAGCCGACCTTTTCCCGTGAACTGCAGTCAGTGGCCAAGGGAGAGAAGCATCAATGCTTTAAAATCTCTTTTCTATGCCTGCAAGCAAGAATTTTACAACAGTTCTCCTTGATATGAAATCTCTGCTAGGACATCTGGCTTCACAGTGAGGAACTTTCAATACACTAGCTTCAAAGAGAGGACTTAGCCCTGGTGGTGTGGCGTTGCCAGAACAATGTTCTGCAGTCTCTCTCTAGAACTACTTCTAACATTTCCCCAGATGACCTTGTGGGAGCTGGGCGGAGGGGGCTGACGGTCGGGTAACTTGGCTTTGGCCCGTGGCCTCCTGCGGGCGCTTCCCCTCGAGCACACACAGGACGCTCTCAGACCATTCTTAAGAGGTGGACGGCATTTGATCAGATTCTGCTTCATGGCGCAGACTACATCATTGTTGTTTTCCCGTTATCTGCTATACCATCACCAACTATTTATAAATAATCGCTATATTCTCATTAATAAAGCGAGAATAAAGTGACACTTGTTACCAGAGCCTTGGTGTATTTCTAGCACTTCCATTGAGATAAACATTGTGGTACGTGCTTGCTCTCAGAAGCCTCGAGCCTAGTTGCTGAGAAAAAGAATTCATCAAAAGACAGATCCAAAGTGTCCTATTTGCAATCCTGAAATCCAAAAATTCTCACAAAACCATAAATTGTTTTTGAAAAGTTGTGGTTAACCCGTTTGGCAACAAAATGTGACTGATGTTATGAGGCTATCTGTAATCACTCTCTACTTGTCTCATTTATTGGATATACTCACAAATTCCACTGTTCACTTATGCATAGGAACACAGTGTGTCGTCTCAGACTCTACGGGCTAGAGTACGGGCACCATGTCACCTTAGAATGTGCAGGTTCTGCTTGGCACACACATCCAACTACAAGGGTCTGGGTGAGGGACCGCAGGTCAGCATTACCAAGCAGCAGAAACTACAGCAGAGGAGTGAACAAGGCTGTCACTCTGACACTTCCCAGCAAAGGGGACACTGAAGTCTTCAATGAGAAGATGTTTTGTGCGGCTCAGGGACATTCTGCACAGACGCAGGACATCTGTGTTCAGCACTCTGATGAGGTGAAAGGAGAGCAATGTCTAGACAAGTGGTTCTCAAAGCTTTGGTTCCAGGACTCCTTTCTACTATTTTTTTCTTTTTCTTTTTTTTTTTTAATAATTATTTCTTACTCAATATTATTTATTATTATTTTTTAATTTGACGAGAGAGAGAGCGAGAGAGAGAGAGAGAAAGAGAGAGAGTGGAAAAGCGAAAAAGCAAACTACCAAGTCCAGGACTCGAATCACAGTCGGTCATGTGGGAGTCCAGTACCTTAACCACCACACCACCTACCACCTGCCAGGTCCTCCTTTCTGCTCTTAAAAATGAAAAACCCTAAAGAGGTTTTGTTTATGTGGTTGTATCTATTGACCTTTACCATACCAGGAAATTAAAAGAAATATTCAAACATTTCATTCATTTAAAAATAGCAGTACCAAATCTATGACTATGAATATAAGTATCATAAAAAGTAACCATTTTCCAAAGCAAAACAAAACATTAGTGAGATGAGTGTCTATGTTTTATATTTTTGCAAATCTTTTTATTTATTTATTTATTTATTTAATTATTTTTTGAGAGGTTTTTGCTACAGGGTGCATGCGCTCGCCAGAAAGACAGAGAGAGACAGAGAGACAGAAAGCAAGAAATCACCCCCCAGGGGGGATGCCCACGCTGCGATTCCTTCTTCTCCATTCTCCTCTTGGTATCTTGGGCATGCATGCACTCGCCCGGCGTGAGTTTGAGCCACTGGGTCTAGGACTCAAACCACGGTCAGCTACATGGGAGTCCAGAGACATAGCAATTACACTAACTGCTGGTCCCCTTTGCAAATCTTTTTAATGCCCAGTTTACTGGAAGGCAGTTGGATTCTCATATCTGCCATTGCATTCAATCTTTTGAAAAATGTTGATTTAATTGAAGTGTATGAAGAAAATCTAATCTCATGGATAAGCAGTTAGAGAAGCAGTTTTACAGCCTTTTCAGATGATTTGGGATGTTCTTTGTTACTACACCAAAACTTGACAAGTGGTAGTTTTCTTTTAACTTAGTTGCAATGTGGAATCTGAAATTCTTTGTACTGTAAAATTAAATTCCTTTGGTTGATTGTGTACTGGAATGAATCATTTTCATTCATGCATGCTTTTGTAACATCAGGTGTTGGTCATTTAGAAAACATCATTGGATTATGGAGGTTCCTCAGAGACCTACAAATAGAACTACCATATGATCTAGCACTTCTATTCCTGGTTATCTACCAGGATTGAAGAATGCTCAAGTCAGAAAAACACTTGCATATCCATGTTTACTGAAGCATTGTTCACAATTGCTAGGATATGGAACCAAGCCAAGTGTCTATGAACAAATGAATGGATTGAAAAAGTGTGTGGCACAGGGACCAGCAGTTAGCGTAATGGCTATGTCGCTGGACTCCCACATAGTTGACCGTGGTTCGAGTCCCAGACCCAGTGGCTTAAACTCAAGCCGGGCGTGTGTGCGTGCGTGCCCAAGATCCCAAGAGGAGAATGGAGGAGAAGGGATTGCGGCGTGGCCATCCCCCCTGGGGGGTGATTTCTCGCTTTCTGTCTCTCTGTCTCTGTCTGTCTGGCGAGCGCACACACCCTATAGCAAAAACCTCTCCAAAAATAAAAATTAAAATAAAAAGGTGTGGCACATATATACTATGGAATACTATTCAGTCATAAAAAGCAACAAAACCCTGGCATTTGATAGAAAGTAGACAAATATGGAAGATTTACTGCTATGTGAAGAAAGCCAGTTGAAGAAAGAAAGACATTGTATGCCCTCACTAAATATATACTAAATGTCTGTACTCTGGCAGAAACTGAAAGATAGTAAGATATAAAGGCATGAAGAACTGCAGTTACTAGAAACAGTATGGGAGGAGGGTAGATCTGGTGGAAGGTGAGAAAAAGGAGAATTAAAAGGGAAAAAGAAGTAAAACGTTTAAAGGACACAAAAATAAAAGGTTGCCTCTTGATGACATGTATGATGATGTCTTTGGACTGGTGTGTTCATGCTGGGAAAGTTTATTTTGCAAGCTGTGGTGATGTACAATGATCGACTGTATAAAACAAAATTAAATTAAAAATGAACATGAAAAGCAAACGTTCAGTGACTTATACAAATCTCCCAGATGCTGGCGTACTTTAGTCTTTCCTTTCCTCCCTTTCTTCCCATTCAGATCAGCGGCAATACCACTGTTCTCATCAGAAAGCTCTTTGAGTATTGGGAAGCTGACAAGTTCACAGTGGTGGTACCAGTTTTCCAAATTTTTTATTTTGGTTTGAAAGCTCAAGTTTTATCATTAGCAACAATGTAGTCAGTTGTTATCCTTGAAGAGTCAAGCTCACTTCATTCATTTTCCAGAAAATACTGTCAGATACTGAAGTCTGAATAACACGGGTTCTGTCAGTTCTTTCACACTAGAGTTCAGTTCACACTCAAACAAATGAGAACGACTATTCCTTGAGACGACTACCCTGTTGCAGTATGCGGTAGGAGTGCTTTACCTGCATTTCCTCTTAATATTAAAAGAGATGTGTCTTTGAGGTGTGAGATGAGCAGAACTAATGAATTTCATTGCCCCAGTGTTTTCTGGTGTTTTTGAAACTACAAATAGAAGATAGTGAAGAAAATAATGCCTACTAGTATGGTTTAAGGTTAACACCTTGCTTCATGCTGAGGCAGCAGCAGCTTTACCCACCATGGCTTTCCTACCACCAGTGCGATGGTTAGCGTGGCTAAAGGCAAGAGATGGCTTTCTGTTTCTATGAAAATACTTTTGACTTTGTGGAACCCCTGTACATACCTCAGGGGTCTACAGGAGTCTCAGGAAACACTCTGAGAACCACTGGTTTAGGTCATGAAGTGTGTCATACGCCATGCTGACAGCACAGGCTTTATCTTGGAGGCAGTGGACAGTCACTGGCAGATGTTAAGTATCAAACATTAAGCTCATATTTGGGTCTTAGAAAGCTCACCTCATCAACAGTGTGAGAGAGATTTGAGAGGATCAAACTACTGGCAGGGATTCTAGACAGGAGACATTGTATCTGGGAAGGTCAAAGATGAAGAAGGTCTGATTCGTAATTGGGAAAGGAGGTGTGAGCTTGGAAATATTTAGGAACTGTCTCTAAGAACTGACCTATAAGAGGTAGGGAAAGGGAAACAATCATTTCAGGGGACTTCTAGGAGTCTGGCTTGAATGACTTGATAGATGGTGGTACTTTAATTCAGATAATTAACACAAGAAGAGCAGGTTGGGGCTGGGGAAAGAGAAAGAGGAGGATGAGTTCAGTTTATGGAATGTCCAGTCTGAGCAGCCTACGGACTGTCCAGTGCAAATGTCCAGGGGTAGTTAGACATGCAAACTGAGAGCATGGAGAAAAAGTATGGGTGGAGGTGAGAATTCAAAATTCATTGTGTGGAAGATTACAGGAAGGGATGAGATTGCCCAGGGACAGTGTACACAGAGAGAACAGAAGAGGCCCAGAGTAATCCCATTATTTGAGTGTAAACAAGTGAAGAGGAGACAGGCAATAGGAATGAAAAAGAGTTTCAGAAAAGACCTGGGAAAGTGCTGCCATGGAGACAGGGAAGTTTTTAAAGACTACTTATGTGCATATTAAGCCACTGCTCACGGATGTTCGCGGTCTTCCACTAGAGTGGGTATATAATTTCCCTGCTCCATTGATGTGGAAAGAAATGGGGCTGAGGATGCAGGCATTTCCCCCATTTATCCTCACGAACTTCTGTAATCTACCACAAAGAAGTACAAGGAGCAGCTGCAACTACAAGGAGATTGTACAGACCGGGGGAGCCGGCCTGAACCCAGCAGAAGCCTTGAGTCAAATCCAGTCAATGTGCAGCCTGAATCTGAGCCACATCGGCAACCCACAGACATGATAATCTCACCAAGTCTAGAGAAAAGAAATTGTAAGGGTAGGTTCATCATTTTCCTCATCTGGCTGAAAGTAGAAGAGATGGATATGGTAGAAAATAGGTAAACATCAGGGATGGCTCTCTCGGGGGGA
Source organism: Tupaia belangeri chinensis (assembly GCF_000334495.1). Classification (NCBI taxonomy): domain Eukaryota; kingdom Metazoa; phylum Chordata; class Mammalia; order Scandentia; family Tupaiidae; genus Tupaia; species Tupaia belangeri. Next base: position 1,836,728 of record NW_006159662.1, read on the forward strand.
AATGAAGGATTTGGGAATTCAAGGATACCACATTGGGATAGTTCAAAACCCAATAAACACATCTGTTCTCATGTAGGCAGTATAAACCCTGAAACACGTTCAACAAAACCTCACAGAGCCTAGTCAGCTCAACAACTCCATGCTTGTCTTGCCCCCCCTTCTTCCCACTCCCCTCAGGTTGGAGAACAGGCAGAGACACTACACATCGGTTTCTCCCACACAGAGAGGAGAAGCCTGTGCCTCAGAAGCATTTGCTATTGAATATTGAACCTTTAGACATGTTCTTAGTTAATTACTGAATTTATCTTGGCTAATCTCTGGACTCACATAATGAAGACTTCTTCAGGACTCCTTTAGAAAAAGTAAATCCTTTACATGGAGGAGCTCTTAGTCTTACCCAGTCTTCTTCACAGCAATAGTATATGCTAGACGAGTAATGAGCATGGGAAGAAAAGGTGAACAAGAATACTGACCATCTCCACGCCATTCAAACACAAAGGTTAACAGACGTTCTTAAACATGAAAGAACTCAGGGAGGAGGGTACTATTTAGTACCATTGAGCCAGTGAAGAACCAAATCAAAGTAAACACTTTAGGACTAGAGACAGTACAGCAAAAGCCCCAGCATAAGACCACGCCCACTTAAATATAGCACAAGCATTACCCTAAAGGATATGGTTAAAAACAAATTGTGAATGCTATAAACCTGCACAATGTGACAATAATAAAACCACCCAAGGTGGGAGGAGTTATGGGAGAAAGTACAAGAGTGCTAATGTACTCATTTTTCAACCAAAAGCCAACCCATTCTGTCCAAAGTTCAACAATTGTCTCTGTTGTATGTAGTTCTTTCATCTGTTGAACTAAAGTAAAATGAAAATATTTCTAAAACAAATTTTAAAATATGTAGTAGTAGTAATTTTATAAATGTATTTGTCTTTCCCTTCTTGTTTTTTCTTTATGCATAGTGGAGTATCTGAAATGATGTTCACCCTAATAATATGATGGTCATTTCTGGGTAATGGACACTGATTAGAGCCACTTTAAAATATTTACCTGTTTTTGCCCTGCACTTGAATTACTTACAAGGAGCCTATGCCATTTTCCATTTTTACAATGACAATAGGGTAGATTTTCTTTAAAAAAAATGACAAATGAAAATATTAAACGATGTTAATTAACAACATTGGTTCTGGGTCATAGGAATTTAGGTATTTTCTTTATAGTATTGTGAATAGTTAGTTGAGGAGTGAATACAAATTGGAACTTTTGTATAGACTATTATGGTGGATTTAAGATGATCTCAAAAAATGCCTGCCACTCCTCCTACAGAGAGGAAGAGTCTACTTTCCCTCTCTGTGATTCTGGGCTGGCCTTGTGAGCTGTCTTGACCAAAAGAATGTGGTAGACAGGACACCATGAATCTTTCTAGGATAGACTTTAAAAGAAGTGTGGAAAACTATCGCGACTGATGTTTCTGAATATAGCTGGTCTTACATGTCTGCAGTCATTAAAAGATAATTTATTAAATTGTACAAAAACATTAAAGTGGCTTGGTTTTACAAAAAAAAGAGAGTGTGTTTTAAAAAAAAAAAAAAAAAAAAAAAGTACAGATTCTGCCTTCACCTCCTTCAACAGTCCCTACTTGCCACCAGTCACCACAGGAAAATATGACTAGTCCATTAGAGAGAAAGGCCAGTTGGAGAAGATCTAGACTATCTCAGACATTCTAGCTCCAGCCAAGTTTCCAGTTCAGTCTGGCCAGTGTCACACACTGAGCAGAAGAACCAACTTGCTAATCCTCGCTCAAATTACTGATTCAAAGAATTATGGGCACGAGTCAAAACTGCTGCTCTGAGTGACTAAGTTTTGGGGTGTTTTGGCATCTGATGAAGAGAACATTTTAGAAGTCTGATTTTGCATTTAAGGAGTTAAAGCAGTAAGTGAGTAATAAGGAAGATGTTTTGCTCTTGATTTTTTAAGGTATGGTATTACAGTATCAAAGACCTGTTCTTTTGAATTAGATTATTTCTGTATTTCTTTTTACACTAAAGAGATTACGTTCTACGGAAAGCCTGACTTCATCTACTTCTCAGGCTATGAGGATCAGGGCCACCATTCATTTCAGCTGTCACTATTCCCTCACTGCCCATGGGAGCCCTGGAAACTGGTAATGCTTCCTTTCCTTACTACTATTTTATTGCTTCTTATTGCAAAAAGCAATGTTATGATTTGAATATAGATAAAAAGAAAAATTACTGCAAATTTCACCACTCAGAGATATCCACTAGAAAATTTTGGTATATGATTGCAGTCTTTTTTCAATATGAACTTTTATTTGTAAAAAATGGGGACCAGCAGTTAACATAATGGCTATGTCGCTGGACTCCGATGTAGTCAACCGCGGTTCAAGTCCTGGACCTGGTGGCTTAAACTCATGCTGGGTGCATGTGCATGCATGCCCAAGATCCCGAGAGGAGAATGGAGGAGAAGGGATTGTGGCATGGCCATCCCCCTTGGGGGGTGATTTCTTGCTTTCTGTATCTCTGTCTCTCTCTGTTTTTCTGGTGAGTGCACACGTCCTATGGCAAAAACCTCTCCAAAAAAAAAAAAAAAGAAAAATGAGCTTATAAGTATGTTTTGTGAGATGTACTTTTACTGAAAAATATCTTGTGGAAGTTTTCAATATCCTTCTCCAACACAATTTTTTCTTTCTTTTTTTTTTTTTTAAAGAATGACTAATTATTATCATTATTATTATCCCTTAATTTGACCAGAAAGAGACAAAGAGAGAAAGAGAGAGAAAGGGAGAAAGCAAGCTGCTCGGTCTGGGACTTGAACCACAGTTGGCCATGTGGGAGTCAGCCTTAACAACTATACCACCTGCAGTCCCCCAACATCATTTTCAATAGTGTGGCTTATATGGTGAAAAATACAGAAAGGTGGTAGAGACTGCTGGTACTGCAGGTGCCTGGCATATAGCAGGAGCTCAGGAAATAGTTATTGGTCAATGAATGAATGTCAGGACAAGCATGTTTTGAGCTAGCCAAAGTTTGGTGCAACTTTTTTTTTTTTTTTAAAAGAATTATTATCATTATTATTATTATTTAATTTGACCAAAGAGAGAAAGAGAGAGAGAGGGAAAGTGAGAAAGCAAGCCACCAGGTCTGGAACTGCAACTGCAGTTGGCCAACTGGAAGTTTACGGCCTTAACCACCATACTACCTGCCGGCCCCATGAAACGCTTTAGTTGCCACCTAAGAGCAAAGTTTTGAAATGGAGCAAAGGCTAGATATGTCTCTTAAGTAAATTAATAATGATAGAGATTGCCAAATTATCCTCCAGAAATGTTTTATCCAGTTGCACTGCACTAAACTCAATAAACTGATGGCTCCCTAAGGTGGATTTAGTAGGCTACATTCTACCTCAAATTTTCTCTAAAGAATTACTTGAACAAAAGGTGCTGTTTATCCATGGAAACATTATTACAAACCCTGACAGAATGAGTACTAGGTTTACTCTCCACCTCTGTTCTTGAGCACCGGCTTGAGAGAGTTTGGCTCATCATCAGCCACTATTAAATACATCTGGAGACAAATGTATTTGGTTTTAGAAAATCAAACCTTATGTCAACCACGCCTCTCTCCGAGGACTAATATTTATCCATGTATCTAGATCTATGCATATAAAACACTCAATATAATTAGAATGGCCAAATAAGCAATTGTTGCAAAATGCTAGATCGGTCAGGTCAGGGGAAGAGTAGGAGGAGGATGTTCAGGTTCATTTTTGCATTTGGGTATTTGACTCATTTTCCTAGATAGGATGTAAGAAACTGGGGTATGGTGTAACAGTTAAGAGCTGAGGCCCTAAAGGAAGGCAGACCATTACTTAACTGGGCTCAGCCAGTTGTTTAACAGAATGATTTTTATTCCTCCTCAGAGCCTCAGTTTCCCCATCTGTAAGAAGGGAATGATAGAAACACCCTTCTCATAACCATTACCATAAGGCTGAGGTAGATAATGGAACATGAGATGAATGAAAATGATTGGCAGAGAGCATCGCAGAAGGCACATGTGGAATAAGCACCAGCTTTTACCCCCCCCTTTTTTTTTGAGTATAATGTAGCCTTAAAAAAAGGATCCAAGGCAAGGAGTGCCAATTAATAGATTAACCTAGTGACTTGAATGAAGGTTAGTAAAAGAAAAAAAAAATCATTCACTTTACACATAATCCGAGGTAATCAACATTGAATTATATCTTACCTAGATTGTAAAATTTTAACTTTTTCAGGTAACATATAGTACATATTTTCTACATGCTATACACATAATAAACTGTCATATTTTAAATTCAGTCTTAGTGACTTGGGATTTTATTTGAAATGAGGATCAAAATGTGTCTCCCTTTTAATAGGTAAGTGGATTAAAACTAAGACAAATAATTAAAAATAGGTGATTACACTAATTATAATTATTTCAAGATATTTTTAATCTTTTTTTTTTTTTGGAGAGATTTTCACTGTAGGGCGCGTGCGCTCGCCAGACAGACAGAGAGAGACATAGAGACAGAAAGCGAGAAATCACCCCCCAGGGGGGATGGTCACGCCGCAATCCCTTCTCCTCCATTCTCCTCTCGGGATCTTGGGCACGCACGCACACGCGCCCGGCGTGAGTTTTAAGCCACCGGGTCCGGGACACGAACCACGGTCGACTACGTGGGAGTCCAGCGACATAGCCATTACGCTAACTGCTGGTTCCCAAGATATTTTTAATCTTTAAGAAACAACACTAGAATTAAGCTATTAGGGGTAACTTATGTTTTCCCATTTTTTGCTTATATTGGAATTCAATTATTTATTTAAAAACGTGGAAATTACCTACCACTTGGTATTTGGACATAAAGTGGAAGATAAATTGACTTAAATTGAAATTTTTATAAAACTAAAACAACTTAAAGTATACAACTCATTTCATACCAAACAAAACAATCAGTGGATGATTCCTGTGCATTTGTATATGAAAAAGGATGGAAGATGCCTTCAAATTGCCAAAATGTGCAAAAGATTTTTTTTTTTTAAACCTATAGATAAGGGGGAAAACTCACAGGTGGAAATGTATAGGGAAAATGTCATTAATAAAAAAAAAAATCCTCATCTGTAAAGTGGGGAGGCTGGATGTACTGACCTCTACTCTACTCAGTATTGCCCAAGCTATATATATACACACACACACACACACACACACACATACATACATAAAAGCAACTTATGTTAACACCAACTTTCCCTAAATTAACTCAGGTTGCCTACAATAGGCTATAGAAAAGGAAGAAAGAGAGGTTAGGCAGAAAAGTGCAGCAATAAAATCCACATTTTCTTTTATTTTTCTTTGCTTTGTATGATTACCCGACAGGCTTTGAGTATTGTTATAACAAAGTACAGCCACTGCAAAATAATCTTTTGCTGGGAATTCTTAAAAAAAATTTTTTTTTGTTCTCTTTTAAGCCTAATTTATAAAGGTTTCCAGATGCTTATCCTCACAGATTAAACACAGCATGATGTAGACACTTACAATAATATTCACTGCTATGAAGCCAAAAAAAGACTACTTTGAGATCTAACTGCCTATCACCTACAGAATCAAGGTCCAGGGAATTTGCAGTTGCTATTAAAGGTGTGATGCTCTGAAGTAATTTGGAAACAACCTAGGTTCTCTGTGGCAACACATCCACCCTATACTGTGTCAAAGCACATCAAATGGTTGGCATTCCAAGCCTCAAACAGGTTATTTCTCATTATGTGAGTATGCAATGAAAGGATATGAGCAAAGAATAGAATGTATATTGGAAGCTGACTTCTGAATTTATTAGCCAGCAGTATTGGGCTCAAACGGCCAGTCTAATTTCAAGAGACCATTCCAATGTGGTTGTCAAGAGGAAGGACAAGGTATTTTTCAAATATCTGTTCCATGTGAATGGATGGGGCCTGCCAAGAATGACTTGGTACGCTGGCATGCAATCTCTTAGAGGGAAGTCAGCCTGAGTCACTGGATACATCAAAGGTGGAGTCCAGCGAGTGGAATTGCTGCAGGCTGTGTGAACAAGCCAGATACCTGCATTCATCTACCCACTGCTGGGATTTCAGCCCTCCTTTTAATTACATTAAAGCAGCTGGTACCACTGGTTACTGAAGTCTTCAGATTACCTTGATTGCTCGGTCATTATCTCTAATCAGCTGCTGCTTCTCATCTTCAAACTTTTGTACAACATCCTGGAGCCGCCTTTCTGCAGTAAGCTGCTGCCGGCTGTTCTCCTCTTTCAGAGAGGAAATGGTTGTCTGAAGTTCTGCTATGATCTACAATGAAAACAGCATGCTAGAGCTTCAAATTCTTCAGGGAGAGGCATCTATTTTATATGTATTTATGCTAACAAAAGAATGGCTTTGGCAAAACTCTCTTCCATAAACTAAATATTTTCAATTAACATATCACACACTATGATCCATGAAATTCCACATAATAAAAGACTATAATAAAACTGTGAATAAAAAATGAACCAAATATATTTGGAAGACATTTCCACTATAACATTCCACAATATTTACTCACCAGAGGAAAGAACATCTGTGACCTCAAAAATATGAAAAGCATCGAATTTTATTTTACTGACAAATATGCTTATTCGAGTAAAAAAAGCTAGTCTGCTTTCATGATACTTCGAACTGTAATAATCAAAACAATGAACAGAGTTCATTCTCCACTGTTACCTAATTCTACACAATAATTTTTGGGTAGTCATTCACTCATGTTTGTGTGTTGTGTTAAACCCTAAGTTTTTATGTCATTTACTATGGACAATCAAGTATTTTTGTTGCCTTTTTCACAAAAGAATTATTTAATTTAATTAATTTATTTATATTATTATTTCATTTGTTACAGGACATGTGCACTCACCAGAAAGACACAGAAAGAAACAGAGAGAAAGTAAGAAAGCAAGCCACAGGTCCAGGACTTGAACCATGGTCAGCTATCTGGAAGTCCATCACCTTAACCACCATGCCACCTGCTGATCCTACCTGTCTTTTATAAATGAGAAAACAGAGGCACAGCATAGGAGGTAAAATATTTTACATTGCTGAAGATGCCATCCAACTGAAGGAGACAGGATCTCAACTTCACAGGTTCATCAATAGCTACACTAATTATTTAGCTCCTCTAATAAGCAGGCAATTTTTCTTTTAAACAAAGTTTTGTTATTGAAGAGAAGTTCATACTTCCAAATAGGCTGTCCTCTTCCTAACTAATATGTACTCATGGGAGTTTATTTTGGTTCCAAAGTGTCATTTCAGAGTCCTGTAGTATTCTGTACATTTAAGGATTGGTTCTTTCCCAGACAGGAATTCCTCCAACTTCCAAATTAATCATCCAGTGAAGGACTTCTACATTTAATAGGCCTACTGAGAGCATTCCCCTTCCTTGGGTTCATATGTATCCATTTCCTTTCAAATTCAATAGTTATGATTTTCTAAAAGCAGGAAATGTTTGTTTCTTCTAATAAAAGAAACAATATTAGTCCTGGGTCACAATATCATTGTTGGTTTTGTGGAAAGGGGGCCAGTGAGAAACACTGGACAAGCTAGCTGTCTTTCTTAAAGCTCAGTTTTCCAACTATTATTTTGGTGACAAAACCAGATGACAGTGTGATAAGGCAATAAGCAGAAACTACTGGGTCATCAGAAAAGATAGGGCATATTTTTCTATGCAAAAATGTGTCATGACTTTTCTAATAACTCAGTATCTGGAGTCTCCCAGAAGACAAGTCCTATAGAAATAATAGTGGGCCAGCTGGTGACGGTGCTGGATTCCACAAGACTGACTCTGTGGTTCGAATTCTGGGCCCAGTGGCTTGAAAATCACACTGGCAGTAGTGCGTGTGCGCCCAAACTCCCGAGAGGAGAACGGAGGAGAAGGGATTATGGCAGGGGGTCATCTCCCTGGGAATGATTTCTCACTTTCCCTCTCTGTCTCTCTCTGGCAAGTACAAAGTCACTGTGGCAGTTTTACATTTAGAATGTATAAATAAATGTCAAGGCAACTGGAAATGACAAAATAAATAATAGCAGTATGTTACTATTATTAAATGTGAACTTGAATTTGTGCTATAAAGGGAGATTCATTTATGGAGGATGAAGATGTTTTCATCTACTGTCTGAATATTGGTTAAATATTTCCATTCTGGCATCAATCCAATTAATTCTCATAGCACTTCTGCGAAACAGGAAAAGTTAAATTCTTAGAGTAAATGTCAAAAACTGCTTCAAAGGATGATCAGCTCGGCGTCATAGAGCCAGGGGAGGTAGGAATAAAAAGCTCCAGATTTCTTTGGCCTAACATGAAAATTACGATTGATATTTTATAAGAACATGGGGCCAAACAGGAAAAATAACAGTATTTCAGCGTCTCTGGTTGAGTATACTACAGCTTTTTAGAAGTGGTGGACTTAATTCTGTGGAGTGTGGGTATGGGTGTATCTGTTTAGTTCTGTGCATTTTTAGTTTGGACACGTATCTCCACAGCCAGAGTCACTTAATACATTTTCAAGTATATACTAATTTTTTTTCTCCAAAAATACAGTAAGGTTAAGATTAGAATTACTGCTAAGTTAAAGGCTGAAGATAACAAAATATTTTGGGATACTTCAAATGATCACAGGGCTGAAACACAGACACCTGTAACTTTCAGGAAATTTGGGACAAGCACACATCAAAAAGAAATAAGTGCAGGCCTTGGAAGGCACTACAAGTGAAGTTCAAGATGTTCTGAGGAGGACATGCTTGCTTTGCGAGAAAAATGAAACTTTACATTCTTTGGGGGCATAATGAGATTATCTCTGGAGAGCTATTTTTTAAATTTATGAAAGTGATAAACTGGAGAGAATGTCAAAACACTTCAGGTGAAACACCTTGGCCAGATAAATAGACAAATTGTTAGGGTGATAACTGCTAGATAAGATAGACCTAGAGATCCAGTTTAAGGATAATTTTTAAAAACAGGATTGAATACTTTAGATTGAGAAATAATCACAATAACCCAATTAATATGCTGTAGGCAAGTTACAAAGCCTGGATCTCTAGGTCTACGGGTTGTAGGGCCTAGAGTATAACAAAAGGGACTGTTTCTTTTTCTGAGAGTTTTTTGCAATATGGCACAGAGAGAAGACAGAGAGAGACAGAGAGATAGAAAGTGAGAAACCACCCGCACAGGGGGGATAGCCACGTCGTAATCCTTTCTCCTCCATTCTCCTCTCGGGATCTTGAGCACACAGGCACATACGCCTGGCGTGAGTTTACGCCACCGGGTCTGGGACTCGAACTACAGTCGACTACATGGGAATCCAGCGACATAGCCATTATGCCATCTGCTGGTCCCAACCTGGCCCATATTTTTAAACTTTCTATTGTTTTTCAGATCATGGTACAGTGTAAGATTTTTAGGAAACTTTTCCTTAACTACAACAGACAAGATAAGCCATTCTTCAGAAGGGTAAGTGACCGCTGAAGCTTCTCACAAAGTAAGTGGAAGAGTGGCTCCTTGGTACCCTGGGTATCTTGGGCTGGGACCTTGGAGCACAACATGAAGTCAGGGACAGGGGCCATGTGGCATTCCCCAGGCACTAGTCCATATCAGGTGTGGGGAAGCTGATGCCTGCAGCAGGGGTAGGGTGGAGCTCAGCTACCATCCCAGCTTTGGACTTCTCCACATTTCCAACTACAGATATTCTTGACAGTGGCAAGTTCTTTCTTTGAAAAATGGCTACTAGGTGATTGGGCTGAGTGGGAAAAACTGCATTAAAATCGAAAAGGCAAGGTTAGTGTACTATAGGATAAAACAAACAAGTTCTGATGACACTGAGAGCTGTGACCACATCGAGAGGATGCGACACTGTCATGGTGAATGCTGAGCTCTCAGAAGGAGGCACCGTCTCAGGTGTGCCAAAGGCATAGTGTCCATGGTCTACTGGGTCCCCAAAGCTTGACAGAATCTCAAGAGTTAAGTAACTTCCTTTAGGGGCCAGCAAGTGGTATGGTGGTTAAGGTGCTGGACTCCTGCATGGCTGACCACGGTTTGAGTCCTGGACCTGGCGGTTTGCCTCCTCACTTTCCTTTTCTCTCTGTCTCTCTCTGTTAAGTGCATATGTCCTATAGCAAATTTAAAATAATAATAATAATAATTAATAAAATTAAATAATTCTATAATTTTTAAAAAAAAATGTAACCACCTTTAAAGGAGGAAAATATTTAGAATATTTCCCATTTTTAACCTGATTTTTCCCTGGGTACCAATATATTCATTACTAATGCATTCAATGTATTATTATTTTTTTTTGAGAGAGGGATTTTTATCTTAAAGCCCATTTTGTCTGAAATCAGTACAGCAATTTCAGTTCTCTTTTGGCTTCGGTGTGCATGGCGAGAGATTTTTAAAAGCCTGATACACCGAGCTAAGCAACTTTGCTTCAGTTCTCATTAGCTTTAAGAGATATGAGTTATAGACTTTAATAAGCCATTCCTCAAAAATGGAAAAAGTCAAACTACAGTTCTGTTTTCTGATGTTAATTTTAAAATAATTTGTTGTTTCTCTGAACTGCCTGACATTGTAAATAAATGTTTCACAAATGTTAGTGTGTGTGTACACACATACATACATATTTATATAAATATTCTATATAATACATGTATTTAGTAGTGAGCAAACAAAATATTGTCAAAATAAGGTTATCATCCTATATTTTATGAGAAGAATCGACTTTTATTATATTATTATGCCCTTTCTAAGATTTCTTTCTTTTTTGGTATTATACTGTCCTTTCATTTATGAAATAATGAATATGGTATATAACAGTTGTTACTGGTTGGTTTTTTCCTTCTTGTCTTCTCCTCCTGTATTTTGTTCTTTTTTTTTTTAATTTTATTTTTTAGGTTTTTGCCATAAGGCATGTGAGCTCTCAAGAGAGACAGTAAGAGGGAAAGTGAAAAAAAAAAAAACCAACAAAAAAAGAGGTAAAGTGAAAACTCACCCCCAGGGGGAATGGCCATGCCACAATCCCTTCTCTTCTATTCTCCTCCTGGGATTTTGGGCACACATGCACACGCACCCAGAGTTATTTTACAGTCAGTAGGTCTGTGACTCAAACTACAGGACTTGAACCATGGAATTGGGCACATCAGAGTCCAGTGCCTTAACCACCATGTCACTTGCTGGACCCTCCTTTATTTTTCTTTATTTGGAGAAATGATTCGCAACCCTAGGTTTCTCCAAATTTTGCCAAGAGATTTTATCAATTCTTTTCTTTCTCTTTTTTTTTTTTTTTTGAGAGGTTTTTTCACTATAGGGCATGTGTGCTCACCAGACAGAGAGAGAGAGAGAGAGAGAGAGAGAGAGAGAGAGACAGAAAGCAAGAAATCATCCCCCAGATGGCCACGCCGCAATTCCTTCTCCTCCATTCTCCTCTCAGGATCCTGGGCATGCACGCACAAGCGCCTGGCATGGGTTTTAAGCCACCGGGTCCGGGATGCGAACCGCGGTCGACTACATAGGAGTCCAGCAACATGGCCATTACGTTAACTGCTGGTTCCTGAGATTTTATCAATTCTTTTTTTTTTTTAATAATTATTTTATTTTATTTTATTTATTCATTCATTTATTTTTTAATTTGACCAGAGAGAGACAGACGTTGAGAGTGAGAGAGAGAGGAAGCGAGAAAGCAAGCCACCAGATTCAGGACTTGAACCCTGGTCAGCCACATGGGAGTGTCCTGCTCCTTAACCACCACACCACCTGCTGGTCCCTAGAGATTTTATCAATTCTTGAACATCAAAAAACCACAGTTCTTGAAGAAATAATCTCTCCTTCTTTCCAGACCTTTTTTCATTCCCCCCTCCTTTCTCTATTGCAATTTTATAACTGCTACTATGACAGTTAACAGCTGTTAAGTGCTTTAGTATATAGCTGGAACTGTACTAAACACAGCTTTTGGCACTACTTTACTTAATAGTTAAGTCTGTCCTGTAAGGTAAATATCGCTTCCCCATTTGACAAAGAGGAAACTGAATTCCAAAGAGGGCAGGTAACTCCCTCAAGGTCATAGAAGAGGCAGGGCTGGTATTCCAGTCCAGGTCTGTCATACCCCAAAGTTTAGGCTTCTTCTACACTAACTTACATTTAATTTGCCTTCATATCAACTAATCAGGCTTCTGTGTACATTCCTCTAGATAAACGTGAATACTGCTGTTTACACTCTCATGATTTCAGCATTTATTAGCTATCTTCTATCTCACTCTCAGTCTACCACCCCCATTTAACATAAGGCAAAATGACCATGTAAGGGTATGGCAGCTGGAAATTTGTCATGTTTTACTATAAACTTTAGCTTTTGGAGTCATATGATTTCATTTTATTATAAGAATCTTTTTTGATGGATTAAAAAGAGTATTTTTCCACATGCCTTCCTCAAGGAAGGCCTGGAAAAATGACAATCAAGACACAATCATCTCTTACATGAACACGTGACTCTTCACTTAGACAAAGACTTTTTGCTTTCCTAATGGGATGTGAATTTCACAACATGAACATTTCATAAGTAATTGTAGAACTGAAGAGGTTTCATGATAACCACTGCAATTTTGCCATATTAAAAATGTAGGAGGGCCAGCTGCTGGTGTGGTGGCTAAGGCAATTGGGTTCCACATGGTTGACTCTCAGTCCTGGACCAGGCGACTTCAGAAACATGCCAGGTACATTTGCATGTATGCCCCAAATCCCAAGAAGAGAATGGAGGAGAAGGAACTATGGGATGGCCATCCTCCCTGGGCTTTCTTTTCTCACTTCTCTGTCTGTCTCTCTCTGTCTCTCTCTGATTATCGCATGTGCTCTATAGCAAACTAAAAACAGAAAGAGAGAGAGAGAAAGAGAGAAAGAAAGAAAAGAATAGAAAAGAAGAGAAGAGAAAAGAGAAGAGAAGAAAAGAGAAGAGAAGAGAAGAGAAGAGAAGAGAAGAGAAGAGAAGAGAAGAGAAAAGGAGGTAGAAAGGAAGGAAGGGAGGAAAAAATGTAGGAAATAGGACCAGGCTAGTGTGTCAAGGTTAAGAACCCTCCTGTGATGTCAGGTCCAGATTGGGGCTGGCTTAGTCACTTGCTAACATGTGATCTCATCTCTCTGAGTCTCAGTTGTCTCTTCTGGAAAAATGAGACCAATGGCAATTCCTGACTCCAGAGTTGTGAATGAAGATTGCCTGAGTTGAATGGATAGTGCCCACAAGTTTCAGATTTTATCATGTTGCTGTTACTACTATTCTGTGGGCAACTCATAAAACGGTGCATGAATTCCAGTTGACTACCACGTACCACTGCCTATGTGTAAAAAACATGGAGACAAGTTGATTTTTAAACTCATTCGATGTGATGCCTACAAAACTAAATGGCTTAATTTATCTCCTGGCAAAATGAATGTAGGTAGTATTTAATGGTTCTAGCATCACTCGTCAAGTAAGGAATGCTTGGGATTCCCTAAATGATACTACTGGATAAAATATAACAACTTAGGCAGAAAACAATACTCTGAGCATCATACTTCAAGTAAAGACAAGAACTCAATTACTGGCCTTTCACGTACTAAAACAACTATAGTAATGACGAATAGCGTACTAAAACAACTATAGTAATGACGAACAGCAAGATATGGACTTAGAATTCTCTTTTCCCCTCCAAAGAGTCAACGGTTGAGCTGACGATTTAACCTAGAATTATTTGTATTTGAATTCTGTTGTTAAGCATCTTTCACTGCAAGAAATGAAATATTGAAAAAAAGCACAGATGGTATCAAACTGCTTACATCACAAATGTAGGTGTGTATCCCCTATGCTTGTGAAATGTGTTTCAGCCTGGGCTTGTTCAAGTGTACAGTCTGGTTTTACAACATCTGAGAGAGAGTGTGTGTGTATGTATGTGTGTGTTCAAATGGTCCAATATGCCCATTTTTTTTTCTTGATTTTTTTTAATAAGACTGAAATTTAACCTAGAATTATTTGTATTTGAATTCTGTTGTTAAGCATCTTTCACTGCAAGAAATGAAATATTGAAAAAAAGCACAGATGGTATCAAACTGCTTACATCACAAATGTAGGTGTGTATCCCCTATGCTTGTGAAATGTGTTTCAGCCTGGGCTTGTTCAAGTGTACAGTCTGGTTTTACAACATCTGAGAGAGAGTGTGTGTGTATGTATGTGTGTGTTCAAATGGTCCAATATGCCCATTTTTTTCTTGATTTTTTTTAATAAGACTGAAATATTAAAAGCATATTTTACTTATCTACCCATCAAAAATATGATAGCAATCCACGAAAAACTGAAAAGAATTAAGTTTACCTCTAAAGTACAAAGGCTTTTATGTGTGGGTTTCGCTTTTTGTTTTCTGTTGTGGTTTCGCTTTGTTTTGTTTCTTTTAACATTGCTTACCTGTGAAGACTTGGCAAGCTTCTGAGTATATTCCTTCTCAATCTGCTGCAGCCTGCTGTTGGCCTGAAAAACACACATCCATGAGCACACACACGGTGACCTGCGAGCTTAGAGTCTCTTCCACATGCCTATCACCAGGCAGCTGGGCCGCCTGCCAGCTGCTCCGCCCTTCTGGGGCAGCCAGAAAACCACAGGGCTTGTCTTTGATCTAACGCCAACTATTCATCACTTAAAAAGAAAAAAAAAAAATCTCTCCTGCCAATTATTAGACAAACACAAGACTTCTGTAGATAGAGAGAGAAAGGGAGGAGAACGAAATAGTGTGAAGGCTAAGGTAAAGTCAGGGAAGAGGAGAAGAGACAAAGGAGAAGGGAAAGGAAAAGAAAGAGGGCTCAGGGAATCGCAGGAGGTGGGGAAGAAGAAGGGACATTTAATACTCTTTCATATGAACATCAATCTGAAAGTAGAGAAATAGGGGCTCCTGGACGAAATCCGATAAGACATTTTTAGAATCAGCAAGCAAAAGTTGAGCTCTCTGCCTACCACACTAGAGCTATTTTTTTAAAGTGACAAATATATCTAAATCAAACAATTTTTTTATGTCCTGGAACGAGGGTGGCCTTTCCAGGAAGTCTCCACATTGCTTAGAACTTGATTATCTCCTCCGCCACTCAAGTTCCAGTCCTTTGTCTGTGACCCGCTTTCTTTCCACTCTCTGGAAGCGCTGGAAGCTTCACTTACCCTTCGTGTTCGGAAATGTCACAATGACATGGCCCACTCTGTGCCTTTTATCCATCAGTCATGCTGCCACTACAGAGGCCCTTTCAGTCGGGGCTCGTGGCCTTCATTTCTGGGAAAGATTCTGGTCATTACTGTCATGATTTCCTCTCCCCTTTCTTCCCTCTGTCCCCCTCTCACTCTCTTTCTGTCCTCTCTGCAACTCTGACTGTTGTACCTCTCAGACTTAACAGCTATTTTTATTACTGTTTTAGTTTCCATTTCCTTGTCTTTTTTATTTTTTTCTGAGTATCCTCAACTTTTACCTTAAAACTTTCTACTGGATTAAGTAAAAAAAAAATCTGCTGTCATAATTGTAATTTCCAGTTGTTTCTTGTTCCCAAATCGCATCAATATCACCCTCCTTTCTACAGATGAAGAAACTGAGCAGAGAGGTTAAGTAACTTGCCCAGTATCGCACAGCTAGAAAGTGATGGAGACAAGACTCTTCCACCCAGTCTTCCTGGAAAGTGCAAGTGCGCCTTCAGCGAGGGCACACTGCATAAGCCTCACAATGCATCCCGATTTCTCCTGTGGTTATTCATTTTATATCTCGGTGTCTATCTGTTTGCCT
Source organism: Tupaia belangeri chinensis (assembly GCF_000334495.1). Classification (NCBI taxonomy): domain Eukaryota; kingdom Metazoa; phylum Chordata; class Mammalia; order Scandentia; family Tupaiidae; genus Tupaia; species Tupaia belangeri. The sequence goes on from NW_006159662.1 coordinate 1,852,590, forward strand.
AAATGTCTGTCTACCTACCTATCTAACATCTATCTGTCTGTAACTATCTATCCACGTATGTTTAAGTTTTCTTCCATCCACTACAGTGTTTTTTTTTTTTCTAAGTTCCCTTTATTTACTTTTGCCACATTGTTTTTGATCTTTGTCTTTTGCTCTAGACACTTCCCTCAAAGGTCTAGTGGTCTTTCGTGTCCTCTCATTTAAAATAAGCCCTCTGAAGTGGAACAGAAGAGGCCTGGATCCTGGATGGCCACCACCACAGGTCGTCGCAGAGGGCCCACCCCGGACTGGACTCTCTGTCTGAAACGTTCTCCCCAGAGCTGCACTGTCCAGCGTGCCACCTGCCAGCACAGAGCCAGTTGCCAGTGTTTGCAGAGGTGCCCGGGTGTTCGCACTAGCTGCTCATACACAAACCCATTTTCCTTTCTGTCCTCAACTGTACCTGAATCCCCCTTTCTTGTGCCATCTCTCCAGAGAGCAACCCGGGGTTAGGGCACGGGCAGTCATGGGATACAATCTGGGTTACCTGACCTGGGTCATCTGACTACTCCACAGAGGATCTTTCTTTCTTTCTTTCTTCCTTTCTTTCGAGAGGTTTTTGCTAGAGGGCACGTGTGCTCGCCAGAAAGACAGAGACAGAGAGACAGAAAGCGAGAAATCACCCCCCAGGGGGGATTGCCATCCACAATCCCTTCTCCTCCATTCTCCTCTTGGGATCTTGGGCATGCACGCACATGCACCCGGTGTGAGTTTAAGCCACCGGGTCCAGGACTCGAACAGCGGTCAACTACATGGGAGTCCAGCAACGCAGCCATTGCACTAACTGCTGGTCCCAACACAGAGGAACTTTCAACTGATGCTGCTGTTCTCTGCTCTACCCCAGGCCAGGTCCCTCCAATACCGGGTCCTTTCCAAAGTTGTAAAACAGGAAGGATCATGCTGCTTCCTATTGGCATCTTCCAAGCTCCCTTTCTCCCAGAAACTGTTCAGTTTTTGGTATTCTCGGTTCTTCTGAATGTTTCAGTTCTAGCCCCTTCTCAAGTTCTAAAATGTTGCTGATTTTCTGAGTGTACTGTTGTCTCTCCTTCGGTGTTCTCTGCAAAATCTATAGTATAAAAATACTGATGCCTGGGTCTCACCCCCAGAGGCTCTGATTTAACTCAGAGAAACACAGTAAATGGATGTGAATACCAGATATAGTGTGTGTGAAAGACTAGAGTGTGAGGAAGGACATTTAGAAGAAAAATAGAGAGGCAAAGCATTAGTAGGACAAAAAAATGAGGTATTATCTGTTGAAGATAATTTTATAGTTTTATCAACTGGACTAGGGAGAAATGTTCACATGTTGAAACATTCACTTTATAAGCTAAATAACATGATTGAATATATGAAAGAAAATGAAATAATAAATATTAAAAAAAAGATTTAGAATCTTTCAAAACATGCCAAGCAGGCAGAATTACCAAAGTAGAACATCCAGAACAGCATGATTGTATATTTCATGATCCTAAATTTGGATTGTGATGATTTACTATTGCTTTCTGGTCCTACATCAGCTAGACTGTAAGCTCAATGAAAATCAGGAATTTTATTAATTTTGTATACCACTTAGCCTTGTCACTCATTACTGTACTCAATAAATATATATATAATGAAAAAAAGGATAAAGATTAAATAATTTTTTAAAAAGGAGTTTTTTTAAATTATGTTTTTTTTTTTTACTACATTTCTTAATTTCAAGAACACCAGATTTAACTTTAATAAATCAAAGAAATGCTAAGGAAATATGCATAAACTTATAGCCAGGAAACAGATTAGGATTCTGTTCAAATAGTAGGTACGTGAACCTAACGGCAGCTCAAGAAAAGACAAAAATCCTTAAAACCAGAAAACAAAGCCTAGGAAAAATCAACAATGTTGTAGTCAAAAGTCATAAAATTCTATTTCACCAGTTCAGTCTCATGTACTTTATCTTTTGTTGTGATTCAATTTTCCCAATTAAATTCTGGGATATAATATTCAACTCCAGACGTGTCCCCATGATTAAGTTGTCCATTTTCTTAGTTTTTGAAGTCTTATTTCTGTGTGACTATATTTAATTTTCCTGGTATAGCATTCCCTGCAGAACTTCTTGGAGATCTGGTCTGGTGTTGGTAAATTCTTTCAGGTTTTGTTTATCTGAGAATATTCTTGTCTTTTCTTCCCATATGAAGGATAATCTTGCTGGGTATAGTATCCGTGGTTGCAATTGTTTTTCCCTTAACACTTTGAATATATCTTCCCATTCTTTCCTTACTCACATTGTTTCTAATGAGAGATCTGCTGTCAGCCTGATGGGTGTTTCTAATGAGAGATCTGCTGTCAGCCTGATGGGTGTTTCTAATGAGAGATCTGCTGTCAGCCTGATGGGATATCCTTTGTAGGTAACTTGCTGTTTCTCTCATGCCAGTCTTAGTATCTTGTCTTTGTCTGTGGTTTTGCCTAATCTGGTCTTGGAGAAGATCTTCTTGGGTTGATTCTATTGGGGGTCCTTTGTATTTCTTGGGACTGGATCTTTGACTGCCTCTCTAAGGTTGGAAAGTTTTCTCCCAGGATTTCATGGAATAGATTGTCAATGCCCTTATAGGTCTCTTCCCCTTCTGGGATACCAATTATCCAGATGTTTAGATGTTTGATAGTAACTAGTTAATTTCTTGTATAGTATTCTCATTTTGTTTTCTCAGTCTTCCTGGTGGATTTTTCTAGGCCAGCGATTCTATCTTCTACATCTGAGATTCAATTTTCAGTATGATCTAGTCTGCTTTTAATATGTTCAAGGGAGGTTTTGACTTCCTGTATTATAGTCTTCATCTCTAACAGGTCCATTTGATTCTTTTTTAAAGTGTGTAATTATTCTTTTAGATATTGCAAGAATTTCCTCACCTCCTGAAGCTCCTTAGCTCCTTTCCCCTGCCTCTTCAGCAGTTCATTGTCTCTCTCCTCTTTGATCTCTGTAAGCTTTGTCACCATGAAAATTCTAAATTCTTTATCAGATATTTCCATGAATTTCATCATACTGTCTGAGGATGAAAAGGAATTATTTTTCTTTGGAGGAGAGTTATTTTCTTGTTTTTCCATATTTCTTGTGACCCTGTGGTGATTTCTAGTTGTCTGATGGATGGTGCGTTTCTTCTCATTCTTGAAGTTCAGTCTGAGTGTTCAGAGGTATGCAGGAGGAGGTGATCTGCAATCTCTCTTCCATTCTGTTCTCACTCTTTGTGCATCAGAATTAGTGGGAATAGAGGAATATGCTGACCCTAAGTATATTCAGATATTTAGATCCTGTTCACTTGGACCTGTCTAGACATAGAAATAAGTGAGGAAAAAAATCTTCATTTTAAGTCTCTGAAATCACTATTTCACAGCTGAAGTTCAGGATCCATGTTCTGATTACATGTGTTTTCTTTGTGCAATAAAAGATTTATCAGTTGAGTATGAGGATGGTAGAAAAGATTGTTGGGAGATGTGAGGAGTAAGGGAAGGTATGAAATAGTCATCTAGGAAAGTGGGAAAGACAAGGGACTGGGAAATAGAGTATGAGCCTCAGGATTCCAGGAAGCATTAGGGCTTACTTGAAATTACCAATGTTGAATTTAAAATAAGATCAGTCTGTAATATATAAACACCTCTGGAACTTGCTAACAGCTAAATGGAGCAGAATCAGTACTTTGGAGAATAATGAGAGTAACTGAAGAAATAAAATTAATTTATAAACCTTCGAGGTTTTTACTATTTATTTGAACTTAAATCACAGCTGTCTAAATTTCTGAGATACTCTTAAATAAATCTAAAAAGCTCTGGTATAGTAAGGTTAAAAATTCATAGTTCATTTATCATGCAAACTGTTCTTAAAACATTTTTCGAATACTTACATTCTCAGGATAGCACTGATATACTTTTCATTTTCATATGTAAAATTAAGTTTAGTTATTTTTAAAGTAAGCCTTATTTTTATTGCTATCACTTCTCTATAGTAAAACAATTTTCAAACAATCACAATGTAGTCTGAACAGACAGAAAACAACAGAAGAGGGGAAAAATAACCCCAGTTTTGAAATGTGCAAAGTTTTCTTTGCCTCAGTAACAGTTGGGTTTCTCTTTGGCTCTTTCTCTTTGGTTCCCTACTGGTGATTGGTCAGGTCCTTTTCCTTCCAAGTCTCCTCTGCTTCTCCAGGATTGCTTCCTCAAATCCCTTTCATTGTTAATAATGTGTTGGCCAACTTTTTCTAAACAATACTTCTCAAAATCTTGGGTTTAATCCAATTTACAGGCCATTAGGTGGCATGGTGGTTAAGATACTGGACTCCCACATGGCTGACTGTGGTTTGAGTCCCAGACCTGCAGTTTACTTTCTCACTTTCCCCTTTTCTCTGGTCTAATTAAAAAATAAATAATAATAACAAATAACACAAAAAAATTTCAAGGGGCCAGCAGGTGGCATGGTAGTTAAAGGTGCTAGACTCCCACATGGTTAACAATGGTTCGAGTCCTGGACCTACCGGCTTAAAACTCATGCCAGGTGCACATGCCTGTGTGCCCCAAATCCCAAGAGAATGGAGAAGGGATTGTGGCATAGTCATTCCCCCCATGAGATTATTTCTCATTTTCTCTCCCACTGTTTCTCTCTCTCTCTCTCTTTCCATCAAACACACAAGTGCTATGGCAAAAATCTTAAAAAAAAAAAATTTGGAGGGGTCAGTAGGTGGTCTGGTGATTGAGGCACTGGACTCCCACTGCAGTTCAACCTGGTGGCTTGAAAATCATGCCAGGCACATGTGTGTGCATGCCCAAAATCCCCAGAGGAGAATGGAAGAGAAGGGATTGCAGTGTGGCCATTCCCCTTGGGGGTTGATTTCTCACTTTCCTTCTCTCTCTCTGGTGAGTGCATGCACCCTAATGCAAAAAAACCTAAAAGAATTTTTTTCAACCAATTTTCACAAAGGTATCAATGGTAATTCACCTTAATGTGCTTACCCTTTTCTTGTAGGGTACTTTATATTATGCCTTAATTCTCAAAAACTCCTTCATTTCTTTATTTTCAGTTTCCTACCACTAATGGTGAAAGTTCAGGCATTCAAGACTTTCACCTTGATTTATACCTTTACATTGAGATAAAAATATACACACTTTTCAGATAAAAATATAGACCCTTTCTTTTTATTTTATCTCAAAATAAAGGTGCAAATATGTGAAGCTTTTAAATTCTCAGTTCTTTAAAATTCTCTATATGGAACATGTTATCATTGAACAAAGAGTTTTTCCTTTCAATCTATATATATCTCTTATTACTTTTTCTTGTCTTATTACATTAATGAAGATAATTTTACAATGTTATTTATTATTATTATTTCAACTTACTATAGGGCATGTGTGCTCATCAGAGAGAGAGAGAGCGAGAGAGGGAAAAAAGGGAAAATGAGAAAGCAATGTCTGGCACTTGAACTGCAGTCAGCCATGTGGGAGAGTTCAGCACCTTAACCACCTCTCTACCTGCTGGCCCCAACTAAGGTGATTTGAAAGGAAGAAAATCAGGAGATTCCTCTAAAATATTTATACTTAAGGCAAGCCCAGATCTTATGAAGGTATATCTCTTTAAAATATGTAAGCATAAGTTTTTGAATATTTGTTTTTATCTATATGTATCTTATATTTAAAGCAGATGCCTCGTAGAAAATATATATCGGGGGACCAGCAGATGGTGTAATGGTTTCGTCGCTGGACTCCCACTTAGTTGACCATAGTTTGAGTCCCAGACCTGGCAGCTTAAACTCACGCTGGGTGTGTGCCCAAAATCCTGAGAGGAGAATGGAGAAGGAATTGTGTTGTGGCCATGCTCCCTGGGCAGCGATTTCTTGCTTTCTGTCTCTCTTTCTCTCTGTAAGTGTATGCACCCTATAGCAAAAAGTCTCTTTTAAAAAAGAGAAAAAGAAAACATACACTATTTTGTTTTGTTTTGGATTGGGCACGTGCATGTCTGAGAAAAAAAGACACACAGAGAGAGTCCTCCTCAAGTTCAGCTTTTCTTTACTTAGCTGTGTCTAGTCACTGCTGAGCCCATGAAAAGCATTCTTCATTTCTGTTACTATGTTCAATCTCCAGCACTGCTTACATTGTAAATCTCTTCTTCAGTGCAATCTGTCCTAGACTCTTTTGTGTTGCTATAACAGAAAACCTGAGACTGGGTAATTATAAATATAGAACAGAGGTTTATTTGGGCTCATGATTCTGGAGACTAGAGGGGTGGGCAGCTGTATCCAGTCAGCTTATGGTGGGGGGCTCC
>NW_006159662.1:1858939-1869526 GCF_000334495.1 Tupaia belangeri chinensis
TAAAACATGGTGGAGAGGCCAAACGGGAAGCAGCTTTGTGTGTAAAGGGATAGACACCACAGGCAACCTCAGCTTACAAGTACCTGTGCTTGTGGTCACTCACTCTTGAGGGATCTAATTGCCTCTTTGAAGGCCCATCTCCTAACACTGCCCTATTGGGAATCAAATTCTAACATGATTTTAGGAGAAGACAAATCACACCCAAACCATAGCATCATCCACTATACCAGCTTCCACTTAGCACATTAATCGTAGTTGTTTTAAATTCCCAGTCTGGTCATTCTAAGACCTCTGCCATATACGGCTCTGGTTCTGATGCTAGCTCAGTTTTTTCGATCTGTGTTTTTCGCATTTCCTTCCTAGTACAAAGGCCTTCAATAATGTAGTAGAAGTCTGGTGGGGGAAGGGGAGAAGAATGTTCTAGAGTCCCATGATTAGGTCAGTCTTTCGTGAGTCTGTGCCTCTGGCCCATGAGTCTCACCAGTGCTTTTCACTGTCTCCTCTCAGCTCAGACAGGACGGCTAGAGGGAGAGGGAGTTGTATGTTTCCCTTCCTGCACTAAGAAGGTTCCAGTGGGCTATAGTTGGTTAAAACTTTTCCCCAAGATTAATTAGGCTCTGAAAAATCCTCAATAGTGGGGGTTCATAAAATAGTTTATTTTATGGGCAGGCCTTGTTAAGAGCAACAGAATGTCCCAGTGTATTTCAGAATGATCACTAGCCTCGCCCACCAGAGCACAATTGACTTTTTCTCCAGTATTCACTGAGAATCTGGTCAAGTTCCTGGAGGTAAGTTCTCAAGTTTTATTTCTCAGACTTGACCACAGCAGGCCTCCAAAAGTTAACCAATTACAGTTCTGATTTCCTCAGTTCAGCTTTGGGTCCTTGTGGGGTTCTGGTTGGGATTCTCTGTGTCTGTCTGTCTGTCTCTAAATTATGGAGTTTGCCCTATGAGTTCACTTCTTTGACAGATATAAGAAAGACTGTTGATTTTTTTCAGTTTGTTCAGCTTTTTACTTGTTAATATGAGTAGCAACTTCCAAGAACCTTACATGCCAGACTGGAAACCAGAAATTAATCAAGAAGTAATATTTTAAATATCCAGATGATTGCAAAACAGTGAATTTAATGAATAATCTTGGTTATCTCTGAGACAGTATCACATAATATAACATACATATAGTTATACCCCAGAGGTAAAAAAAAGTTTGGAAAAATACTTGAAGACATAAAGGCTAAAAATTTTCCAAAACCACAAATCTAAAAGATAATTAAACAACAACAACAAAAAAGATAAACCCAGAGAAAACCACATCAAAGCATAGCATAATAAAATTGTAAAGAACCAGAAATGAAGATAAAAGTCTCAAAAGCAGTCACAGAAAACAGATACATTAAAAAGACAAGAATGACTGAGGAGTTCTCATCTGAAACTATGCAAGTCAGGAAACAACATAGTGAGTCTTTAAAGTGCTGAAAGGAAAAAAAAATCTGTCAATTAAGAATTGCATATCTAATGAACTATACTTCCAAACTTAAAGTGAAAATATTTATTAAAAAAATCCGAGAGGCAAGCAGATAGGATAATGGTTATGTCACTGGACTCCCATGTAGTTGGCCACAGTTCGAGTCCTGGATCCAGCGGCTTCAAACTCATGCCAGACACATGTGCGTGCATGCCCAAAATCAGAGGAGAATGGAAGAGAAGGGACCGTGGCATAGCCATACCCCACGGGGTGATTTCTTGTTTTCTGTCTTTCTCTGTCTCTCTGGTGAGTGCACACACCCTATAGCAAAAATCTAAAAAAAAAATCTGAATTACTAGTAGACATGTACTGCCAAAAATGTTGAAAGTAGTTGTTCATGCAGATCACTGATGATACCAAATGAAAGCCTAGGTAAATCCAGAAAGATAACTATTATTGGACTTAGAAGATAAATGTATAAAGATAGATAGCTTTATACTCTCATTTAAAAATATATTTAAAAGACAACAGAATGTTAAAAGCAACAATAAAATTATATTGTGGGGTTTATAATATTTGTAGAAACATAGGTGAAGAATGGGGAAATTAAAGTATACTAGCATTAAGGGACTTATATTTTACATAAATTGGGTATAATAGTAGGTAAATTGGTATAAAAATAGTGAAGGAAGACTGTGACTAAGATGTATATTGTAAAACCTATTAGGTTGTAAGAAAAGTCATGATGTATTTTTCTTTATTTTTATATGCAAAAATGCATTATGACTTTCTGACAACCCAGCAGATCAACAACTAAAAACACCAAAACCGAAAAGGTGCGTCAAAGAAGCCAATAGTTAAAATTAAAAATATTAAAAATTACTTAGTGAATCCAATGAAAGGTAGAAAAAGAGAAAAAAGAACAAGAGAAAAAAAAGAAAATAAATAGTATAAATAAAATGGTAAAGCATAATGTAATAATATAAATAACAATACTAAGTATAAATGGTCTAAAAGTTCTAACAAGTTGACAAAGATTACTGGGTACAACTAGAAGCCAGCAGGTGGCATGATGGTTGGGACACTGAACTCCCACATGGCTGACTGTAGTTCGAGTCATGGACCTGGTGGCTTGCTTTCTCACTTTCCCTCTTTTTTGTCTCTCTCTCTCTGGTGAGTACATATGTCCTATAGCAAAAATTTTAAATAATAATAATAATAATAATAAATAAAATTAAATAAATATTTCTTTTAAAAAGGTACAACTACATGGCGTTTTAAAGATAAACACTAAACATTATTTTTAAGAGTTATAGTTAAAAGGATGAAAAAAGATGTATCACGCAAACAGTAATAATTTTTTAAAAAGTGGACTCTAAATATTAAAACCAGATAAAATTTCAGAACAAAGAAGCTTGGAAAAGATTAAGAAAGACATTTTTTTTCTTTTTCTTTTTTTTAATGCCAGAGGGCATGTGCACATGCCAGAGCGACAGACAGAGCCCTCAATGGCACCTAGACACAGCACAGTGCTTTTCCCTCCATTCCATCAGGACACATGTTCACACACACTTGGAGTGTTTATCAAGCCACCAGGGCCCAGGAGTTGAACCATCGTTGGCAATATGAAATTGGGCTCCCTCCACACAGCTCTTAACCACTACATTATGAGGCTAGCCCAAGAGGGGCATTTCATAATGATAAAATTTTAAAAATGATATTAAAATTCTAAATATGTATCTAGTTTTAAGAGCTTCAAAATACACAAAGCAAAAACAGAACTGAAGGAAGAAATAGGCAAATTTACAAATTATACTTGAGGAGGATTCAATACTCATTTTTCAGGACCTTATAGAATAAGTAGACCAAACATTAGACTATAAATAATTTGAAAATTGCTATCAATCAACTTGACCATTAGTCAAGATAGACCATATTCCGGAAGATAAAACAATGTTCCATGAATATAAAAAGCATTGATCTGATACAGAGTATCTGATCCAAGTATAATGAAATTAAATTAGAAATCCATAATAGAAATATTATTTCCATAATATTTCCCAAATATTTGGAAAGTAAAAATTACAGCCATAAACAATCATGAGTCAAAGAATATACTATAAAGGAAACTAGAACATATTTTGACATTAATGAAAATGGAAACATACACAAGTGGTCTTCAAAAAGTTCATGGAAAATGTTAGTTACAAAATAATTATGTATGGATTTTATTTTTTTAGAATCAAAGTAAACTCATATTTTAATTCTATTTTCCCAAACACCTGGAAGTTCACTTATATGTGTGGAATGTTGCTAAATCATAACTTAAAGAAAAATTTTAGTTTTTAATTATTTTACTAGCAAACAAGACAGTTCTAAAATAAGCGATATTAAGCTTTTATCTAAAGAAGCTTGAGAAAGAACAGCAAATTAAAGACAGAGTAAACGAAAGGAAGAAATAATAAATATAAGAACAGAAATAAAATAGAAAACAGAAAATAAGAGAGAAAAATCAATGAAACCAAACACAGGTTCTTTAAGAAAAACAATAAAATGTATACATTTTTCTGATAGATTTATGTAAAACAGGAGAACACACGAATTATCAGTATCAGGAAAGGGGGGACATCATTATCAAATTCTGTAGACATTGATAGGCTAGTAAGATATGAACACCATATTTATAACTTTTGATAATTTAAACAAATAGATCAATCTCTTAAATATACAAATTACCAAAAGTTACTCAAGAAATAGAAAATGCAAAAAGCCAAATATCTGTTATACTCAAACACACCCCTATATTCAGGTACAGGTGGTTTCACTAGTGAATTGCATCAAACATCTAAGGAAGAAACGATACAAACTCCACATAAACTCTTACAGAAAGTAGAGCAGGCAGGACTAACTTCACGGTAACTCGTTAAAGGAGTGGTGCTGCTTCACCAGAACATGGATTCTACTTCTTACCACTAACCACAAGCCTTGCATGATTAGTTCTTCCCAGGCTCCTTTCTTTTCACATCACCCATGTTTTCTTCTACATTGACTCATTTCTGTGCTATTACAAAAAGGCGAGTTTTCTCCTATACACACAGGCGCACGTACACACGCACGCACATACGGCCCTTTCCATAATCTTGATGTACCCGAGTGCTGTGTTAGTTTCATGCACATTTACTTTGGGTACCTCCTCTGTAGTAGCCACTGTTTATTTAGAGAAATAAAAAGGATTTAATGCAGTTTGGAAGGAGGCAGATAAGAGAATGAATAAAATATTACATAATAAATGTCATGAAAGAGGTATGCACAGGGTGTTATTAAAGGAAAAACATGAGACACTTCACATCAGAGAAGGCTTCATAAAGAGGTGAATATTAAAGGATAATGATGATAATGATGATGATGATGACGACGATAGCAGCAAACTAATATTTTTCTTTCTCTTCCTCTATGGACACATATCGTTTAAATGCTTTATACATATTAACAGAGTTAAACTACTTGAAAACTCTGAGGTAGGCACTGTTATTATCCTCATTGAAACCAAGAGACCAAGAGGGTTAAAAAGGTTATACAGCTGGGAATAAATAGAAATCAACTGGTTGATAAAAGAGAAGAAAAATTCAGATGAAAGGAGTAACATCTGTGAAGACACAAAAGCTTGAAGTGCAGTCTATTTCAGACAGCATGCTTTCCTCTCTTCCTTCATGGGCACATTTCTTGAAAAGGTTATAGCCACCCTCTACCTCTATTTTCACTTATTAATAGTTTAAGACATTTATTGAGCTCCTTGGTGACTGCCCACACTTTTACTTCACGGCCTGAAATTTGACCCTGTCCCCCTCTATGTGATTCACCAATGACCTTTCTACTGCTTGTAATATAAAGTCATTTTTAAAATAAAATTCACGTTTTTCCTGATTATAAAAGTAAATATAGATTGTGCAGATGGTTGAACAATTCTGTAAGTTTATTTAAAAAAATCATTGAACTGGACACTTGAAACAAGAAATTTGGGGATGTAAATGACACTTCAATAAAGCTCATTTTTAAGAAAGTAAATACATGCTCACTGTAGAAAAAAAAAGGACTAAAAAGAAATGTGTACAATAAATAACTATGTAATCTATTACCCACGTGACAACGTTAACATTGAGTGATTTTTCTGTGCAATGCATTCTGAATGTTCCTGGATAGTTCTCAAATCTCAAGCCCTCCCCAGCTTGGCATTCTACCTTCTCTACCCTCCCAGAAAAGGATAACGTGGTAGAACCAGAAAACAAAGGGGTCCACCTTGGCTTTTAAAGATAACTTGGGCCAGGACCAGCAGTTAATGTAATGGCTATGTCACTGGACTCCCATGTAGTAGACTGTGGTTCAAGTCCCAGACCCGCTGGTTAAACTCATGCCAGGTGCATGTGTGTGTGCCCAAGATCCCTAGAGGAGAATGGAGGAGAAGGGATTGTGGCGTGGCCATCCCCCCTGGGGGGGGGGGGGTTTTCTACCTTTCTGTCTCTTCTTGGCATTCTACCTTCTCTACCCTCCCAGAAAAGGATAACGTGGTAGAACCAGAAAACAAAGGGGTCCACCTTGGCTTTTAAAGATAACTTGGGCCAGGACCAGCAGTTAATGTAATGGCTATGTCACTGGACTCCCATGTAGTAGACTGTGGTTCAAGTCCCAGACCCGCTGGTTAAACTCATGCCAGGTGCATGTGTGTGTGCCCAAGATCCCTAGAGGAGAATGGAGGAGAAGGGATTGTGGCGTGGCCATCCCCCCTGGGGGGGGGGTGATTTCTCGCTTTCTGTCTCTTCGTCTCTGTCTTCCTGCACTCTCTCTACAGCAAAAAACTTCTCAAAAGAAAAAAAATAAAGATAACTTGGGCCAACTGGACTCAGGGCATAAAGGTGTCAGAGAGGGTTTTCCCCCCGCTGCTGCACTCACTCCCTCCTCACCCTAGGCTAGAGAAGAGTCCCTGCACTGGGGGGGTAAGGCACAGTCTAAAGTGAAGGAAAAATAATTATCTGTGGGTCTGTTTCTGAGAAAAAGCCCTAGTTTTTGCCCTGTCTTCTGGGCTAAGAACAGAAACTCCACTCTGTCTAGGGGCATCTCTGAGGGTCGAAGGGGCCTGTGCTCACAGCCATAGATGCTGAGAGTCTGTGTGACCTGCAGTTATCAGCCACGCTGGCAGGGACGCGAGAGCCACAGAGGGGTGGGCTGTGTCATAAGGTGTGTGCAAGCAGGCAGAGGCTGCTGCTCCTGTTCCCAGGGCTCTCCCAGCCCCCTGACCATGGATATGAGGAACGTAAAATTTCCTGGGTGTCTGACAGCAGCATGCCCTTGGCAAAAAGACCGGCAGGTCCGAAAGGTTTTCAAAGAGGAGGGTAGCATCGATGACACAGATGTGACCCAAATCAACAGCGGGGACATCAGATGTGGTGGTGGATGCTTAGGTGGGTAGGTGACCCCACCCAGGCTCAGAAACCAACCCGCTCCACCTCATCCACCACCCCGGGGCATGACAGAGCTGCTGGGGCCCCAGCACGATCCTGGGGACAGGGGTGACCGAGGTCTGAGGTGACTGAGGCAAGCATCAAGTCCTGCTACAAGCTGAATGGAGACTCAAAACAGAAACTGTGAGGACAGTAAAATACGCACACATGTTCACGTCCCCTACAGGTATATCGCTATTTAGGCTTACGATGCGACCCTGGTGGCACCTGGCTTAGATCCTGGCTTGCCGTCGTGCCTCTTCTCCATGCGTGAAGGAATGGCAGCAGCTGGGAGACAAAAGCCACTTTATTACAGACAGTGTCTGCGCCCACGGCCCTTGATGTGGTGAGTGGGTGGAACATGAGGCTGAGTCTCCCGGCCTTATGAGGTCAAGACTCCCTCCTCCTCCCAGGCTGGAATTAACATTTGGCCATCCTTTGGCCAAAAATAGGGTGCAAGAACCTGAACAGCTCACTTAGGACTAAGAGAGAGCGAGACGACCAGGCCTCTCCTGGGCAGGCTCCACCCTCTCATCACCGCACAGCCTGGATGAGGAGGCAGAGGAAGACAGGACTGTGCGAGGTGGACACACGAGAAGTCTCTCGCCAGCAGACATGGCCAGCTCTGTGCTCGTGCAGGTCAGGGCGGCCTCTGCCCATGGAGCTGGGGTCGAGAAGAGACAAGGGCAGGGAGGAAAATAATTTTTATCACTGATTTCCCTATTTTGCTTATGTCCTAAACATTTTTTTCAATTAATGAAAATTATTGCAAAGCCTAACTTTAGAAGTTTAGTATTTCGTCATATGGACTAAGAATTTTTTCCTGTGTGACCTGCAGTTCTCAGCCACACTGGCATGTACATGAATTAAACAACAACAAAAAAAGTGATTAAAAAATGATTGTCCTGTAGCTAGAAATGGTTTTAAAGCTATTCAATTAATTTTTAAAATACTCTTGGGACCAGCAGTTAGCATAATGGCTATGTTGCTGGACTCCCATGTTGTCGACCGCAGTTCAAGTTCCGGACCCAGTGGCTTAAACTCACACTGGGTGTGTGTATGTGCATGCCTAAGATCCTGAGAGGAGAATGGAGGATAAGGGATTGCAGCATGGTCATACCCTCTGGGGGGTGATTTCTCGCTCTCTGTCTCTCCGTCTTTATGGCTAGCACACGCACCCTATAGCAAAAAACTCTCAAAAAAATTATTAAAACACTCTTCTGTGAACACATGTTTACAACCAATCAAAAAGTGTTAGCCCTCACTTCTGAAAGTCAGTCAATGAGGGAAGGACTTCCTACAACAGACAGGCCTCTGAGGGCCAGCCAATCCGCAAGTCTCATATGCACGAATCGCACCCTCCATACACCCTTCTTTGCTCCCAAACCCTATATAGGCAGGAGTCTGCTCTGTTCAGAAAGACTGCGCTGATCAGCATACCATGTCTTACCATAGTAAGCAATAAATTCAGCTTTCTCTTTTTGAGATACTAACAGGATATTGCATGACTTCTTACAAAGTTTATTTTATTCATGATAATGTGTGTGTACACTGGAGAGAAGGGGTGGGGAGGAGAAGCACTCTCAATAGGGTCTCATCACACAGCAATTCCCTTCTCCCAGCCCTCCAGCCTAACAGGATGCTGGGCACATGTGCACGCACCCAGCATGTTTTCAGACCCAGCCTGCAGTCAGTCAGCTGGCCCCCAGCACTGCACTTCAATTTGCTACCAACCACCAGGCTGGGCCACAGCATGACTTACTGAGCCATTTCTCTGCTTGGTGCTTAGCTTATTTCTAGCACCTAGTTATAAGTAACACTGTGGTACATCTCTGCATAGAAACATGTTCAATTGCAGAACTGATTATATTTTTAAGATGAATTCCAAGAAGCAGAATTACTAAGTCAATGTATAAAATGTTTTCATAGCTCTTTATAAATACTGTCAAAGTGCTTTCCAGAGAAGTGGCATCAATTTACATGCATATGTCAGTGTCTGAGGTGCTCATTATGCTATATAATAATTGTAAGGATTAAGTATTTTAATTTGAACACAATCTTTGCCAATGTAGTAAAGACAGGTTCTTCTTTCAAATTTTTTTTTTCTCCTTGTCAGAGGGTTCAGAGAGAGAGAGAGAGAAAGCACCCTCCAGTGCAGTATGGTCACGTCTCAGCCTTTTCCCTCCAATTCTCTGTCCTGCCAGGATTTGGGGCATACTTGCATATGGGCTACCAGGGCCAGGATTCGAACCATGATCAGTCATGTGATGTCTGGTTCCCTAGGCACAGCACTTAATTACAGAGCTATGGGGCTGGTTCAGGTGTGTGTGTGCATGTGTGTGTGTGTGTGTGCGTGAGAGAGAGAGAGAGAGAGAGAGAGAGAGAATAAATACGCTAGTTGTTTTCATAATACCTCTTCTCCTCTTGTCTCATAGGAATAACATTTTTGGTTGGGCACCTTTTCCAAAATAAAGACTATGTTTTCCAGCTTCCTTGCATTTCAGGATGGCAAACAAAGTCCTACCCACATGGGTGGCATATAAGTAGAACTGTTGTCTAGTAGCCTTCTAGAAAATTCCCCATGGGTCAGGATTTTCTGATTCATCTCCATCCGATTCTCATCCCTCATCCTGCTGCCTGTACCTTTCCTGCTACCCTGGGCCTCACCCTAGGGATGGACAGACCATGATCTGAATGGCCATGCTGCTACTCTATGTGTGAGAGAAACAAACTGTCTCATTTAAACTATTATTACTTGAAGTTTTTTGTCACTTACTGACCCTAACTCTAACAAATACATCTCTGCTTACTGGCCATGTATCCCAACTCCCTGTTCTGATTTTTCTACCTACTAGCCACTTCCATCTAAGCAATACCCCTGGCGACATCAAAATTCACCATCTCTACAAGTCTATGTACTTTGAGGGTTGAAATTGTGCCATAATCATTTATTATCCCATTACCCTCTCTAAATCAAGGCTGGTGTTGTTTTGAAGAGCAGATGCTTGATAAGTCTTCAATAATTAAAATTCTCCTCCCCTCAGGAAGATTCTTAATCTGGGCCAAATGTGGGCTTTAAGAGCCCATGGAGCCCAGCTTCAGTGGCACAGGCAGTTGGGTGCTGCTGAGGCTGAGCCACCTGGGTGCTTGGGTCTGGTGTCTGCACTAACCAGAAGCAGGTCAGGTGCTGTGATGCTGGCTGACTGGGAGGGTAGGATAGATGAATCAGAATGAGGCAAGACCCTGTGAAAAATCTCTCTCTCTCTCACTCACTTTTAGAAAAGGAATAAATAAATAAACAAAAATAACCAGTCCATGCACCTCCCTAAATATTACACAAAAACTTAGGTATACTGCATAGTTTTCTGGAAGATCCACCTACTTCCACATATTTTCAAAGGAGTAAATGACTCAGAAGTTTGAGTGCACTGCTGATATGGCACAGTGGATCCACCATTCTGCCCCTCCCATGGGCTTAAAACCTTCTTATTCTCAGTTTATTGGTCCATACAAAATACTTCCACTGTTTTATCCAATTCTGTTCTTTCTTGATCTCATATTGACAATGTTCTGATTTGTCTCCCTGACCTTAATCTCTGAACTACCCTGATCACTGTTGACAGTTTT
>NW_006159662.1:1869556-1892681 GCF_000334495.1 Tupaia belangeri chinensis
GAGAGAGAGAGAGAGAGAGAGAGAGAGAGAGAGAGAGAGAGAGATCACTGTCTGGGGGAATGGCCATGCTGCAATCCCTTCTCCTCCATTCTTCTCCTGGGATTCTGGGCACACACACACATGTACCTGGCATGAGTTTTCTTCTTTTTCTTCTTCTTTTTTTTTTTTTTTGAGAGTTTTTTTCTATAGAGTGTGTGTGTTCCCCAGAAAGACAGAGAGAGACAGAGAGACAGAAAGTGAGAAATCACCCCCCGCCCCGAGGGGGGATGGCCACGCTGCAATCCCTTCTCCTCCATTCTCCTCTTGGGATCTTGGGTATGCACATACACGCGCCCAGTGTGAGTTTAAGCCACCGGGTCTGGGACTCGAACCACAGTGTATTACATGGGAGTCTAGTGACAGAGCCATTACGCCAACTGCTGGTACCCCTGGCCTGAGTTTTAAGCCACTGGATCCAGGACTCAAACTGTGGTCCACCATGTACAAATCCAACGCCTTCACTGCTATACCACCTGCTGGCCCCCCTGCTGAAGAATCTTGCTTACCAAGTCCAAAGTCCTTGGCCTGGAATTCAAGGTCCTCCATGATATGGAACCCATCTTTCTTTTCTGCTTCAGCACTCTCAAACACTACCTTTCTTCTGTTAAGTTATAAGCTGCTCAAAGACAGGAATCTTTGTTCATTCTACTCACTGATGTATCCCACGACCAACACAGAATACAACCAATTGTTGAACAAAAAACATTTTCTAATATAGCTCCATGGAGTTTTCCAAACAACTTCCTTTGCTTTGCAGTTTTTGACCCTCTGCCACAATGTTTTCCTTTGACCCTGCCAATGTAACAAGACCAGATCAAATGCGGACATTGTTTTCTTGTTCTTATCCCATGCGTTTCATTCTTCAGCATTACCAGTCCTGGTAATACGCATGGCTGTTTTATAGTCTTTGGAAAACATGTATTATCTTTCCTAATAGATTATGAACAGAGCTTGTGACTTTGGCATCATTGTTTTGCCCTTAATACTTGCTTGGAAAATATTGTTTACTAAATTAATGGAAAAAAAAAAGTGATACAGGCTGAATTGGTAAGATTTTTTAAAACTTCTGGAGAAAAAGATAGCTTTTATTTCTTCATCTTCACTTAACATATATCAAGGATTAGGGGTAAGCAGAGGTGGAGAAGTTTATGAGTATTTATAAAATACGATTTCCCACATTTTAATATCTCTTCTAAGAGGAGATGAAAGAGAATTTGGAGTAAAATGGAAATTGAGCATAAATGCTTATGAGAAAAGGCATCCACACTATTTTTCTTCTTGGTAAATGTAGCTTGTTTCATATGCCATAAATATTTTAAGACATTTTAAGATAATGCAAATATTTGAAAAAAGTTACTATAAAAATAACTTTTCAAAGATATAATTGAATATAAACTCAGAGAAGAATTAATTTTTCTCATATTGTAGTTATAGTGATAGCTTCTCCCAAACATTGTACTAAACAATAAAATTTTGCTTAGTTATACACAAAAAGCTAAATGAGGGACTTCATCTATTTACATATACATTATATTAATATATTTATATATAAAACATATGAAATATATTTCTATATATATTATGCCTTGCAGGTTACTATGCTTGCTTAGACATCAATGGTTTCACGAGACTATCTTTACTTACTCTTCTATTTCCTTTAACTTTCAGAATTAATTTAGAATTACTGAAATAATGTTTCTATGTGTTCTTCATTTAATAAAATATCCATACTGCCAAGCACTACAGATTCATCAAGCACTAATGTTTATTGAACTGAATGTTGGAAAAAGGTTTAATGCATCCTTGACTTGATTATACTAATTATGACATTCTCCAAGATCAACCAATTAACTGAGGATTAGCACAAGACTTCTGATTATCACATTTCTAATTTCAAAGCCCTCTTGAAACAAAAAATTAGGACACAGAGTGCCAAGAAGTGAATGAACATGTGTTAAATACCTGGTATGTGTCAGGTAAGGATACGGGTATGAATACAATAGAGTTCTTCAAGTTGTATGCTAAGACTTTTGAATCTGACTTTGAGTCAAAGATAATTTTTTGGTTTGATACAGTTATTCCTTTTTTTTCAAAGAATTATTTATTAACTCCATTTGTTATTATTATTTTTCAATTTGACCAGAGAGAGAGAGAGCAAGAAAGCAAGCTCCCAGGTCCAGAACTCGAACCACGGAAAGTCATATGGGAATCCAGCACCTTTAACCACCATTCCATCTGTCGGCCCAATACAGTTATTTCAAGGAAGGGTAACTTAATGAAATTGTGCTTGTCCTTTCCCATCATTACATATAAGTCTCAACTTGAAAAAATAGCCAAATATTCTAAATATCAAAACATCTGCAAATATGACTGCAACATATTTAATAACTCCTCTGTTTAATGTTTCTAGAAAATTGTTTCAATCATCTTTGATAGTTGCTTTACCCAGAACCAGATGCTAACAATTAGGAACTCCAAATATTTTGGTTTTTGTCACTGCCTGTTCCTTTTGTAAGAATGTCACAGAGAAGACACATCCTTTAATAAGAAAGAAACTAGGCAGTTTTTGGAAAAGACTGTGGTATTATGAATATTACTATTTATTCACTACATATTAATGAACTGATTTTAAGAAGTACCCATACAATCCTGATTTAGCCCTATTTCTGAATATGCTAATTAGTACTGGACACACTCCCTGTCCATCCAGAGTAACTGTGGGTAATACTGTGGACTAACATAATATTATTTAATAGCAGATAACCTAAAGAATAACATGGGACAGTTGATTTTTTTTCCTTTGCTATAAATTCAGAAGGACTAATTTTCTCACTATTGCAACATAAATTCACGTGGCTAACACCCACAAATGATCATGTAAGATTTACATGCATTTCCCCACCCCTCTCACCGAGTAAGAAAGCAAACTGTGAAACAAGCTTATGGAAATAGTTAAAGTATTAAGATCTAATCATATTTCAAAGCTCACCCTAAGAGAAGCTCTCTGAAGCAAAGGCCACAGAAACTGAAACTCATTTATTACTTGGGCAGAAATACAAACTTTCAGAGAATGAGGGAGAAAAAAACTTTACTTTGCTCTAGGGAAGAAGCCACTATTCTCTGATGTGCAAAAAAGAATTTATCATCAAAGACCAAATGTAAATGGGACCAATTAATTTTTTTTAAGAATCTCTTACCTTCTGTTACAATGTTTTTGACATTATTACTTACACTTTACTCAAAACCAAATGTCATATGACTTGACAAATGTCAAAGCAAAATGACTCCTGTATTTAACAAAGTTTAACATGTATAATATTCACTTGAAATATATTTAATACAATTTACATCTGAGTGGCACATTCTGTGTATAGTACTTTGAGGGAGTAAATAGTAGCACTATCTTAGTTTAACTTCACTGGCCAAAAAATGATGATGCTATTCAATAATCAAACAACATTATAAAACTATTGTTCCAGCAATACATTATTTCAAGTAAGTTTTGAATCTAGGTGTTAGATGTCCAAACTTGGAAAGCTGAGAAATTCCATTAATACTTTACTTATTGTTTTGGAAATTTTTCTACTTGTTGGCTCATCTGTATAAGAAAAAAAGTAACACATACTAACTGGAAAGTTTATAAAATAATATATTTACTGGACATTGTTATGTCAGACCTGGCAAGTAGTTCAATGTGAAACAGTGACCTCAATACTTAACACAAGTCCTACTTCCTATTCTGATTTATCTGGAGTTTGGAATAAGTGCAAGTGCTGATGGGACAAACTTAAGATTTAGCCATTAGCTGTTCCTAATTATTAATTGACCTAGAGCCTATCTAGTTTTCCAGGACCATACATATAAAAAAAATACTCTATTAATTTGCTTAGAAGTAACATGTGAAACATTTAGAAGCAATGAGTATGATATCCGTACAAAACACGCCCTATCCCTCATTCGGTCTACCACTTCAGGTGTCCAGCTGATTTTGTTTCCGTGTAGCTGAATTCCCCATCACCCAGGCTCTCAAGGTTACTCCAACCATCTTTCTCATCAACTCTTTGCTTCGATTGACTTTTCCATCCACCATGGCTGGGCAGTAAGCAGCAGAGCACGGTGGTTAAGAGCATGGGCTTTGAAGTTAAACCAGCCTAGTGGTCTGACCATAAGCAACATATTTAACTTCTCTGGGAATTATTTTATAATGTGAGATTAAAGTGGGCAATAACAATTAAATAGGACTGAGGCTTAGCCATGTAGAAGTTCAAAATGGCAAGAGGTCAGAAAGTGGAGAGTCAGCACTGGAATAAAGACAAAGACCAGGTTCTTCACGTGTGAGCACATAGGAAAAAATAAAATCAAAGCAAGAGTGATCCAAAGGAGAATCGGACAGACTGAGATCCTGGAGGTAAAGTAGCTGAGTAATGTTAGGGCTAAGGTAAGGCTGCATTTTTTTCCATAGGTAAAGTGGAAACATGATGGAAATCACTTTACTATTGCTGAGCTTATAAAACCATAGGATCAGGTGCTTAGAAAGGTCAGTTACCAAAATCAGTCTTTTAAAGTCAATTCTAGTTACTCTTTCTTGTTCATCTTTCCACTCCGAATCCATGAAAAGAATTATCTGCCTCAGCTTCTGGAGAAGCAGTTTTTTTCCTGACCTGTCCCCAAGACCAGGGTGCTCTGCTGCCTTCGATGCTACTCTTTTTACTTGTGTTTAACCTGTGTAACGATGCATGTGAAGGAACAGAACAGTTTTAAAGTTTATGAAACATAATAAAGAATACTCCTAAAATGACCATACAATTTAATATCTAGCATTACAAATGCCACTGCATTACCCATGTGTTTCCTACCGCCCCCCGGTTTTCCTACCCCCCCCCCCCCCCCACACACACACTTCATTCCCTGACCCTTCTTGAGAATTAATCACTGTCCTGGGTCTTATTTATTATCTTACTTAAAGAATTTTAACATACATGTAGGTATCTGTTATGGTTTGAATGTGTCTCCCCAAAATTCTTATACTGAAATTTGGTTATATTATGAACATATTAAAGAGGGTAGAGACAATTTACTTATGAGGTTAAAAAGTGGAGCCTCTGAGAAGTGATTCGGCTTAGATAAGGTCATCAGGGTGGTTGCCTAATAATAGGGAGTGAGACCAGAGCTGAGACACACAAAAGCTCGTGCTCCCTCACACCATGGGCTGCCCTGTGTGCCTCTGGACTCCGCAGAGTCCCCACCAACGAGATGACATCACCAAATGCAGGCCCTCAATCCTGCACCTCCAAAGCATGAGGGAATAAATCCCTGTTCTTCATAAATCACCCAGTGTGGGGACCAGCAGTTAGCATAATGGCTATGTCACTGGACTCCAACGTAGTCTACCACAGTTCGAGTCCTGGACCCGGTGGCTTAAACTCACACTGGGCACGTGTGCATGTGTACCCAAGATCCCAAGGGGAGAATGGAGGAGAAGGGATTGTGGCGTGGCCATCCCACCTGGAGGGTGATTTCTTGCTTTCTGTCTCTCTGTCTCTCTCTGTCTGTCTGGCAAGCGCACACGCCCTATAGCAAAAACCTCTCCAAAGAAAAAAGAAAAGAAAAAAATAAAGAAATCACCCAGTGTGGATGCTCCTTGGTGTAAGCAACAGAAAAGCAGACTAAAACAGTATCTATAATATATTACTCTGTCCTACCACTTTCTAACTTTATACAAACAAATGTAATCATGTCATATGAGTTTCTGCAACTTGCTGTTTTTCACACATTATTTTTTTAAAGATTTTTTTTTTTGCCATAGGGCATGTGTACTCACCAGAGAGAGAGACAGAGACAGAGGATGGGAAACTGAAAAGTCCACTGCAGTCCCTCCTCTATTTTCCTCTCAGG
The DNA here is from genome assembly GCF_000334495.1 of Tupaia belangeri chinensis. Lineage (NCBI taxonomy): Eukaryota > Metazoa > Chordata > Mammalia > Scandentia > Tupaiidae > Tupaia > Tupaia belangeri. The sequence goes on from NW_006159662.1 coordinate 1,875,491, forward strand.
AGTTTGCACATGCACATGATTTTCAAGCCACAGGTCTGGGACTCAAAACGCTATCAGCCATGTGGGAATCTGCCCCTTAACCACCGCACCACCTGCTGGCCTCTCACACACTATTTTTAAGATTCACTCCTGATGCTTCATTTGAAGCTGTATTTCCTGAACTTATTTTCACTGCTTTAGAATATTTAATTGTGTTAACAGAAAAAAATCATTTGTCCTGTAAACAGGCATTATTTTTCCACCATGAGCCATGCTGCTATAAACACTCATGTACATGTTTTCTGGGGCATATTGTGAGTTTCTAGAGTATATGTCAAGGAGATGAATTGATGGTTCATAAATTAAATGGTCGACTTTACAAGATTATAACTGAAATTTTCCAAAGTAGTATTTTATTTATTATTTTTTAAAATTGTATTTTTAGTGAATTACTTTTACATTTATTCACCGAGCATTGTCACAGCATACAAAATGTGATTTCCCATCCAGAATATACTGCACAGTGCCTTAATCATACATGTTATTGTTGGTAATTTCCCATTTCTAGTTTCATATATATATATATATCCCCCCATTTCTCACCCTCTGCCATTTCCCACCCTCCTCCCACACTACCTCTGGTGTCTACAGTGGCTTTTGACTCCTTTTTTTTTCTCCACATTTTATTGATGCACAAAATATCTTAAATAATCTAACTTAAATCCAGAAAACAAAGCCTAGAAGAGAATCAGTAATGTTTTAGTCAAAAGTCATAAGATTCTGGGACCAGAAGACTGCATAATGGCTACATCACTGGACTCCCATGTAGTCAACCATGGCTCATGACGGTTCAAGTCCTGGACCTGGTGGCTTAAACTCACACCAGGCATGTGTGCGCACGTGCCCAAGATCCCAAGAGGAGAACAGAGGAAAAGGGATTGCGGTGTGGCCATCTGCCCTAGGAGGTGATTTCTTGCTTTCTGTCTGTCTTTCTGGCAAGCATACGTGCCCTGTAGCAAAAACCTCTCAACCCTCCCCCCCCCTTAAGAAAAACCCCCCCACCCCCCCCCCCCCCCCCCGAAAATTAGATATTGCTATATAATTTCTTTTTACTGTCTTTTGCCTTACAATGAACTGGGGAATATTCTCTTTTTCTTTCTTGTGATAGATTTTGTATATTATTAGAGGTATCTATTCCTTGAAAGTTTGCTAAGAATTGACTAAAATAATTTGTAGCACATTTTTAAATGAAATATTTACAACGAAATGCTCTACTTACTATCTACAGTATTATCAGAATGTTTTACTTTTTTATCATGTAATCACATTTTCTAGAAATCTCATAATTTTATCCAGATTTTCAATTTTATTGAAATAAAGTTACTTTCTTTTTAATCTCTTTTGAATCAGTAGTCATTTTCCCCATTTCCTCCTTCATTTATTTGCACCTTCTCCCTATTTTTCTGAGCAGTCTTCTGGAAAGTTTACACTTTACTGGTCTTCTCAAAGTATTAAACTTTGCTTTTGCGGAATTACCCTCTATTAAAATTTTCAACTCCCTTAGTATCCATGACATTATTCTCACCTGGTTAACTAAGTACCTCCTCTGCAACTGCTTATTGATGTCTAGCTGATTTTAAATAAAAATTGCTGGGGCCAGCTGGGACCATGGCAGCTAAGGCAGCTGGATTCCACGTGGCTGACTACATGGTTCAAGTCTTGGACTTGGTGGCTTGAAAGACAAAATGAGCGAATGTGTATGTAGGCCCAAAATCCTGAGAGAAGAACGAAGGAGAAGAGATTGTGGTATGGCCATCCCTTCTGAGGAGTGATTTCTCACTTTCTCTCTTTCTCTTTCACTCCCCCTCCCACTAGCACATGTATCCTATAGCAAATTAAAAATAAGCAAAAAAATTTGAATAAAGTAAAAAAAAAATTGTCCATGCCATATCCTCTTTCCTTAATATCCACCACTCTTCTGATAGTTTTAAATCATCTTTTTGCTGGTGCGATCCCCAACGCTTTATCTCTAGCATTGCGCCCAGATCCCAGCTCAGGTTCATCTTCGGGTTGGACAGGTCCTCTCTGAGATGTTCCACAGGCACTCAACTGACTGTCCCAAATGGACTCAATTGTTCCATCTCCCCTCCCAGTCTGTTCCTCCTCATCCTAGTGGTATGTTCATTTAGAAATGCAAATCAGAAACTTAGAAAAATTTAAAAAATTTTTCTTCCTCACCTTGACAGTCCTGACAAATTTTATTTCTAGATTCTTATCTTTTCTCTCCTGATTTTTTTTTTTTTTTAATAATAACCATCTAACTGGCTGTCCTATCTGCTCTAGACACTTAATCTTTGCTGTCTGCTATGGACCCACCGACTACCTTTCCAGTGATATTCTGTCTGCATTGTAAATATGATAACATAACTTAGTCATTGAAAACCCTTCACTGCATCTTAGCAAATACTAAATGAAGTTCAAGTTCCTTAATGGGGTAAAAATGCCGTTCTGAGTCAGGCTTTACCTCTCCAGCATCATATTGCTCTACTTCCAACTCTACCCCTTATGCTTCTGCTGAAACCAGATGGTAGTTCCCTGAATATGGTGTTTCATTTCACTTCATCCTGCATTTTGGTCCATCTGTTTTGTTTTGTTATTTTTCATGAATATCCTTTTTTCTCTCTGGTGGGATCTTAATCATACCTCAGTAGTCATTTTGACTCCATCTCCTCCAGGAAGTCTTCCACAAAACCTCAGGAAACTCACTTTGGGCCAAGTCACACAGCTCTATCAGCTCATACACATAACCATTCCACTGATGATCACATTATATTGATCTGCAACTAGACTGATCACTCCCTGAGGGCAGGGATAATTTCTCTCGTACCTTAACTCCCAGCCCTGAGCACATACTAAGATGTAAACTTAGCTCGCTTGGGAGAGCTGGACTGTCGTCCTCCCTTCTGCTCCAGGAGCTGCTGCCCAGCAGGCTCTGGGTGCCTCACTAGAAGGGAGGAGCAGCCCCTTTGGTCCATCAAAGGGGCTGATGAAAACAAAATGGGCAATCCTTCCTCTTCCTTGCCTACAGGAGGAGCTTGAACAACTCCAATCCCAGGAATCCCAGGCAAGAGTGTTTTAGAAAGTTTGCAGCCTAAAGGACTTGACTAGGTAGGGGTGGTTCTTGGCATTTGTGTCTTAAAGCAGAGAGAACCACGTTCAATTTTGTAGAAGAAAAAGCAGCAGGGAATATAAAGGCTCAAGTCTTCTGATAAAATAGAGTTAGGGTGTAATTCAAATCACAGCATATGTCTACAGTGAGGACTGGGACCAGGAAGCCAGGTAGAAGCCTGGGGAATAAGTACATGGTAAGAACTAAGGAACCAAGGAAAACACAGACCAGGAGTATAAGGACCAGCTCAGTCCAGGCCAAGTAATGGCTGACTGTACAAGCCACATTTCCACTCTTGCGGGAAAAGCCCTCCCAGACTGCCTCCTGGACGCACCTAGCTTCAGTGACTGGGCACACTTAAGTACCCTAAACTACTCCGTCTGTAGCGTTAACTCCTCAGTCTTCATTTCCTTTGATTCCTGGCACAGAAGCAGCCTGACTCAGGGCCTATAGATTCCAATATACGGACTTGGGTCATTATCAGAAAGCTCTACTTGCTTTCATTTCTCATAGTGGTGCTCTAAAATAGTGGCTCCACTCAGGGACCCTTGGACTTATCAGACCTCACAGTATTATCAGAGGATATGAGGAAAAGCCTGTTAGGGGCTTGCAACTAGAATCCCTGCGATCTTCTGCTGAGCTCTTCAAGCTGTTCCGTTCCTTCCAACTAGGCCTAGGCAGCATCACTGCTAAACCTGCCACCTCAGTCCAACACCCTCCCGGGGGGGGTATATGTCACACACACAATCGCCAATTGGCCTTTTATTTCCTCTCACACAAAAATCAGCACAGCAAGCTATCATATCTGTATCCTAATTACACTTTATTCTGATCCCATTCAAATAGGAGGAGGGCTCTTAATCTTCACATGATTTTAGGGGGGATTTGTTTAAGTCTAATGTCAGATTGATTTATTATAGCATTAGCGTAAATCTTCTAGATTTCATGAGAGGGAAAAAAATCAATAAAAAGATGACAGTATGAGACTAAAAATAAAACAAGGAATCAAAATCTTGAGAAATAATTTTGTACAGCTTAAATATCTGTTAACAGGCATTTAAAAATATTTCTCCAAACAGGATTAGAATGAAGGAAGAAAGAAGGTGGGAGTGATGATGGCAAAGTGAAAAGAGAAAAATGCTGTTTGAGCTTAACAGAATTGCCAAGATCTTATGGTCCAGAAATCTGTATGAAAAGCTCCCTTGGGCCAGCTGCAGTGCTGCAGCAATAATGCAAAACTCTGTGCTGCTGAAGCCATGAGGGGAAGACCTGGTTCACATCCCATATTGGGTGTACATGTACGTGCTGTGGTCCTTGCCAGCTGAGGCCGCAGGTGGAACACGGCATGAAGACCATGTTGAGGGTACCTGTCTCTCTCTCTCTCTCACACACACACACTCATGGAAGAAATCAACTTACAAGAAAGTTCTCTTCTTGCTTCGGATAATCAGCCAAGTTAGAGAACTGCAGTCCGGTTAACTGTGGCTACAACCGACGAGACTGTCCTAAATACAGCTAAGGGGCAGTCACGTATACAAAGCACATGGTCTCTGCTGGCCGATTCCGCTATATTATCTCATTTCTACTGTGGTTTTTCTCTGAAAAGAGCCCAAACAGATGATATTGGTTGTTCTAAATAAATGAGTATCATCAGCTTTGATACCCCCAAAAGAGTTTCTATGGCAACACAGAACAAACATAATAACCATCAAAATCTAAATAATCAAGGCTGCTTAGTGAGCTTAAACGGGCTTACTTTTAATGGTTTTAAATGCAGTAAAAGGCAAACAGTTTAGCTCCAAGGAGTCAGACAGCATTACTACAAGAGTAATTAACTAATTATGTGGTCCCTAAAAACCCCAAATAAAAGTAGAATGGGATATATTGTTTAATCATGAAAGCAATTAAAATACATAAATACAATTTCACTGAGCCTACCACTCTGGGTATATTATTATTTATCTAATTCAAGTCAAGCAGCTAGGTGTTAGAATTAAGCTTCTCTGAACTCAGTACAAAAATGGAAAGTCATTTTGGAATTTGATCCTCATTCATTTTCAACCAAATATCCAAATTCATTTCAAATTCACACAAGAACTGCAACAGCTTCACCTAAATCAGTTTTCTACAAGTTAAACATCCCTCCTACACTCAGATGTGATTGTGGAACTACTTTGATCTTTATTCCCAAATTTATTGCTCCGTGTAATCCATGACAAAATATAATGTGATTTACTGTATCTCTATATGACAGCCCAGCAGCTGACAGAACTTAATAATTTAGCATAAGAAAAAAAACCTTCTGGCACCAAAATATACAGAACATAATGGGGGCTCTTTAGTATCTGGTTTACAATGAAGCTATACAAGCTGATCATAAGAACTTCAAAACAATTCTTTTTTTCCCTCACGCATTTAATGAAGGAGATTTCTATTCCTTAAACATGCTTTGTAGCTGCAAGCAAGTAATTTTAGAACATTTTGCTTTTGTTCTCATTAAAACAATGCAGAACGAGTCACACACTATGTCCCCTTTTCTAAGAAACATACTAGATTTCTTGACTTAATTTCAATGAACGAAGAAATAGCACAGGAGTATCTAGAAAACTCTTTAAAAAACAAAGTTATATTATATTATGCTATATAAAAAGCACATATTGGGTCACTAGGCATTGTATATATATTTATAAGAATTAAGTGAAATCAAGACCTGTCTTCGGAGTTGCTAGAGCTGAGGTTTCCCTGAAACGTGAGTTTGCACCCATGGTAGGAAATGTCAGGCCACTAGGCCCTTAGATCTCTTTTAATTCAAAATTTTCAAGATCCTCGAGACCGCCTTAGGCATTTTAGCAGTTTTCTTCTCAACAAATCAGAGTAATTTGATGTCTGTAGCTGATATGAAATATACAAAATCAACAGAAGTCATAAAATTGAACGTCATTTTAGAGTACAAATAAACCAAAAGAGTTGACGTCTTTTATATTAGGAAGAAGCATGGAAACGAAATGGGTTCACAGCAGGGGCGGTCCCTGTGGTAGAAGGAAGGGTAAATTGTTAAGTAACCAAAACTGCCTGTACAGGGACGTAAATTAACATCCATTTTTATTCCACGAAAAGTTGATTTCTAAACCTCAAGTAGAAGATACTACTGCAAAGTAAGAGACATGCACTCACCGGGCCCTTATGCCATACTGCAGCTCTGTGATTGCCAACTTTTCTGTGCACCGGAATTCCCCATCCTCGGTGTTTCTTACTGAGCAGGTCGTGGGGGACTTGGGGAGGAATACCAGATGTTTCTTTAGCAATCTGCCCAAGTGATTCTGATGCCAGTCAGGGCCAGAAAACTGTTCACGCATATCCCTTAACTCACCTTGCAGTTTGTGCTGTAGTTTAAATCCTTTAGAATGGTTTGGAGCTGATGGCAATTAATACTAACGATCTACCTACCTAATGTGTTTTGTAACCGAATAGGTAGAACAATACAATTTTTAGCTTTCTCATATGAGTTTTTCCAATCCAGGTGATTCTTTTGTATTTGATCCTCTCACTCTGGTAAGAACTTAAACTTTATCTGATAGATCCTCTCTTCTCTTTCTTTCCACCCTTGAGGCAACAGGTGGCAAGCCCACCTGAATCTGATTAGCTAATATTCTGAAACGCAGTCGCATTTCCCTCTATTTCTCATTCTTACTTAGTCCGTCATTCATGGAAACCAGATCTAAATTGAGATAAATCTCTGCCCTCTAAGGATTGTTAACATATTTTTAAGTTCTAACAATTGGTCTATAGAAAAATAGCATTTGTATATTCCTGGCAAAATTCTGCTAAGAAATAGAGTCTTTGATGACTGTAGGACAATAGTCCTTCTAACTTCTTTCTCATACTTGTTCAGACTGACCTGTCTCAGCTCTCTGTGAAAGCCCACCCTACTCACCAAAGCTACTAAACAACAATAATGTAAGCAACTACTTTTTTTTTAAGAGGTTTTTGCTATAGGGCACGTGCACTTGCCAGACAGATAGAGACAGAGAGACAGAAAGCGAGAAATCACCCCCCAGGGGGCATCGCCACGCCACAATCCCTTCTCCTCCGTTCTCCTCTCGGGATCTTGGGCACGCACGCACACACGCCCGGCGTGAGTTTTAAGCCACCGGGTCCAGGACGCAAACTGCCGTCAACTATGTGGGAATCCAGCGACATAGCCATTACGCTAACTGCTGGTTCCCCCAACTACTCTTGATCTCGCACAACGCATGGTAGTTTTCTTGAGTAACTTATATATTCAGATTTTTCTTTCTGATGAAATGTTTAATCATCTGTTCAACATCTACCAAACACTTACTATAGGCTAGGCACTCTTCCAGGCACTGGGGATCAGCAGTGAGTAAAATGGCATAAGTCTCACTGCTATGGGATCCAGGGAGGAGTAGCAAAAAGTCCTCTGGACGTGTACAATCCTCTGTAAGGGAAGTAACTCAGAGCCACATTCCATCTCTTTGTCATTTACACACTCCCATGACAGACACAGTATCTTGCAAACAGTAAGAGAAAGAAATATTCATTAAAAGAACAGATAATGTAATGTCTTTTATACCTTTAATCTTTCTCTCTTTTTTTCTTTTTTTGGAGAGGTTTTTGCTATAGGGCGCGCGCACTTGCCAGACAGACAGAGAGACAGAGAGACAGAAAGCGAGAAATCACCCCCCCCCAGGGGGGATGGCCACGCCGCAATCCCTTCTCCTCTATTCTCCTCTCGGGATCTTGGGCACGCACGCACACATGCCCGGCGAGAGTTTTAAGCCACTGGGTCCAGGACACAAACCCTGGTTGACTACCTGGGAGTCCAGCGACATAGCCGTTACGCTAACTGCTGGTCCCTTTTACTCTTTCTCTTTCTACTGGCTCCTTCTCCTTGTCCCATTCATACGTGTCTAGAAACACCATTGTCTCAAACTACTTTTCTCATTCTTTCCTTTCCTGCACTGTACAATGCCTTTTAGAAGTAGTCTGGACCTACTATTTATACTCTTATTTCTCCACACCCCACAACTTTACTAAAATTGGTTTACTGTGGGCCACCAACAACCTAACCTATAGGAAACCCACAAATGCTCTTTAGTACCTTTGACCTAATTTCAGAAAAATATTTCCTACACTCTGCTAGAATGTTCCGAATGGGTATCCTGATGGTCTTACACATTTCAGACTGAAGTCACTAATGTGCATTTCCTCCATGATCCCTGTCTTGAGGGGTGATACCATCACTTTGGGCCTCTTCTGCCAGCCCCCCCTTTCCTTTCTATCAATACCTATTAGCTGTTATATCTGCAGCTTATACCTTTGTCATTCCCTATTGTCCTCACTGTCCTACCCCAACACTCTGTCATTGCTCTAGACAACTGCAATTATCTGCTAATCGGTGTTTCTTTATAACAAAAATAATGGTGATCACGTGGAATGTAAGTTCTTCAAGAGCAGAGTTTGTTCTGTTTCATTCACTAATATGTTCCAAGTGCATGGAACGGTATCTGGCACAAAGTAGGCATTCGGTAAATATCTGCCGAAAGAATGAATGAATGAATTCATTAGGCATGATTAAATGAGTAAGTGCCAGGCATTTAAAGCCCTTTTACACATACTGTCATTCAATTAAAACATAACCTATGAGGTAGAGATGGCCCTCCTCATTTTACATAATAAGTGGGGACACTGTCATTCAATAAACTGTCCTAGTCAAAGAGCTAATAAGAACGGGAGCTGAGAGTTGAAGCTAGATCAATCTCACTCTGAAATATCAACTCATACTCACAGTCTCTCTGAACTGCTCAGACCCTTAAGAACTGGTTACTCTAAATAAAAGGAGTAGCTACTACTGAGTAAATTATTTTTATGTTCCAAGTGTTCTACATCATTCCCTTACTTAATCATAACTCTGCAAGAGAGGTTTTATTCCCATTTTACAAATATGTAACCAGAGGCTCAGAAAGTTCAAGCAACTTGTTCAGAAATAGTAGGCTAGGGAGCAGGAATTCTAACTCCAAATGTCTAGACCACCTCTGTTCCCCTCCATGTACAATACTAAAATGATCTCCCCTGAACCTTTTTTTCCCCTTTTTTTTGGAGTTTTCAGAGGGCACATGCACTTGCCAGGGAGAGGAAGAACGAGAGGTAGAAGGAAAGGTATTCTCTCAGAGGAGGGTGGTCACATCACAATCTCTTCTCCATTTCTCCCTCCTGTCAGGAATTTGGGCTGCATTATGTGTATGCCTGGTGTTTGTTTGTTTGTTTTGCCATTGAGGCTGGAATTTGAAACATGCAGTTAGCCCTGTGGGATCCAGTTCCCTTAACCACTAGGCCACAGAGCTGGCCCAAACCCTGCCGTTTTATTCCACTCAAAAACTTGGGAACCAGCAGTTAGCGTAATGGCTATGTCGCTGGACTCCCACGTAGTCGACTGCGGTTCGTGTCCCGGACCCGGTGGCTTAAAAAATTCACGCCGGGCGCGTGTGCGTGCGTGCCCAAGATCCCGAGAGGAGAATGGAGGAGAAGGGATTGTGGCGTGACCATCCCCCCTGGGGGGTGATTTCTCGCTGTCTCTATGTCTCTCTCTGTCTGTCTGGCGAGCGCACGCGCCCTACAGTGAAAATCTCTCTCAAAAAAAAAAAAAAAAAAACTTTTCAGTGGCTCCTAAGGTACAGAGAGTAAGGATCCTGAATCAGATGGTCAATGCCTTTTCCCTTTTGGTACTTAGCTCTTATTAGCACGTCTCATGTTGACTTGCCCTGACTGCACTGAGTCCACCCTTGCAGCATGTCCTGGGTCTCTAGGCATCTCTGCTCACACCGCCTCCATCAGTTACAAGGACTTTGCCAGTGTTCCAAACCATCTTAGCAGAGACAAGTAGTCATGTGGGCTCTAATGAGCTTTCCCAGATCCCACCACTGAGAATCATTCATCCCTTTCCTCCCATGATAACTACAGTACTGTTCCTCTGTGGTGGCATCATAAAAACTTACCTTATAGAAGTTACTCCTACATATTTGTCATCCTTCTTAACTACACTACACATCCTCAGAACACAGGAACCTTCAGAGTTTAGCATGGTGCTTTTTACAAGAATAACAACTGTAGAACTGAACTGAGAGAATGGGCTCGGAGCACATCTATTGCAACTGGAATTAATACACCAACTCTACATACTAGGATGTACACCTTGATCATTACTTTAAAAATTAGCGAATGGTATTTAAAAAATACTAATACTTTTTTTTCTATATAGAAATTATATAATCAACTGTATTTAAAAAAAAAAATAACCAAACACTCAGGCCAGCCGGTGGCATGGTGGTTAAGGCAGCTGGATCCCACATGGCTGACTGTGCATTTCTAGTCCTGGGCCTGGCAGCTTAAAAACACATGGGCATGTGTGTATATCCAAACTCCTGAAAGAAAGCAGCAAGAATAAGCCTGTTTGAAGGCTTATTCTTGGCTACTCAAATGTTTACTGGTTTGCAATTTGGAAAGATAAAGATACCAGCTGACCTCTTAGGCTGTTATACTTACCTGACTAGCATATTTGTTTATCTCATCTGTAAGTTCAGCTTATGATTTTCCTTCATCAAAATGTCCTGCTTTTTCTGCATACTTGGCTCCATTGTCAGCACAGTTTTGACCCGAGTTACATTTCTATTATAGTCTTGAAATATTGGTTTTAAAAAATGTCTAGTGGCTTCACACCATAAAGCTGAAAAGCTTAGGAAGGAAGGAAGAGCCAGTTCAAGGAGGAGTCATTGACCTTCTTCACTGAATCTAGTTGTAAGTTTAAAGAGGATTAGCTTGTCTTTTAAGTCCACCTGAAAGCTTGTTCCAGTGCTTATGTCAGTCACTTCCTCTTTCCAGCTCTGAAAACGTTCTTTTGCCTAAGATCATATTGAAAGCAACCTTCTTAAGCCCAAGAACTAGGGAAGGGACCCTTGATGAAGAAGATCATGATAGTTCTGGTGGCAGAAAGGAGACAGCAGATGGGTCTGAGGTCTCTCATACTCCTGGCTAATATGGGAAAGAGGGGGAAATGCATATAGTTCCCTTGTCCAGCGCCTGGAGATGTCTGTGTGGTGAGTGAGTGTGGAACCTCAGTGATATGGCTGGCTGGCTTTGCAGAGTCTCAAGGTCCCTTCTGAATCTCACTGGTTTTCTAGCACTGTAGTTTTCAACAAAACACCCCAGGTCGGGGACCAGCAGGTGGTGTGGTGTTAAGCTGCTGGACACTCCCACATGGCCGACCATCGTTTGAGTCCCGGACCTGGTGGCTTGCTTTCTGACTTTCCCTCTCTCTCTCTGTGTCTCTTTCGGGTCAAATAAAAATAAATGAATGAATAAATAAAATTAAATAAAAGAATTTTAAAAAAACACCCCAGGTCATATATCCCCTAGATACATTTTTTTTCTCTTTTTAGCAATATATAATATTTAACTATATTTGAGGGGGTACAATGTGATTTTCAGTATCAGAATATAGTCTATCATTATTAAATGAAGATAATTAGCACATACATCATCTCAAACATTGATTATTTGGTGCTGGGAACATTTGAAATCCCTTTAGTTACTCAGAGATATATAGCCGGTTGTTGTTAGAGATAGTCATCCTACTGTATTTTATAACACTACACATGGTTCCTCTTCTCTATCTGTAATTTAATTAGTGTTAAAAAATGTCACTTTATCCCTCTCCCCCCCTAACCTTCCCAGGCTCTAGTAGTCATTTTTCAATTCTCTATGAGGTCATTTATTTCAGTTTCTATGTACCTGTGAGAATATATGGTATCTCTCTTTCTGTGCCTGACTTATTTCACTGAACAAAATGTCCTCCAGGCTTGCTCATTTTACCTCAAATGACAAGATTTCATTCCTTTTAATGGCTGGGTAGTATTCTATTATGTATCGATATCTGTCTACCGATATAAGTATGAATTCACCACATTCTCTTTATCCATTTGTTTGTCCTTGGACATTGAGATTGATTCTGTACCTTGGCTACTGTAAATAGTGCTGCAGTAAAAATGGGGGCGTGGATATCTCTATGATACATTGACTCCCTTTTCTTTGGCGATATGCCTAGGAGTGGGATTCCTGGGTCGGGTCATAGGCAGTACTAATTTTAGTCATTTGAGGACCCTCCATGCAGTTTTCCATAATGGCTGCACTAATTTACATTTCCACCTCAGGTCTTTAGGAATTAGTCAGGGACTAGGACTCTGTTAATGGAGAATCACCATCTTATCTCCTCTGGAGGATATTTGGTTAGAAAAGACAAATTATATATTCATAACTTCAGTTCAAAAATTTGAAACTTATCTTCTTACAGAAATCTGAGTGAAAGAATCTTATCTGCAAGTGTATTTCTGGGAAAGACTGGCTGGCCAGCAGGCTTCCAAGATACCTGAGCTCCTCTCCGCTTCCATGCATGAAGTGGCATCTAACTTGTCAAATCCACAGTGGATCACAGTCTCATGCTCCATCTCGTAGGTGTGGAAACTCAGGGTTATCGAGGTCCTATGTGAGTTATTTTAAAAGGCTGATGCACACAGACTAAACCTACAGCAGACACAGGTCCTGGAAGGCACTCTGTATTATCCTATGTTCTACCAATTACTAAATTTCATTTAGATTCCATATAACCTTGCTCACATTCTAAACTGGTCTCCTGACATGCACAGTACCTGCCATTTGTCATAAGCACTCATCTTTAGCACTGTAATCACAGAATGGAGCTTGGAAAAATCCCAAGAATTTTTACTGTGTCTTCTTTGGAAAGGTTGTAGTTAATTATTTTAAAATCTAAAGCTACTAAAATCTTTGAAGAGGTTTTCAGATGAACTACATTACTTTGATGTTCAATTTTCAAAAAAAAAAAAAAGAACCTAATAAAAAGCTACATCCAAATGTATTATGAACCAGAATTTGTTCTGGAGTGCATTAGTAAATTCTTAGTCTTTATTAATGGCTACAAACCTTCAGAATGATTAAATACAAAAAAAAAAAGTGAGCAAAATAATTTACTTGCCAAAGAGGCAGAAACTAAATGTTTAAATTTCCCTCGCTTGTTGAAGGCATAATACAAATGTTTTACCCTAAAATAGACTCAAAAGCTGTTCCAGCAACTTGGTTTATAAAATGTTAAGTATATGATAATGTAGCATTTATTTACTTAAATGTTTTAATTACTCGAAGGTGCATGTGCTCACCACAGCAAGGCAGAGGGAGAGCTCCCCCAAACGGGAAGTAGTAAGGCCACACTCCTCTTTCCTCCATTTCTCCATCCTGGCAGGATTTCCCATGCACATGCATCTGACATGTTTTCTGAACCACTGGGGCTGGGATTCAAACTGCAGTTGGCCATGTGAGATCCAGCTTTCTATGCATGGCACTTAACCACTGTACTACAAGGTTGGCCCAACAACATAGTATTTAGTCCTCCAGTGTTACTTCTCTTAATTTTGAGATGAAATTAAGAGAAATTTTTTTCTATGCAGAATTTTCTAAACAAGACTTGTTTTCTTTTCTCCCAACTTTTTTTTTTTTTTTGAGAGGTTTTTGCTATAGGGCACATGCGCTTGCCAGACAGACAAAGAGAGACAGAGAGACAGAAAGCGAGAAATCCCCCCCTCCCCCCCAGGGGGGATGACCACTCTGGCTTCAGAGCCACTTCAAGGTTTCAGTGAAATCAAGGAGTCTTAGGTCGAAGAACTGGGTATCATTCTGCATGGAGTAGGTTGTGTTACAGGTCTGTGAAAAAGGGATAGAATTAATACTAGTTGGGAAGATGATTCCCCTGAAAGGTGGAGAATAAACCAGGACAGAGCAGATAACTGTGGCAATGATGATGAGAACTGCTGCCAGCGGCGATGGCTTTTGTTTAATGTCCTAATGCAATCACAATCTTGAGGGGGAGGTAGTGCAACTGGGCTTTGCCTCTTCTTGAAAGAAAGCAGCAAGAGGAAAAATTTTAAAACTCAATAAAAGGAATCGCTGTATTTGGAATTCTCTACACATCACAACACTTCCACCTTTGCAGCACCTATCTCTCACGAACACTAGCCCCCACATTCTGAAATGCCCACAGATGGATTTTCCTACAGTAATGCTTTGTTTAAAGATTTTTTAGCTTCAACGTATTTTTCAGAGGGCAACCAGAACAAATTAAAGGAGGCATGTTACACTCATCAAGTGTTGTTTCCACAGGGTTATATCCTTTCTCTTTTTTATCTTTATTCCACAAAATTTCCCTGTGCAATGTCATCTGCATGTAGGCCTTAAAATTCTACCCAAAAGTCACTGACCCCTAGGTTGACATTGTCAATACAAACGTTCTCCTAGAAGCCTTACCTGGCTATTTCTATGTGTATGCTTATAGGTGTCTGCAGCTCACAGGGTCTTAAACCACTCATGGGTGTGGTCACCCAAACTAGGAACCTGCAAAGCATCCTGGACCCCTCCTTTATCTTCGCGTCATCGCTAAAATGCCTCCTTTGTTAAATCCTGCAACATTCCGCCTGCCAGAAAATGAATCGTGATCTTATTACATGTATCCCCCTGTATAACATTTATTTACACAACTGCTCTTATGAGACTGTAAGTAGCTTGCAGGCAGGCACTGTGTATATTTATCATCTTTTTCTAGGACTCATCGTGGTGGCTTATCTCCTGCAGTTTCCAGCTCTATCCTATCTAAACATATTGTTCTTCAAGCATTGACTGTTCCTAGGTACACCTTGACTAAATTAAACGTCTTGGTGTGTTTTTATAGCTTCCTAATTAAAAGAGTACTTATATGAATCATTTTTAAATTTATTATTATCATAATCTTGTTTATATTACATTGACTCACATATAACTTTACAGTGTATTACATTTCTTTTTCCAGAAGGAATACCATGCATATCAGTCGATACAAAGACATTAAAATCCCCATCATCATCAAATAGCTTTTCATTATTTTTTTCCAGATTATTATTATTCCAATTGTTTTTTAAACATTCAATCACGATTTTTTATTTTGCTTGTAAAAGACTTTACCCAACATGAAATACTTCTCAGGCCAGTCCAGTTGAGAATACTATGCATATCATCATCAACAGGTAATACCATTCCTGTGTCCCACTAATGTCATGCCTCTCTATTTGTTCTCTTGCTGCCCTTCTCCATACTCTTCTCTTCTCCCACCCCATTTTGTGAATCATTGAACACTTCCATTAATGCTGAATTTTCTCACAGTGAAATTTAATAAACTTAAGATAGTTTATAATTATAGAGCCAGCAGGTGGTGGTCTGGAGGTTAAGGCTCTGGTTTCCACATGGCTGACTGCGTGGTTTGAGTCCTGGACCCAGAGGCTTAAAAATCATGCTGGGCATGATTCTCCCAAGAGGAGACTGGAGAAGAAGGGGGATCATGGCACGGTTATCATTTCTCACTTTCCTTGTCTCTCTCTACGTCTCTCTGGTAAGCGCATGTGCCCCATAGCAAAGTAATTTAAAAAAAAGTTTATCATTATAAACTATTCAATACATTCTAGACATGAACAAATCTACAGTGATTCCCTTTTTAGCATGTTTAACTCCAAGCTAATAGCTGTTAATACCTTTCTCTATTTCTTCACAAATATTACACAGATAAAAGATGTTCAGCATTAAATGAGCCTCATCCTGAAGAATCAGCCACCTTTCAATAACCTCTCAGCATGTTTTTTTAAAAAGTTGGGATTAATTAATTATAATTTCTAAAATGTGCTTTGATTTACCTGAGCTAAAAGATGTTAATTTAACTAAATGCAAGAGGAGCTTTGTTTTATTTTGTTTTGTTTTTAATTTGCTATAGGGTGTGTACACTCCCCAGAGAGGGGCAGACAGAAAAAGAGAGAGAAGGAAAGTGAGAAAGCATCCCCTAGGGGGTATGGCCCTACAGCAACCCCTTCTCCTTCATTTGAAGAGCTTTGTATTTTGATTCACAAATATTGAAGAAATTTTCTCTGAATTATTAAAATCAGATGTGCAATCTGTGCTCATGACACTGCTTTGTACTCTGTAAAGTTTTTTTAAACAAATTTCAGATATTTTTCCATTTCAGATGCAGGTGAATAAATCTAATTATTCATTCCACATATACTTTGGACTGTATCAGTTGCAAAATTCCCCTAAGAAGGGATATTAGAAAAAATTTCCGAGGACCAGTGGTTAGTGTAATGGCTATGTCACTGAACTCCCATGTAGTCGACCGTGGTTCAAGTAGGACACGATAACAGAAATGTTGAGACACTCCAACATTTAAGCAGAAAGCAGGTGGTCACTGGAAGATACAAAATATGAGGGAGAAATTCAAAAAGAAAATGTAAGTTTAAAGGTTTTTGGTGGAAACAAGCGTGGCATAGTTACAAATGCCAAGAAAGCCACATGCTGATCTGTGTGACTGACGAGGACAGAGGCAGGGGTTAAGTTAGAGAGGTGGGCAGGTTAAGAAGTTTCCATTTTGTTCTAATACATAGTGATGAGAATCCAGTGGAAGGTTTTGCATAAGGGGATTTTATGATTTATTTTCAAAAATATCTGGCTGTTATATGAATGAACTGTTGGAGGGAGCAGCTATAAAAACAAAGAGAGTTACTGTGTCGGTCTAATTAAGAGTTGATGTTGTTTTAGACTAGGGTAGGAATGGCTGAAGTAACAAGTAATCCGGGATATATTTTTAAGAATCAACAGGAGGACCAGCAGTTGGAGTTATAGTTATGCTGCTGGACTCCCATGTAGGGATAAGGGTTTGAGTACCAGATCCTGTGGCCTGCAACTCATGCCAGATACATGTGCATGTATGCCCAAAATCCTGAGAGGAGAATGGAGGAGAGAAGACTGCAGCATAGGGGATGATTTCTCACTTTCTGTCTCTCTGGTAAGCACACGCGCCCTATAGCAAAAATCTCTCACGCACAAAAAAAAAAAAAAAAAAAAAAACACCCAAAAAAAAAACAGCAG
Source organism: Tupaia belangeri chinensis (assembly GCF_000334495.1). Taxonomy (NCBI): domain Eukaryota; kingdom Metazoa; phylum Chordata; class Mammalia; order Scandentia; family Tupaiidae; genus Tupaia; species Tupaia belangeri. The sequence goes on from NW_006159662.1 coordinate 1,892,664, forward strand.
GATTTTTTATAGGAAAAA
>NW_006159662.1:1893024-1926336 GCF_000334495.1 Tupaia belangeri chinensis
CTCTAAAAAAAAATCTTCGCGGAAAAAAAAAAAAAAAAAAAAAAAAACCAACCCAAAAAGAATCAGCAGGATTTTCTGATAGGAAGAATAAGGGTGTGAAAGAAAGAAATGAATTAGGGACGACTCAGTGTGCTTCGCTGATTTGGAGAAAACTGGGTGAGAACCAGGGGTTCTGCCTCAGCAGGGAGAGGTGTGCGATGCCCATTAGTTTCAGGGTAGGTGTTTAGGAAGAGTTCGGATGTACACGTCTGGAGTTCAGGGAAGAGACTAGGAGCAGATGTGTGAACTAGAAGGCATAAGCCTATAGATGGCATTTGAAACTGGGGGACTAGAGAGAAGACTCTGGGACTGACTAGAAAACATCAGAGGGTGTTAAGGTGGGGTCACATAAAGGAGATGGAGTAAAAGCTGCTAGCCAGTGAAGATAAACTCCAAGAGTGTGATTTTTTAAAATAATGACTTCATTTAATACACACACACACACGTGTATATATATTTATTATTATATTTTAATTTGTCCAGAGAGAGACAGAGAGAAAGAGAGACAGAGAAAACAAGCCACCAGGTTTGGGATTCAAACTGGCCAGCCATGTGGGAGTCCAGTGCCTCAACTTTTTCATACTCTCTCCTCTCTAGCTAGGGGAAACTGCATGTATTTAAGATATTGGAATCTCCCTGATGACCAACATTAGACTTAGAATCTGGGAAAGCATTAGTTAATGACATTAAATTTATTGGTAATTAACCACGTTAGGGCTACAAAAACAACGATTTCTTATGTTTCACCAAATCATACTCCTTTAGTGAACTAAGTCACTAGGACTTGGGGTCAATTTATCAATAACACATAATAATTCAGCATAATTTGGCATAGGTGCTCAAAATGCTTTAAGATTTTATAGCATATTTTTATAATTTTGGAAATAGAAAAATGTCGATATAAGAAAAGGGTGGGGGACCAGCAGGTGGCATGGTGGTTAAGGCATTAGATTCCCACATGGTTCAAGTCCCAGACCTGGTTGCTTGCTTTCTCACTTTCTCTCTCTCTCTGGCAAGCACACATGTCCTATGGCAAATTTAAAAAATATTAATAATAAATAAAATTAAATGATTCTTTAAAAAAGTTAAAGAAAAAAGGCAGGTAATTATAGAAAAGCAATCCTTGAGTAGGGGTGTGGGATACAGTACTACAGAGAAGGCCTTAGATGGGAGAGCACATATTTCCTTCTGTAAGGTGTCCCTTTACTCTAGAGATGGGAAGGTAGACTATATGGATATAATGCACCTGAGTAGGCTTGACATGGGCTGAAAGGAAGTCTCTTTATTCGCTTCCACTTTCCCGAGGAAATGGAGGCTGTTATCTCAGAGTAGGACTGGACAGACAAATGTGAGAGGTCTGAGAAGAAAAGACAGCTGTGAAGTCTTCTCTGAGAGTGGGAAAATAAATGAACTTTTGTAGTGTTGATGGCCCAACCTGAGCATTTTTGGCCTCAGGTTTAAGTGAGAGCAGTTACCATGTCTCCCCTCCTGTACCATGTTTCAACTTTTCAGACACAGTAGTAGGTATATGTGTATTTGATTTAGCCAGGGTTGGGGAGTTGCCAGTGAGAAAAGTGGAGAAACAGAGAAAGAGGCATGGAAGGGAGTGATTTCGGGGGTAGACCATGAAATCTGAGCCAGGAAGTGAAGACATTAATGGGAAGTGAGAAATGGCAACATCAGTGGATTGAAAATCTCATGGGGTGAAAACATGTTGCAGTAAAGATGCTGAACCAAGTTAAAAACATGGGCTCTCTGTCTCTGGAGAGTGCACGCACCCTATAGCAAAAACCTCTCAAACAACAACAACAACAAAACCATGGGTACAACTGGCAGAGAGAATGGAATGGCTGAGACCAAGACTTTGAAGGTGGTGGCGGTACTGCGACCGTCAAGGTGCTAGGTCCTACCCACAAAGAGGTGGCTGCAGTGAAGCAGTGATGAGCTCAAGACCCGAGTGGCCAGTGGGCCGTACGGTTCTCACTAATGGGTCAGCCCACTCAGAGTCACCTTGGTTAGGGAGACTGCGATTTGGGATAGGACATGCTTTGTTCTTCCCGTACCAGTTTTATCACCTACACGTTACGGCCATGAAAGTCAACCCCTGAGAATGAGATGGTGTGAAAATCAAAGTTCACAAGAGAAGTGTTATTTAATTAAATGAAAGTGTCTTACAAAGAGCTTTTCCTAACTTTACCAATCTCTTATTTGGAACTGAAAACTTAATGAAGAGCCATACATTTCTGCAAGAACAAAACACCTCATTTTGGGTCTACGACTCTAAACTGAAGTAACACTTTACTATTAAAATAGATAGAAAACCATTTCTTGCTTTCTTCCCATCATTAATATATAATTTTCTGCCATCACTATTTCCCAATCATAATATGTATTAAAGCAACTTTTCTTGTTGAAAATATCTTACTATCCTTCGATTTTCATTTTCTCTGTTCTCCAGGATATTTACAAGAGAAAAATGACTTTCTCTTTCCCCTTGGAGATCATTCACAGTTAAGAAAGGGATAGAATTAGTTTGCACCCCATTGCTCTAAAACAGACCCAGAGAGCGCAGAGAAAATGCTTCCACATCTATTAAGAGCAGCATCTGATGCAGTTGACAAGGGCACCTAAAGCAATCAAACAGTCGGCCCATTTATAATGGAAGGTTTTTTATTGAACTATTTTTGGTCCCTGTGATATATTATCTCCACAAGAAACCAACCAGATTAAAATGAAATATTACAATGGAACAACAAAACTTCAGTTTTATTTAGGGAAAAAAGGCAACATTCCAAACAAGCGTCCCTAATCTCTCAAAGACAATGATAAGGCAATCTAGCAGCTTTCAAAAGTCAAAGTGACTTTCAAGCATTGCTATTTAAGCTGATGGAAATTTCTATAGATGTCAATGCAAAATTTAAAAAGAGTACAAATACTTTTAAAAAAATGAGTGTATAAAACTTGAGAACTTATACAGAATAAAAACTCCTTTTTAACATTTTTAAGTTTGCAGACAAAGACATTGTTTTTCTAAAGATATTGTTGAGCAGAACAACTATGCATATGGAAGTAAAGATAACAATTAAAGCACAGAAAAAAAAATCCAGACTATAACATTATTTCAAATAATAAGAAAACACATGGGTGAGCATTTCCTCTGGACCTAGGTGACTAGCAGGGCACTATAAGAGGACAACACTTCAGTTATTCTCGGAAAAACATGAGGAAAAGCCCTGGTGTTTGTTCAGGGACACGGACCAATAATTTTGCTAGGAAGGGTACATTGAGAAGATTCCCTAAGTCTAATGGATCTAGAATTAAGTCCAAAGTGACGGAATAGGAGCTGAAGGTCAGTCAGATACCAAGTACTCAAGGACATCAACCAAGGTAGAAACAAGACACAGGTAAGGGGACGTGTGGACAGAAGGTGTGGATAACGAGGAGTTAGGAACCCTGATCTTTTTATATTGGGGAAAAAGAAATGTGGGAATAGCATGAAAGGAAGAAACCAATTACCTTGTGAAGCAGGAGCCTCTATCTTTTGCTCATGCTGACCTACCTGAGCCAACAACTTGGCTGGGCAATGGCATGGAGGCAAACAATTCCTGATACAGGAATTGTTTTAGAGAAAGCTATACTAGAATCTTGCTTCTGCAGTTTTTTTTTTGTTTGTTTGTTTTTGTTTTTTTAAGAGAGAGATTTTTGCTATAGGGTACGTGTGTGGCCAGAGAGACAGAGAGACAGAAAGAGAGAAACTATTCCCCAGGGAGGATGGCCATGACACAATCCCTCCTCCTCCACTCTCCTCTTGAGATTTTGGGCACTCATGCACACATGCCCAGTGTGTTCAAGAGGCTGGATCTGGGACTCAAACATTGTGGTTGGCCATTTGGGAGTGCAGTGCCTTAACACCACCATGCCACCTGCTATACCATCATGCTATTTTTATAAAAGCTAAAGTCAAAATAATACACCTATTTGACCTCCATTCTAGGTGAAAAAAAACCCCTTCAGGTTCCAAGAGTATATTGCTGAGGCCATTAATTAACCACATCATCCCTTGTCCTGTGTGAGAACCTCTTGCAAATTTTTCTATAATGATTTCAATTCTGGGCTGTCAGGTGACATTGTGGAGAAGGATGCTGGACTCCCTCTCACATAGTCAACCTTGATTTGAGTCCCAGACCTGAATAAAGAAAGTTAAATAAAATCTTAAAATGGAAAAAAAAAAAAAAAAAAGATTTCAATTCCAAGAGTTTGAACTAATGACTTTTTCTTTTTTTCCTGGAGAGGTTTTTGTAATAGGGTGTGTGCGCTTGCCAGAAAAAAGAGATAGAAAGTGAGAAATCACCCCCCCCCAGGGGGGATGGTCACGCCACAATCCCCTTTCCTCCTTTCTCCTCTCAGGATCTTGGGCACGCAGGCACAAGGGCCCAGCGTGAGTTGGGCCCAGCGTGAGTTTAAGCCACCAGGTCCAAAACTTGAACCGCGGTTGACTACATGGGAGTCCAGCAACATAGCCATTATGCTAACTGCTGGTCTCTGAACTAATGACTTTTTTTTTTTTTTAGAATTATTTGGTTAACTTTATTTATTATTTTATCATTATTATTTTTCAGTTTGATCAGAGAGAGACAGAGAGAGAGAGAGGTAGTGAGAAAGCAAGCCACCAGGTCCGAGACTTGAACCGTGGTCGGCATGTGGGAGAGTCCAGTGCCCCCAATCACCACACCACTTGCCGGCCCCGAACTAATGACTTTTTAAAGAGATTTTTAAAATTTAATTTTGATTATTATTATTATTATTTAAAATGTGCTATAGGGCATGTGTGCTCCCCAGTGAAAGAGAGAGAAAGAAAGTAAGAAAGTAGGCTGCCAGGTCCACGACTTGAACCACAGTCGACCATGTGGGAGTCCAGCACCTCAACCAGCTGCCCCTGAACTAAAAGTTTATCTCACTCAGTCTTGGTCTAATGCTCTCTTCACATTAGTTACTGGAAAAATGTGGTCAACTGATGTTCCTCAGCAGGAGCTACACAAACTCTCACGGCATGCTCATTTTCATAAGACCTACCTCTAACTTGACTTGATTATTTTATTTTCTTTTTCCTTAGACTTGATTCCTTACTTAAAAAAAATCTTGCAGTTAAAAGTCACCTTCGACCTCCAATATTTTCCTCCCAATGATATGAAACAAAGAAAGTGGAAAGCAAAAGACAACAAATAAAACCCCCACACCCACAGCATAACTTCAAGCTAGAAAATGCCAAGTCTTTAAAATAACTGTAAGTAAAAAAGATAATTGTTTCAGGCAAGAGTCACATATGGATGGTAAAATTAGTGGACAAAAGTCTAAGAATATTTGTGTAGTTTCAAAATATTTTTCTCAAGACATTTTATATTTCACAGAAGGAAATGAGTAACTTTACAGCACAGAAACCCAGTAGACATCTACATGGGGCAAGTGATCAGTGTCAACACCTCCAGCCAGAAGGAACTTTTGATGTCATGCAGCCCTTGATACAATGCACTTGAGGAAAGCCCAGTATCACTTCGGTATTATTCTTCTGTATTGAGGTTATGCATTTTTCATAAAATGCAAAAGAACTGGACATACCCAAAGTGAGAAACATTCTGCAAAATAATTGGCTAGTATGGAACCAGCAGGTGGTGTAGTAGTTGAGGCACTGGATTCCCACATGGCCAACCACAGTTTGAGTCCCAGACCTGGAGGCTTGCTTCCTCACTTTCCCTCTCTTTCTCTGGTCAAATTAAAATCAATTAACTAATTTAATTAAATAAATAATTCTACCCCCCCCCCAAAAAAAAAAAAAAAAAACTGGTTAGTATATTTTAAAAGTGTCAGTCATGAAAGGGGAGGAAAAACTGAGGAACTGTCACAGGTTGGAAGAGGCCAAAAATATGACAATTAAATGCAATGTAAGACTCCGGATTAGATCCTGGAACAACAAAAAAGACTGATGGAATGAAAATGAGATTCACAGTTATTTAACAGCATCATTAACCTATTGGTTTTGTTGACTGTGCAATGGATAAATGAGATGTTAAACATCAGAGGGAGCTGGGTGAAGGGTGATGAGATTTCTCTGTTCTATTTGTGCAACTTTTCAGTAAATGTAAATAAATAATTTAAAAAGTAAAAGTGAAAAAGCCACTTCAGTCTTTCTAAGAATGGGTGAGGTTTTCATAAAGAATTACTGTCTGACTTTTTCCCCAATGTCCTCAGCTCGTAGCTTCCCATTTTATCCCTTCACTGCTTCAGAAAATTCTTCACATTTCGTGCCAATTCAAATATTATACTTCAAGGCCCACCCCACTTCCATAAAACTTCCTCTGATTGCGACAGACCCTCTCAGATTGCTCAGCATTATACTCAAATGCAGAATTTTACTACGTGTGATTAGATCGTTTTCTGCTTCTTTTACGCATGTATTTCTCATTATCACTACAATGAGAAAGGCTCCCAGAAAGCAGTGACAAAGTTACATTCCTTTTTGTGATCTTCCTCAGCACCGAGCTAAGTTTACATTAAATGCTTGTTAAATATATGTTGACTCCTTCACTCATGAATTATTAAGGAAACTAGCGATCTGGAAGCTCATCTCATTCCTTTACAGCCACCTGTGCTATTAGATATCAAATAGAGGACTGAATGGACCACTAAGTTATGATCTAAGTAAGGTGATTCGGATAACTTCTTGTTCTCAAATGTTTGAGACTTCCTTCAATTTAATAAAGTGGCCTGGGTTGAATAAACACCTCAACACATACTAGAATTACAATAACTTATAGAAATATAGGCATAAGCTATAAATCTTTAAAAGCTAATTTAAAAATCTGTTAAAATTCCTCATTCCCTTATGATATGAAACATACACTGACATATGCAACTGTCACAAATAAGGCTCAAAGATGCCAATGTTTATGAGATGTTTTCCAAGACCCAGGGTGCTTCCTTGGAGTATCCCTGAATGTCCACTGATCTGTTAAAGTCATGCAGTGGGAACAAATGTCCATTTTCTTTGCCAAGAAAATACCATAGATGAATATTAAAAACAATTTTGTTAGCCAAAATTCACATCTGCACACACTTACAAATGTAGCTCTTCTTTTTCTCAATAAAAATTTGTAATATATTCTCAAAAACACAAAAAATGTTGTACAACACACCACTCCTGGCTGGTTAAGTCTGTTGGCCCTCAGTGCAGTGATAAGTCTATGCTACTAGAGCAATTAGAGTACTCTCATTTGTGGAAATATATTTTCACGAACGAATGCATAAAAGTAGACTAGTAATTTTTTAAAATATATCTCAGGCTTGTTAATACACATATACATACATACATTTATACATACATACATGTAAAGTTCAAAATATACTTTAGTAATGTAACCAATGAAAGGAACTCAAATATTTTTAAGAGGACTATGAAATAAAACATGAGAGCTAAAGAGATTTTCAATGCAATTTAGGAATTCCGATGCTTAAAAAAATTTCCTGGGATAGCTGTTAGCATGGAAGTTAAGGTGGTTGGATCCCACATGGCTGACTACACGCTTTGTGTCCTGGACCTAAAGGCATGAAAAACAGGCCAGGCTGTATGCAGGCCTGTCCAGTATCTTGACAGGAGAATGGAGAAGAGACTGCAGCGTGGCTCTCCCCACTGGGGGATGCTTGCTCACTTTCCTTCTCTCTCTCTGGCAAGGACACACAGCCTCTGACAACATTTTTTAAAAATACTTTTGAAGGTCAGACATCATAAACAATGCTTTAAATTTTTTTCTTAACAAAATCTTAATGTGTGGAGATGAAATACGTTTTGAAATGATGTTGCACAAGAAAACATATTGGGTCTGATATCTATATTAGGATTCACAAACCTTTTACAGTAATTAGGCAAGGTTCTCAAAACAATGAACTATTTAAAATTCATGCATAAACAATATTATTTTTAAATTTCATCATGTTAATTTTTAAAAGAATGACTACTATGTAAAGTTAAAACCATAAAGAGTTGATATCTTTGAAAACAGGTACTTAAAATACTGGGCCATTCAGTGGCATGGTGGTTAAGAGAGCTGAATCCCACATGGCTGAGTGCACAGTTCGAGTCCCACACTCAGTGAGAAACATGTCAGCATGTGTGCATGCATGCTCACAATCTCGAGAAGAGAGAGATGAAGGAGAAGGGGTTGCAGCGTGACCATCCCCATGAAGGTGCTTTCTCACTTTCTCTCTCTCTGACACTCTCCAGCGAGCACATATGCCCTCTGGCAACATTTTTTAAAAATAGCTATTGCTTTTCCTAGCCTATGTGTATTTATGTTGCTGTTATTTTTGAAGATCATATGCATGTCGCAGGACACAACAAAGTGGGAAATTGTAAATGCTCCTGCTTACATATCACACATGCAACTTCTCTGGTCCATTTCCTTCTTCGCAAGTTACATTTGTTTAGAGAAGCGATTTTCTAAAATTCACTGAACTAATAATAAAATAACATTTTATGAGAAACAAAATGTTGAGATATGTGACATTAAAATTAATCCATTCTAGGGTAAACTATTAAAAAACAGGTTTTTAATCTGATGATTTATGTAGAGAACCCCTCAAATCTTCCATGTCCATAGGTCAGAAGACTCAATTTCATTAAGATTTTAGTTCTCTCCACACTGAGACACAGATTAAACACACACACACACACACACACACACACACACGCGCGCGCGCGCGCACGCTCACAATTCCCAGCAGGATTTTGTGCAGAATTCATTACACTGATGCTAAGAAAAGCAAAGAAACTATCATAAGCAAAACATGCTGAAAAACATCCTTGGGCAACTCATCCTACTGGTCTCCTTGTTTGACTATTAAAGATACATTAACCAAAACAGTATGGAATTAGAAAAGGACAGGCATACATAGCAATGGGACAAAAGCAAGAGTCCCATGGTAAATCCCACACACATGGTCAATTGTTTCTTAACAAAGCTGCAAAGGCAGTTCAGTATAGAAAGAATAGTTTTTCCAACAACTGATACAGAAACAATAGAATCTTAAACTAAATTGGTGCTGGCAGGCAGCATGGTGGTTGGGGTGCTGGACTCCGATACGGCCAACTGTGGTTCACGTCCTGGACCTGGCAGCTGACTTTCTCTTTCTCTCTCTCTCTCCCACTCTGTCCCTCTCTGGTCAAGTTGAAATAAATAAAGTCAAATAAAAATAATTATTTAAAACAAAGAATCTTAAGCTAAACCTTACAACATTTACAAATATTGACACAAAATGGACCATACTTAAATATAAAACCTAAGACTATAAAACTTCTAGAAGAAAATCAGAGAAAATCTTTGTGACCTTAGGCTAGGCAAAGATCTCTTAGACATGACACCAAAAGCATGATTAATAAAATAACAAACTGAGCCAGCTGATGGCATGGCATTAATGCAATGCTCAGTGATGCCAGATCCACATGGCAATGTCCCAGGCTCAGGTCCCGAGGTCTCCTTTGTACACACTGAACACACATGCACATGACTGTCATCTGAGTTGGATGGGGTGGGTTGGGGCATAACGACCCTGTTGCAGATCTTTCTCTAACTCTTTCTGAAGAAATAGATGAATAAACTTTTAAAAAAGAATAAACTGACAAACTAAACTTATAAAAATTAAGGACCCCTACTCTTTGGAAGACTTTGTTAAAAGACGAAAAGTCAAACCATTCACTGGGAGAAAATGTTTGCTAATCACATACTTCATAAATTACTTGTATCCAGAATGCTTAAATAATTCTCAAAAATTAATAATAATAAACAACAATATGAAATCAGAAGAAGATTTTAACAGGCAGTTTATCAAAGAAGATATTTAGATGACAGAAACATGAAAGGTGTTCAACATCACTAGTCATTAGAGAAATACACATATGATGACACCTATTACGACGACTAAAATAATATTACAAGCTCAGCAATACCAATTGCTGGTGAGAATGTAGCATAATGGAAACTCTGACACATCAGAGTTACATTGATGGGAAGGCAAAATAGAAACTCTGAAAAGCAGTTTGGTGGATTCTAAGAAAGTTAAAAAATATACCTAATATACAACCCCACAACCCTATCCTTTGCTGTTTAACTTAACCAAGTGAAGTTAAAAAATATATTCACACAAAATCTTTATGTGAATGTTTAATAGCCCAAGTTGTCTCAACTGGAGAATGAATAAATACAATTTGGTACAGCCATACAATGAGATATTACTAAGCAATAAGAAGAAATGGACTACTGCTACGCCACGACGCGAGTGAAACTCAAATCCATTACTCTATGGGCAAAGAAGCCAGACTCAAAGGCTGAACACTGAACCGTTCACTTATATAACATTCCAGAGAAGGCAAATGTGCAGCCATTGAAATGGATGGGTGGCTACTTTGTGTTAGGGTAGAAAGGAGGAGGTGGGGCTGATGACAAAGGGAATAGAGGGTAGCTGAGGTGATGGAAGTTTATCTGAATTACAACAATGGCTTGTCAAAACTTACAGAATCACACACAACACATACATAAATTATATTTGTTGTTAAAATAGAAGAGAGAATGAAGAGTTCGAGGAGTACAGGGATCCATCTGATTTCTTCTGAGGTGGTGTGGGAGGGAGGAGGACAGGGACAGGCAGCATCCTTGCACAAGGATGAGGTGGTACCAGTCTTCCAGGCAAAGGAACATGTGAAGCCACGAAGGGGGACTGTTTACATTCTTTCTGTGGAAAAGGTTTTTGTCTGGGTGGGCACAATACAGATCCCATCTGTGGTGGGGGATGGCAAAGAAAGGTAGAAGGACACCCCTTCACACCCACGATGATGTCTATCAGAAAATAAAGTGTGGACAATGATGTAGAGAAACTGGAACCCTCGTGCACTGAGGTGAGAATATAAAATGGTGCAGCTACTATGGAAAACATATGGCAGTTTCTCAAAAAATTAAAAATAGAATTATAATCTTTATCAATTCTACTTCTGGGTATGTACCCAAAAGAATTAGAAACAGCAAGTAGAGCAGGTACTCGTGCACCCACGTTCATAGCAGCATTATTCACAATAGCCTAAAGGTGGAAGCAGCCCAAGTGTCCACCACAGATGAATGGATAAGCAAACTGTGGTACATATGTGCAAAGGAATATTGTTCAGCTCCAAAGAGAAGAAATTCCGACACATGCTACAGCACAGATGAACCCTGAAGACATTAGGCTAAGTGAAACAAGCCAGTCGCAAAGGACAAGTACTATACAATTCCACTCATCAGGTACTCAAGAGTAGTCAAATAGGCACGGACAGAAAGTACAATGGTGGTTATCAAGGGCTGAGAGGAGGGAGTAACATCATTGTGTAAGGGATACAGCTTTGGTTTTGCAAGCTGGGAAAGTTTTGGAGATGGGTGGTAGTGATGGTTGTACACAATGTGAATGAATTTAATGCCACTGACCTGCACGGTAACAAACTGGCTAAAATGGTAAACTTTGTTATGTATATTTTAGCACAATTTAAAATTAATTAATTAAAACGAATAAATAAGAAAAACAAGAAAAGGTAGCAAGGAAGAAAAAAAAACAGAAAGAAGATTATGGAAATCCTTGAACAGACAGCTTAGAAATGGTGGCAACTTCACTTCATATGGGCAATGATACTCTGCAAGACTTTAAGCAGAAGAAGGACATGCCATTAGTGCATAATCTACCTCTTCCAGGAAGTTTATTATTCCACCATAACTCTTAGCCTTGTAGATACTTCCTGGGATTTCCCCAGGGCATGATGTCTGACAGATCTAGAGGAAGGCCCGATATCAGTTGAGTATAATCAGTTTTGTTCCATTACTCCCCACTAAAATTAGTTGCCTTGAGGAGTGGCTATTATTGCGCTCCCAGGGCCAATCCAGCTCAGCAATGAGATTCGTTTTTTAGCAAGATGATCTCTGTCTCAGGAACTCAGGGCATCTCAGTCTTACCTTCCTCTCCTTGAGGCCAGATGGTCCTGGGTGTCTCAGGGGCCTGCAGGCATCATCGCTCTCTTCCTTCATCCCTATCAGTCCTAGGGCTTGGCTTTCTTTGGCAGGTGGGCAGTCCAAAGTCAGAGAAGCCCATGTTTCCTTTGACCCCATTAAGATCCCAGAAGTGATGAGAGCCCCCTGTGCAGGCTGCAGGACAGGCAAAGCGGCTTCCTGCTTCTTATCTTTGATGCTAATGAGGGCACAGGCTCCCAGCTGGGACAGAAAGGTGACTTGGGTCCAGGAAGTTAAGAGTATTTGGGAGCCCCCCACTCTCTCAGGCAGGGGTGAGCAGGAGGTACTGACATCATAATCACACTCTTGGTTGCTGATGTCAGCTAAAGTGATGCCAGGACTGAAGGGCAAGCACACCCCTTCTTTTTCTTTGGTCTCCTAGGGGCAGAAAAGAAGCTGACTGAAGATGTTCTAAGGCTTAGGGACAAGGAACAATGGGACTAGATGGTGACCTCTGTGCATCAAAGTGCTTAAAACGTAGAACATTTAGAAAATACAAATTCAATTAAAAATCACACAAAAAATCCTATCCCAGAGGGACATGAGCTAGCATATTTCTTTCCCTTGTCTTCCTGTGTGCAAGCTTATCAAGGGCTTACATTCTTGCTCTCACAGCCCATAACAAATCCATCAGAAAGCTGGCTGGCTCTAACTTTAAAATACACCCAGAACCCGACCACATCCCTGCTACCACTCTGGTCTAGACCACCATCATCTTCTCTTGCCTGTATTAACCAAGTGTCCTAATTTGTTTTCACCGTTGTTCTCACACAACTGGAATGACCTTTTAAAGCTGCAGTCAGATAGGATCCCTCTGTGGCTTAATACTGGCATGTTCTTTCACTACTGAGGTCAAGGTCAAAGTCCTTGGAACAGCCTCAGGGGTCCTACATAATCAGAGCCTTAGAAACCCTCTAAGATCATCTCCCACTCTCCCCCCTTGTCCACTCTCACCAGGCTGTTTCCCTGCTTTTCCTTGGTCATGCTAGTTACCCTCTGCCATAGGGCCTCTGCACTGGCCATTTCCACTATCGGCAATTTCAAGTGTCAACATGACTCAGTGAATTCCTTTTCTTGGTCATATGGTACCTTCCTGATTAAGTCAGTCCTGATTACATCAAGTAAATGGTCCCAACCCTGGTAGTCCAGGCCCCCTTAATCTTCTCTACTACTTCTTTTTCAATAGCACTTAGACAGTTTAAAAATGTATAGGCACCCTACTAAGGTGAGTTATCAAAACAGTGCCATAAATTATTGCACCCAGTCTTATAATTTTCTCATCACTGAAGATACTAATGAAATACATCTATTTTTTCACTTTATATTATTGTGTTATTTTTTAAAAAAATGCACTGGCCAGTAAGTCTCCTACAGATTTAGCCATGAAATTGAAAGGATAAAAAGATTTGCACGATTATCAGCACTAATCTTAAACACACACATGCATCCAAAACGAACAGATCCCCCCAAACCAAAAGCACACAAGCACGTGTGTGCACACATACACGAGTCTTATGGCACAAATACATGCTCCTCTTACTTGCTTAAATGCTCAATTTAGATTAAGCTGTTCTTCCAAGAACTTCTCAAGCCTGATCACTATTTTTTGCTGCACTGATCTAAGTGATTTTTATTTATTCCACAATAGGTAGAAATTTTCTGCTTATGAGCATTCAAAAAGACAAAACAATAACTTCCAGTTAAATGGCAAGACTCTCAGTTTTTAAAAGGCTCTATTAAAATACTAGAAAGTGGGGCCAGCAGATGGCATAGTGGTTACATTGCTGAACTCCCACAGGGTTAACCACAGTTCGAGTCCTAGACCCACAGGCTAAAAAAATAGCTGGGCACGTGTATGTTTGTAGTGCTCAAGATCCCGGGAAGAGAATGGAGGAGAAGGAATTGTGGTGTGGCCATGTCCCCGAAAGGTGATCTCCCTCTCACTCTCTGTCTCTGCCAAGAGCATGTGCCCTAAGGCAAAAACCTCTAAAAAATAATAAAAATAAAATAAAATATTATAAAGTTAGGCTATAAAAATAACAAAGAATTAATCTTGTAAATTTTAAATGTTCACCTTAAAAATAAACAATGATCCGCTTATAATTTTAGATTTTATTTTCAAATAATCTTAACTAAGTATACTGCTTTTAAATTGTCCCCAAATAAAAGCTAGTTGTCTTGCCTAGGAAAGCTAGATTAAAGTTAATCTATTGATTTGCTCTCCCAGATTGCTAGAAAGCAGGAGTGAGCTTTCACAAGCAGCAGAGAAGCAGCAGGACAAAAAGCAGAAGAGTCCCCAGGAAACTCTGAAAGGCGCCATCTCTGCAGGGCTCCTGGTTGGCCCAGAGTTCCCAGGTCCCCTCCAAAGGGATGGTCCATCTCCAACTATGTAAACATTCAAGCATGCATGACCTTAGATGCCCCACTATTTTCGTTTAATAAACAACCCCCCCCCAAATTATGCCAGTATTTATCTAGTGAACTCCCTGTAAAACAGGTGCCTCAAAGTAGAACCAGTTAAAGTAGGAGAGAACTGGGGGCTGATGTAATAAAGAAGAGTCTAAGAACCTACACTTGTTGTTACAAAAAGAGATACGGAAACTGATTTAACTAGAATAATTTAATTAAATTTTTGTATTTTGTCAAAATGAAAAGAAAAGGCTTAACTTTTGAATAAAAGAAGATATAATTCCTTTCACCACTCAGTTTACAATCAAGGTCATTCAAAAGCCCCATTAGAACTTTAAACATTAACATAAATGAATACCAATCCATCACATCCAAGTTATGTACATATCCTAAGTTTTCTGAGTTGGCATTTGTCTATTTTTTTCCTTCATAAATTAATTCATTATTAAGTTAGAAGTGTTCTTATTGACTATTACATAAGGCTGTAGCTTATACACCCAGAAGAATATGCCAATTGTAGGTTAACTTATATTTGTAGGCTATCGTAAGAATTATACCAAGGACTGTTTGTCAATTTTTATAAATCTAAACTGTTTGAGGATAATATTTAATTTACATTTTAAGGATATAAAACTTCACATTTTTTTAGCACAGGAAAAAGATCAAAGTAAAAAGAACAGAATTTAGATTAGAAATTCATTTTAAGCCAAAATGACAATGTCTTCATAAGTTAATATTAATCCTTTAATTATAAATTTCAAAGGTTTAAGTAGTTTCTATGACCTTAGCTTTGAATAATTATGCCATATGGAGCTTTTCTTAAATTTGAAAAAGATGCTGAATTGTTGCTCAAAGCCTTTTAATGACTTCAGGCTGGCAGAATTCCAGTATAATCCTTCAGATACCACTTAAAATTATAGACCAGGAACCTAAACGGGTAAATACTATGTCAAATTCATAAGAGCATTTTACTTAGTAGAATACATTGCAGAAAATGTTTGATGTGCTGGTATATTTTTAAATATCCAAATGTGAAGATTAAAACAACTATAGTAAAGAATTCACAAAAGAAAGATGGACAGATTTGACTAAAAACAAATAAAGGTTTTTGTGTATCATAAAATTAAAAGGCAAATGTTTTTAATATAGATGATAAAGTTTCTATTGTCCTAAACAGGAAATGAAACTATATAAAGAATCTAAGAACCTATGCTTCTTCTTGTTACATAAGGAGATACACACAAACTGATTTAAGTAAAATAATTAATTTGGTTTGATTTTTGTCGAAATGACAACAAAAAGCTTAGCTTTGAATAAAATAAGATGTAATTCCTTCCAACACTTAAAATAAGTTCACAGTTGAGGTCACTCAAATACTATTTAAGTTGATGAGAAAAACATTAGTACCCTAAAAAAAGAGAATCTGGCAGAAGACACAAACAATAATTCCCAGAAAACAAGTAATGAATTGATTGTAAATATTTGATGTCTTACTCTTAAAAAACCCAGCTTTAAGATAACTGTTTTTTTTTTTTCCACACAAAAGTACAAAAAATTAAGATAAGATATTGACACTAAGGACTGGTTAGGTAAAACATACTATATTAAGGTAACTATAAATTGGTGTAAACTTTCTGAAATACAAATTGACTTGGTAATTCTACATAAATAAATATTTCAAGTTAAGGGGATTTTAAGTAAAGGGGAAAAATAAAAATGTTGACAACATTTATGTATAAAGACTGTAATCTCTACATTAAATGACTATTAAAATTTTAAATGTTTCAAAATAAAGGAATAATACAATATATGATGCTGCATCTAAAAAATATAAGAAAACAATGAAAATTATACTTTCAAAGACTGCAAAATGACATTGAAAAATTCTTAGCATAATTTAAAAAAGCAAGAGACAAAAACTAGTATTGTCTTGGTCAGCAAAGTTAATAAAGTTCTTTTAAGTATTATTAATAGTTGTATCTGGGCGGTAACTGTAATAGAGCATTGTATGCTCTTTTCCGTTTTCTAAGATAGCCTCAATTTCAAAAAGACTTTTTTTTTTTTTAAATTGTGGAATAGATTCTAAAACAATAGTAAAATTTAAATACCAAAGATTTTAATCAATCTTCTGAAAACTACCATCATTATCACTTAGTAATATTCTTTAATTTTTCAAAGGTTCATAATTTATGGGCTTTGTTTCAATTCAGTGTGAAAAGATTTTACAAGATTAGAAAAGAAGCCTTCAGTCTGCAAATGTCAATCACTTATTCTCCTGGATTCTCTTTTTCAAGTATTTTGACCTTGTAGAGGTATTTCATGTTTCTCTTAAACTACAAGCCATTGAAGATATCATCTAGGTCTAAATTGCTGCTGACAGACACTCAGGTAGGATGGGGACTTAGGAATTCTTTCATAACCTTAACATTCTAAGTGCTACTGAAACAACCCAGATCCACATGGAAAGTTACATGCAGATTATATGTTATTCTACTGCTATTGTCCTCCTCTCTTTGAACCTCAATTTTACACTAAGTGATAGAAAATTAATTTCTAAGCTCTAATTCTGACTGGATTTTGAGCTGGTAATAAATATTTTTTAAAGAATCATGCATTCATTTATTTATTTAATTCCATTTGTTATTATTATTTTTTCAATTTTACCAGAGAGAGACAGAGAGAAAAAGAAAGGGAAAGCAAGAAAGCAAGCCACCAGGTCCGGGACTTGAACAGTGGTGGGACATGTGGGAATCTAGCGCTTTTAACCACCATGCCACCTGCCAATCCTGTGCTAATAAATATTTTTAACTTTTAGATTCATTTGAACATGATAGAACATTAAACCTTTTATAAGCTATAGTGACGAGAATCAAGTATTTTATAGAACATAACAGTTACCCACTGACTTGCCAGCTAATTAATGTTAATTCATTAAAAGCAGTAACAATTTATTTGTTCACATGACAGCACAAGGGCTGTGGTGAATTTCCCAGCTGCTCATCATTCTTTTCTTTCCTTACTTAACATTTAATGAATACCTACTTTTTGCAAGGTGCTATGCATGATCCTGGGTCTTTAGAAACAAATATTTCATAAAAAATGCTTTTGAACTCAGTTCAGGTCTTTACTGCTAAGCTGCTTTTACTAGGTAGGTAAAAACATTTATCCATCAAAAAGGTAAAAACATTTATCCATCAGAAATACAAATTCCTCTTTATACGAAAAGCCCATGAGCACTGGTCCTTTACCACACAGACTTCAACAAAAACCAAGTTCACGGCGCTAAACCAGACTAGTTAAGGCTCTCTTCTCTTTCGGCTGACTCTTCCTCTCTGCCAACCAGAGCTTGAATCCTGGTTAACCTTCTCAGTGCCTTTATCAATGTCAGCTAAAATTACTGTCTTCTCATGTTACTGTTCTCTGTTCAATTTGGAGCATCCTTTCTTTCAGACACACACTGGCTGTGCTCCGTCCTTTGTCAAGAGAGCTCCAAATTCCCCTCCACCCTGTTCTTTAGTGGCACTCTAGACAAGGTCCTCCTAAGGGAATTTAGTTTCTACAGGTGGAAAGTAGAAAATAACCAAGTGAAAAAATAAAAAGATAATTTCGGATATTGAGTTGAGCTATGATGACAATGGGCTCTGAAGTAAGGTGGTATAGGTAGGCCAGACTTTAGATTAAAAGGTCAGGGAAAGACCTGAGGAGGAGGAGGAGGCGGCTGGTCATAAGAAAATCATGTGAAAGAACGTTCTGGGCAGAGTGTGGCAGGAAAGACCTGGAAGCAGGACAGAGCATAGCATGTTTGAAGAACAAACCAACATCTCACATATCGGGACTCCTGTAACCAAGGGCTGAGGAGGGCTGTGCTGGGAATTTCATTTCCACGGGCACCTCTTGGCTCACAAGCTATCGATCACCCATGATTCTCTGCCCCATTGAGCTGCTTCTCTCCTCTAGTCCCTTCTCATGTACTTCAAAATGCTCAAGATGTGCTCAGCCTAAAAATATACTCTCCTTAACTCGTGCTTTTCTTTGGAACTACTCCTTCCTTTCGAGACCAGATTTTCCCAAATAATGGCGTTCACTCATCTCCATGTCCTCACTTATCTTTTGCAGTTGTGTTTCTGACCACGCTATCACTTTCACTGCTCTGTCCAAGATCATCAATGACTGTTCAGTTTCAAATCCAGTGAACTTTCCTCAACCTTCATCTTTCCTGACTTTCTGTCACATTCTTGACAGTCCTCCTTTCCAAATGTTCTTTTTCTCCTCTTTCATGAAAATACATTCTTCTTCTCACATTCCTTTTACCTTGGTGACCCTTCCTTGACTGTTTCCTCCTTGGCCTCTTAAGTTTTTCTTGCTCTTTAAGTTCTTCTTCAAAGTTTCCCTCCCTCCTTTTCTGTTTTGATTTCTGTCACACTCTGCCCAGAATGTTCTTTCACATGATTTTCTTATGACCAGCCTCCCCCCCACCCCCTCCTCCTCAGGTCTTTCCCTGATTTCTGTCTTTTTCTTTCTCTCTTCCTGGACTCTTCTCTTTAACTGTATCATCCACTCCCATACCTCCTCAACTTTTTTTTTTTTTTTAAACAAGCTTGCCTTTTCTTAGGCTATCTGGAAACATTTTTTTAGGAGCAGGTGAACATCACAGCTGGGCATAATTTGGCACTGTAAACTCAACATGCTGCTAACTGAATCCATTCTCTTCCTCCTGAAACATACTTCTTGGTTCCCAGTGGATTAAGGGTTGAATTTATCCTCAGCAAGTGTCCTGACTGCCACGTCTGCAGTGATTCTCAAGCACGCTGCTCTGTCTATGGCCACCGGGATACCCTCACTGCCTCCCATGCACCTCTAATGTGCCCTCACGGACCTCTCGCCCAGACTAACTCAGTCATTTTCAATTCCTACTGCTATGGCATCTTGCCAATGCTGACAGAATGATTTTCCTAATAATCACTTGAATCTTGATCATTCATTTCTCAAAAATGTTCAGTAGTTTCTCAGTTAACCTCATGAAGCTAAAAAACTTACCATGGCTTTGGACTTTCAATCTTTCATCCTGATCGCTAACCACTCCCTTTGGTTGACCCAAATGCCATGTAAACAGCTTTATTCACCCTTGCTTTTGGTGTTCCTTTAATTTGGAATGCCATTCTCTATATCTACTAATCGAACCCTACATATTACTTATGCCTAGTTCAAATTACATCTGTTCTAGTTAATTTACCTAGATTTGTTCATCGGAAAATAATTTCCCCCAATTCACACTCGACCTTGCACTGTAGTTATTCATGTATGCGTGCATGACTGTGTGTCTTGTAGTCCCTATTATTTCATAATCTCTTTGAGGCCAGGAGCCCCTTCTTTTCTTTTTATTTGTATCCCCACAGTGCCTAGGATATGCTAGGCATTTTTTTGTTAAATGAATTCTAATGGTTTCTAATATCAATTTTTAAAATTATCTATAACCTGTCAATTAGTTAATAACATATATAAACCTACATTTGAAAATTTTCACATACTACTACAATGAAATGTTTTAAATGTCAATATATAATATTAGCGAGATAATCCAGGCCTACACTAGCTGCTTTAGAAGTCTGGCTTTGGTACGTCCAGTTTTCTTCAGTAGAGGTGCACTGCAGTCTGTGCCGTTCGGAACATCTAGTTAGAAATACCTTGAACTGTTAGCGGAGGTGACCGAAGCCCTGGGGAGGTGAATGCACAAGTTAAAAAGGAAGTGGCCATCCCAACGCCACTCTCCATCAGTCTTGCTTTCTTATCTGTCATTGCTGGAGGTCTAAGGCTCTTTTGTATAAGGAGTTTTCTCCAAATCCTAAAATCCCCTATATTTTTTTAGTACTCAAACACTGTTATTTTGTACTGCTTTGACAGAATTATCACTAACATCCCCACTTAGGTGTATAAAAGGTATCTCAGCTTTAACATGGCCTGACCTGCTGCTCTTGCAGTCTTTGTCCTTTCATCAAGAGGAACACCCTTTGTCCACTGGCATGGACAAGTGACACTGGTGTCACCTTTGACCACTGCCCCACCCATGCCTCATATCTAAACTAACAGCGAATTATGTCAGCCCTACCTTTAGAATACGCCCCATATTTCTCATCACCTCTACTGTTACTGCCCAGAGCCAAGTCTCTACGGCCTTTTCTCTAAACTATTGCAATGGTCTTTTAACTCATTTTTCTACTTCTGCTTTGCCCTCAATCCACCTAGTCTCAGCATGCCAACTGAAGAGATCTCTTCAAATATGAGTCTGATCAAGTCACTCTTCTCAAAGCCCACCAAGCTTCCTTCCTCACACTGTTAAAGCCCTTTCACTGGCCTAAGCAGATCCGCCCAACCTAGGCACCTGCCCAAGGTTTCTTTCCTGACCTCATTTCCTTCCCCTCTCCTCCTTGGTCATCATTTCCAGCCACGCCATTCTCCCTGCTCTCTTCTGAGAAGCCAGGCTCCCTCTGCCTCTTTAGAGCCCTTTTCCTCTTATTTCTGGGCTCAGGGATATGCTGCCATGGGTGAAGTCTGCCGAAATGGACTTCTGGATGATTTGAGGTACTATAAGCCCCTTAGAATCACATTATATCAATGGATTAATGCCTAGAATTGTGTTGTATGTATTCCTTGAGGGCTCAACATTATCTAAAGATGAAGAAAAAGAGGTAGGAAAAATTAAACAGAATTAGATATTCTTAAACAACCCTTTCTAAGTTTCTATTCTGATACAGATTGGTCTTAAGGTACTGAAGGGGAATTTATACATGTACAATTAACATTTAGTTCCTGATTAAATATATACACTTTTTTGGAACTTCATAAAGAATATTTAAGATAGTCACTTGAATGTAACTCAATTCCAAATGTGCAACCATTACACTGTTGTTTATTTCAATAATATATAATTCTATAAAAACTCTTATTTCCTCTGTAATATGTCATCATTTATGTTATATTGGTATAAAAAACTGTAAAATATAGACATAATTTTAGACAACTTAGAAGAGATCTAAATTTGGACTTAACCTAAGAAAATTTAGGGCTACAGTCCAAGTATTCAGAATCTATAAAATATATGATCATATAATATTGTTTGTTCATAATGTGTATTTAATTACCATGGGGTGGAATATTCCATATAATCCCTTGCATTCAAGTAAAGGGAAAAGTTTGGAATTTCTCTAGATTATTTTAGTGGTGCTTAGACATAGTGCAAGATACTTTGTTCATTTGCAGAGTGTGTAAGTTTGAAGACTAATTCCATGTCTGCCATCTTTCAGAAGTGAAATATCAGAGTGGTAGCCATGGATTTTAAACATGAGTTTCAACTGCCTATTAAAACTTCAGTTGGATAGCTTACCTTTTCCAACGTCATCTCTGTCTCGGCGGCATGAGTCTTTTTCAGCTCTAATTTCATCTTTTCTGACTCAGCCTTCAGCTTGTTGACGGCAGTCTCGTGGTCTCTTGCAGCCCTTTGCTTTTCCTCTTCACGGAGGAGACCAAGCTCGACCAGCTGCTGCTTCCGCTGTGAGTTGACATTAATCAGCTCTTCCCTCAGCTTGTGAACCTGGGCCTCCATGTCAGCAAGAACCTTGGGTGTTGAAGATAGGAAAATGAACAGAAGAGGTGAATAGGAAAGTCACAAAAGAAGAACTGCAGAAGGTCAATGAACACAAATTTGAAAATAAGAAATTAAAAAAAATTCTTTCCTTCTTTCTTTTCTTCCTTCCTTCCCTCATTTCCCACTTCCATATAGTTCCCTCCCAGTTCAGAGGTAAATACACCTGCAACATTTCACCATATTTCATATCCATGAACAATATATAGTTTTACTTAATTCTAATATCATTGTAAATGAAATATTATATGCGTTTTTCCAAAACTTGTTTTTTTTAAAAACATATGTCATGCTCCTATCCACCTAGTGCTATCTGTCGCATTTGGTTTCTTTCACTGATTTCTGCTTTTATTTTCACATTTCCTTCCTCCTACTTTAGATTTATTTTGTATTCCTTGTTCTAACTTCTTGAGTCCTTAACTAATTTATTTTTATCCTTTCTGATTCGTACTATAAATGTCTCCCTAACTATTGCTTTCGTTTCATCTCTTAGGTTTAGATATGTGCTATTTTCATTATTGCTTGTTCAAAGCATTTTTTAACTTCCATTATGATTTTTTTTTGTCTTATGAACTATTTAGAAGTATGCCTCTTAATTCCCAAGCACATGGAATATATTATTATAGCTTCCTGGGGCTACCCTCACAATGCACCACAAACTGGGTGGCTTAAAAGAAAAGACATTTATTTTCTCTTGGTTCTAGAGGTTGGGAGGCTGTAACTGAGGTGTCTGTCACTAGAGTTCTACAGGCTCTGAAGAGTCCATTCTGAGACACTCTCCCCGCTTCTGCTATGTGCTGGCAATTTTTGGCATTCTTTGTTCTGTGGACGATGCACTGTTCCTAATTCTGCCTCCATCTTCACATGGCTTTGTTCTCTCTGGGTGTCCGTATCTCTTTTCACAGGGGTACTGGTCATATTGGATTTAGGTCCTATGCAAGTCTAGCATCACCCAATTTTGACTTGATTACACCTGTAAAGACCCTATTTCCAAATAAGGTCACACTCACAGGTTTTGTGTAGACATGAAATTGGGGATGGGGGGCGGGTGGGGAGACCCCATTCAACCATTTTCTTTTTAAAAGAAAAAATTTAAAGAATTATTTCATTTTTTATTTTTTAATTTGACAAGAGAGGGACAGAGTGAGAGCAAGAGCGAGGGAAAGTGAGAAAGCACGAGGCCAGGTCTGGAACTCAAACCGCAGGTGGCCATGTGGGAGTCCGGCGCCCTTAACCACCGGGCCACCTGCCGGCCCCAACAGTTGCTTTTCTGTTATTCACTTCTAATTGCATTGTGGCCAAAGAATGTAGTATATCCAACATTAATTCTTTGAAAATTGTTGAGACTATTTGATGGCGAGTTATACTGTTTCTCTTTGTATCTATTAAACTTTCCTTTATATATTTTGAGGCTACAAGGTCCATATAAATTCTTTATCTTACATTAATTGTTTTATTTGTTTGTTTAAAATAGTAATCCTCATCCTCCTTTTTCCAGTACTGATTTTGCTTTAAAGTCACTTTTGTCTGAGGTTAACAGAACTTAATACCAACTTTTGGAGGAAAGGGAATATTCGCTTGTATTTTTATCTATCATTTTAATTCAAATCTTTTTCCATCCTCAATTGTTAGATATGTATCTTAGCTATCTTATAAAGAGCATACAGATTCTGAATATACATAGATATTTTAATTTACCAAAGGGCACATGTTCTCGCTGGAAAGAAACAAAGAGACAGAGAAAGTAAGAAAGCACCCTCTATGGAGAATGGTCACCGTACAACTCCTTCTCCCTCCTTTTGGGATCGTATGGTTTTCAAGTCTCCAGGTCCAGGACTCGGACGGCGCAGCCAGTCATGTGGGATCCAGTTGCCTTAATCACTGCTACCAGCTGTCACCTGAATATTATTTTAAAAATCTAACAGATATTTTTCTTTTAAATGGAGTATTAAGTCTAATTAGTTTGTGTATGCTATCATATTCACCTTTTTTTTTTAACTTTGTGTTATTTGCCCTAACGTTTGTACATTTCATTTCTCTCTTTTTTTGAAGTCTTTCATTCTATATTATAACTTTTAAATTTTTTTTCCTCTTTCAACTTCAACTTGCATCTTTTTCCTGATTTGGAAGTCATGTACTGTATTATTTTCTTTTAGCAGTAACAATAAGAGGCCTCAATACCCATGCTTCACTTAGCAAATTATTTTATTTTTGAGAGGTTTTTGCTATAGGGCGCGTGCGCTCGCCAGACAGACAGAGACAGACATAGAGACAGAAAGCGAAAAATCACTCCCCAGGGGGGATGGTCACGCCGCAATCCCTTCTCCTCCATTCTCCTCTCGGGATCTAGGGCACGCATGCACACACGCCCGGAATGAGTTTTAGGCCACCGGGTCCGGGACATGAACAGCAGTCGACTACGTGGGAGTCTAGCGACACAGCCATTACGCTAACTGCTGGTACCATCACTTAGCAAATTATAATGCTAATTTTTTAAAGTTAGGTACATTAGCCTAAGGTCAAAATTATCCTAGAACAACCTTTAAATACCCCCAATAACTAGGAGGTCATTGATTTGTATAGCAATTTTTCATTTTTTTAATCGATACACCATAATTGCATACATTTATGAGATAGTTGATTGTTTTTGATACTGGAGCACGATGTACACTGATCAATGTAAATCACGTCAGTTACTCATCCATGGGTTGGACACATTCAAAATGTCTCTTTTTTGTAGCTCTCTTGAGTATATATTATTACTAACTAGGTAAATTATTTTTTATATCCTCTTGAACAATAAAAGAAACTTAGGACATTTTGTCTTCTTCCATATTTATATGCTACACTTATTTTCAATTTACTTTATTTTTCTCAAAATTGCTGTTATTTTTATCTTAGCCAGTCAATAGTTGTTCAGATACTCTCATATATTTACCAATGCCTTGTTTCATCATTCTTTGCAACTCCAACCTCCTGACAGCACCCATTTCCTTTAGCTCCAATGGCACATTAGTTCTTTAAAAAAGGTTAAAAGGCAGAGTAGTCAGTGACGTGCAGGTTAAGGCTGCTGGATCCTGCCCGGTAGACTGCGCTAGCAGGGTCCCAGACCTGGACTTGAAACACAAGCTGGGCACGTGAGCATGGGCGCATGCGTGCTCAAAATCTGGAAAGGAGAAACAAGGAAAGGGGACTGCGGTATACTGTTCCCCATGCGGGGGAGAGGGGGGCCTTCTAATTTTCCCCTTCTGTTTCTCTGTGGTGAGAACACACCTTTTAGCAAATTAAAAATAATAAAAATAAATAAAAGGTTAAGAGGCAAGCACTTTCAGTTTTACTGGTCTGAAAATATATTTATGGGTATTATTGAAAAGTCAGCTGTTACTCTTTGTTTTATTTGCCTTGCGTTCATCAGTTTCTTTTTGATTTCTGCAAGTGTAGACATGTTTCATTTCCTCTAACTGGCATATTGTTACTCCTTTAAACCTTCCTTGACTAGTACTGCAAAACTCTCAGTCAACCTGTCTACTAAAACTCTTTGTTCCTTTTCTCTCCACTCCTTACGGAACTCACGTAGACATATGTTGGACTCTCCCATTCTTCCATTTCTCTTAACTCCTCTTTCATCCTTGTCATCTTTTAAAATCTTACTACATTCCTAACGCTTTCTTCTGTATCTAATCTGCTGAGAGAGCCGCCACACAAGTTTTTAACTTCAGGTTTTTTTTTTTTTTTTCTTTTTTTTTAAGAAGCTTTTTCTCTCTCAAGTACATTTGTCAACTTCTTTTTTTTTTTTTTTTTTAATATGATCAGTTATTTAAATAGGTTCTTGGCAAGAAATTCAGAACACCAATTTGTAAGGATAAACTCCATTTGTAAGGACAAACATGGGTCATGGGTAGCCCTGGAGCGGAGGAGCAGTTTTGGATTTTGGTAAAATTTGCAAGTACACAGCTTTCTGATCAACCTTATGCTGCTTGTAATCTCATATTTCTCCTTCTCTGTGTCAGAGATCTCACCTTCCTAGGGTCTGGGCTTTCGCAGCTTCTTTTTCTTGAAGTAAGCATCAGTGGGATGTTTTGGGATTTCTACTTTGCTAATATCAATTTTAGTGGAGGTGACGATAATGAATTTCTGGTGTGTTCTGTGCAGTGGAATTGCAGGGGGTCCAGTCACAAGAAGCAAGCCACTGCTCAGCTGATTCAAGAAAACTACTCTCTTGCCTCTTTGGCGTGCAGTGAGGGTGATCAGGATGACCCCAGGAGTGGTGTTGGACCTCAACTTTCTCACATGCTGACTAAGTGGGGCTTTTTGCTATCGTGGCTCAACAGCTTTCAAGGCACGTCTTCAGTAGGATAATACCTAGGCATTTTGTGCATTTAACCACCCGGGTACCACCATTCATGTCCCCAGCACCTGGTTTTGTGACAGTGGCAAGAACCTTCTCCTTTTTCTTTTCAATCCTGGATTTAGTGGCCATATTTCCTCTTGTACATGGTCTTCCTGGATCCATGGCAGACCGAGAGTATCTGCTGATGCCTGAACTAGGACCAATTCGGTTTTGGCTGCAATGGGGCTTCCCCTTCTTGGGCTTTTTAGCCTTGGGGTCACTCTTTTTAACCTTGCCACTGGCATCAGCCTTCCTGGCTTCAGGCTTCTTCTCCTTAGTATCCCGCTTTGCAGCTTTTTCACCTGCCATCTTGTATAGCGGGAAAGAGCTGTTTGGTAATTTTAAAACTCTCTTGCTTCTACTATTTAAACCTGTTCAAAATTTCTTTAAAATATGCCACATACTAAATATAACTATTTTCTACTGCATGACTGATAATTCTAGTATCTCAAGTCCTTGCACAGGTCTTGTTCTGCTCTTCATAATTTGCGAGACACGTCTGGCTAATAACACTTGTTTTCTTCACGTGGTTTTGTGATGTACTTTTTAAAAATTTATTTCCTCCATAAGAGAGGGAGACACAGAGACAGACAGACAGAGGAAGTCACTCCCAAAAGGGTCTTCATGCTGCCATCCTACTCTCAACTTCAGTCACCAGGATCTTTGGCATGCACGTATGCACTCAGCATGTACGCAGAAACCAATTACATTTGTCAACTTTTTTTTTTTTTTTTTTTTAATATGATCAGTTATTTAAATAGGTTCTTGGCAAGAAATTCAGAACACCAATTTGTAAGGATAAACTCCATTTGTAAGGACAAACATGGGTCATGGGTAGCCCTGGAGCGGAGGAGCAGTTTTGGATTTTGGTAAAATTTGCAAGTACACAGCTTTCTGATCAACCTTATGCTGCTTGTAATCTCATATTTCTCCTTCTCTGTGTCAGAGATCTCACCTTCCTAGGGTCTGGGCTTTCGCAGCTTCTTTTTCTTGAAGTAAGCATCAGTGGGATGTTTTGGGATTTCTACTTTGCTAATATCAATTTTAGTGGAGGTGACGATAATGAATTTCTGGTGTGTTCTGTGCAGTGGAATTGCAGGGGGTCCAGTCACAAGAAGCAAGCCACTGCTCAGCTGATTCAAGAAAACTACTCTCTTGCCTCTTTGGCGTGCAGTGAGGGTGATCAGGATGACCCCAGGAGTGGTGTTGGACCTCAACTTTCTCACATGCTGACTAAGTGGGGCTTTTTGCTATCGTGGCTCAACAGCTTTCAAGGCACGTCTTCAGTAGGATAATACCTAGGCATTTTGTGCATTTAACCACCCGGGTACCACCATTCATGTCCCCAGCACCTGGTTTTGTGACAGTGGCAAGAACCTTCTCCTTTTTCTTTTCAATCCTGGATTTAGTGGCCATATTTCCTCTTGTACATGGTCTTCCTGGATCCATGGCAGACCGAGAGTATCTGCTGATGCCTGAACTAGGACCAATTCGGTTTTGGCTGCAATGGGGCTTCCCCTTCTTGGGCTTTTTAGCCTTGGGGTCACTCTTTTTAACCTTGCCACTGGCATCAGCCTTCCTGGCTTCAGGCTTCTTCTCCTTAGTATCCCGCTTTGCAGCTTTTTCACCTGCCATCTTGTATAGCGGGAAAGAGCTGTTTGGTAATTTTAAAACTCTCTTGCTTCTACTATTTAAACCTGTTCAAAATTTCTTTAAAATATGCCACATACTAAATATAACTATTTTCTACTGCATGACTGATAATTCTAGTATCTCAAGTCCTTGCACAGGTCTTGTTCTGCTCTTCATAATTTGCGAGACACGTCTGGCTAATAACACTTGTTTTCTTCACGTGGTTTTGTGATGTACTTTTTAAAAATTTATTTCCTCCATAAGAGAGGGAGACACAGAGACAGACAGACAGAGGAAGTCACTCCCAAAAGGGTCTTCATGCTGCCATCCTACTCTCAACTTCAGTCACCAGGATCTTTGGCATGCACGTATGCACTCAGCATGTACGCAGAAACCCCAGGATGCGAACCTGGGACCTTCCTATATGAAACCTGGGACCTTCCTATATGACCTCAGCATTGTGAGGCACTGTGCTACTGCAGTGGCAGTGCTGTTGTTCTTTTTAAATGTGAGCTTATACAAGAGCACTTCGGAAAGTTCATGGAAAAGTGGAATTAAAATATGACTTTAGGGACCAGCAGTTAGCGTAGTGGCTGTGTCGCTGGACTCCCATGTGGTCGACCGCGGTTCGCGTCCTGGACCCGGTGGCTTAAACTCACACCAGGCATGTGTACATGCATGCTCAAGATCCTGAGAGGAGAATGGAGGAGAAGGGATTGCGGCATGGCCATTCCCCCTAGGGGGTGATTTCTTGCTCTCTGTCTCTGTCTGCCAAGCGCACGCACACCCTATAGCAAAAACCTCTAAAAAAAAAAAAAAAAAGAGTTTATTTTGGTGCAAAATTTTTTGAAATGCAAGAATAATTTCTTCTTAAGAGGCATTTTAAAATGACCTTCTGAAGCCCCCTCATATTTCTCAGAATTTTCTCTGTTGGAATAAAATGTGGGTTCTCCAGCAACCATATGACTCTGACAGACACCTGAAGACAACAGCGTCTCTGCATAACTTTCAAGTAGGTTCTCAGCCTCCACTTTCTCAGATTACTCTGGGAATCTAATCCTCATGAGGCTGACTTGCGGTTATGAATTTTCAGGAGCAATGTGCCACTCAGTGCTAAAGCCTGAGACAGGTAACTTTCCCATTTCTATTTACTAGTTCACTGGTCTCCAATTCAACAATACACTATGAGTACAGCCCTGTGGGGCCCTAGCTTAATGCATGGTGGTGTTCTGATCATTTCTTACCTTAAGAAAGACCTGGACTTATTTTCTGGTTGCCTATGCCCATAAGAGACAGAAAAGCAAAACAAAACAAAACTAATATTCAAGAACATTAAGTTTAGGAGAGGCGCTCAAGATGAGAGCTTCCTTCAGTACAACAGGAACCTGCTGAAGGAAGAAGGCCTGGAGGAAGTCTATTCTCTGCTCCTGCCTTTCCCTTTTGCAGCCATGTGTCTGTCCCATTACCATATCGGAAACAAGAACCCAAAGTGCAGTTCCTGCAAGTCAGTTTGCACTAAGGCAAGCAGCCTTGCTGGGGTGTGGATTAATCAGAACTTCTTAGGCACCTACTCTTCCACATTCCCCTCTCACCCCAACTCCCAGGGCTAAAGACTTTTAACCTTGGAAGACAGCCTCTTCCTTTTGCCACTTATTTCTAGAGGTTAAGGAAATTTCCTGAGCAGATTTTCCTGCTATAGTGGCTGGGAAAGGGATTTTTACAGCAATGGAATGCTCTGTGCTGGAAAAGAAAGATTTGGTGCAGCTACTGGAAGATCTTAAATGTTAAAGCTATAGGGGATTAGATTTTATTCTGCAGGCACTGAGAACCAAGATACGAAAGTTGGATACTGGAGAAGGTTAGGGGTAAGTAGAGATAGTGAGTCACTAATAGCAATGGGATGCAATAAGAAAGATTAATCTGCAGGCAGATTATAAAACAAATGAGAAACATTCTAAATAGAGGAAGGCCAACAGTTGGGGAAAGAGCAGAATGAATGGTAATACAATGTTAGAAGCAGAGTTGTAAGGACTAAATATCTAAATGCATGTTGAAGGCAAAGAAGAATGATAAACATTCTGGTAATGTAGGACATTTACTTCAGTCAGGTTGGCAGATTAGATAGCCCAAGAAGCTCTCATGAATTAAAACAACTGAAAGATTCTGCATAAATTATAATTTTTGCTGTTTCTGTGTTTATAAAAAAATAAAAGAAACACCCCAAAGAGTAGATAAAACACAATAAAAATGAGACACAGGTAAAACTACATGCGCTAAAGCAGGATAAAGAACCGCAAGCATACCTCTTTTCTGGTTGGAACCATGGTGGGCATTCAAGAGAAGAAAAAAAAGGTTCCTGCTGCTGCAGAAACCAAGAAAAAGACTCCTGCTGCGATGCAAGCCACCAAGAAAAAGGTTGCTGTTGTGTCAGAAACCCTTAAGAAAAAGCGAAGGAATTTTGAGAGCTGAAGATCAAGAGTCTGAGAAAGAAGTTTGCTCAAAAGATGCTTTGAAAGGCAAGGAGGAAGCTTATCTATGAAAAAAGCTAAGCACTATCATAAGGACTATAGACAGATGTAGAGAACTGAGATTCACATGGCCAGGATGGCAAGAAAGCTGGCAACTTCTATGTACCTGCAGAACCTAAATTGGCGTTTGTCATCAGGATTAGAGGTATCAATGGAGTGAGGCCAAAGGTTGGAAAGGTGTTGCAGCTTCTTTGTCTTCGCTGGATCTACAACAGCACCTTTGTTAAGCTCAACAGGCCTCAATTAACATGCTGAGAATTATGAAACCATATGTTACATGGAGGTACCCGAAGCTGAAGTCAGTAAATGAACTGATCTACAAGTGTGGTTATGGCAAAGTCAATAAGAAGCGAATGGCTTTGACGGATAACTCTTTGTGTGATCTCTAGGTAAATTCGGCATCATCTGCATGGAGGATCTGATTCATGAAATCTATACTCTTGGAAAACTCTTCAAAGAAGCAAATAACTTCCTGTGGCTCTTCAAATGATCTCCACAAGGTGGAATGAAGAAAAAGACCACTCATTTTTTTGTGGAAGGTGGAGGTGCTGGCAACAGGGAAGACCAGATCAGCAGACTTATTAGAAAATGAACTAAGGTATCTGCCATGATTATTTTTGTAATCTGGTCAGTAAATAAACAGTGACTGTTTTCAGACTGAGAACAAAATAAAATAAAACAAACAAAACAAAACAATAAACGGCAAGCACAGGCAGGCATCTCTGAGGGCAGATGTCCGTATCAGCACTGTAGCCTCAGTGAGAAGGCGGCGGGAGCTCAACATGATGTTACTGATTACATCAGAGCCTTAAATAGGGCTCAAGTGGTTCCAGGTCAGTGGTTCTACTTACTTCCACCTGAAGCAAATAAAAATTCCCTTTGGAGAAAATTTTCTTCAGTTTAATGTTTCTAAGTTTCCTATAAATTAAGCCAAAAATAAGCACATAATAAAAAATTACAAAGTTCAGGGAAAAACAAACCAAAACAACACTATGAGTTAGTCAGCAGACACGGATTCTCACTGTCAAACACTTAAGGGAATTTCTAAAAAAGAATTTAAAACAAACATGTATAAAATAGTTATAGAAACAAAGAATGGACTCACTAAATGAGTAAGCCAGAAAAGATGAATAAAAAACTACTGGATTTGAAAAAGAACTCAATTTTTTGTAGAAAACATAGGAAGGATGAATTAAGGCACTAACTATAACAGAGTAAGCAGAGAAACAGAAAAGAGGTCTTAAATGACCCCAAATGCAGTACAGTAATACTAGAGGATAAAAACCAATCGATGTGATGTTTAAAGCTATTGAGGGTAAAATAAGAATATCTAATCTATGTATAATTGGAGTTTCTGAAGAAGAGAGTAGAGATAGGGGGGATCTGAAAACATGATGGCTGGGAATTTTCCAGAACTGAGGAAAAGCAAGAATCTACTGAAATAGGAGGCAGAATAAATGCCAAACAGGATCAAGAGGAAAGAGAGAAAAGAGAAATTAATTCATGTCTAGGTAGCAGGTTGTAAAATGGCAGAACATAAAAGACAAAGAGTCTGTTCCCTTATTGGGCAGGAGGCTGCAGATAGAAATGGACTCTGCTTGAGAGCTGGCAGCTGCCCTGACCTATGGGAGAAAGAGAAGTAAAAAATTAGCAAAAGAAAGAAGGGAAAAAAAGGCCTACCTTTCTGGTTGGGAGGAGGGGGAGTAGCTCTGAGGTTGGGAGCTGGGGCTGATGCTGGGGATGAGGTTCAGCCCTGCTTCAGGTTCTCTGACTGGGCAGGAGCTGCAGATGGAGATGGACTCTGCTTGAGAGCTCAACATTCAAATTTTAAAAGGACATTTGAGGGAACTTCAAAATGTTCATGGAATGAGACCAGCAGTTGGCGTAATGGCTATGTTGCTGAACTCCCATGTAGTCAACAGTGGTTCAAGTCCTGGACCTGGTGGCTTAAACTCACTCCGGGCACATATGCGTGCGGGCCCAAGATCCCGAGAGGAGAATGGAGAAGGGATTGCGGCATGGCCTATATCCTGGAGGGTGATTTCTCACTTTTTGTCTCTCTGTCTCTCTGTCTTTCTGGCGAGCGCACGCATCCTACAGCAAAAACCTCTTCAAAAAAGAAAAAGAAAAAACACTGTTGGGAATTACTGTCTCTCACTAGCAGAATAAAAAAACTTAAAGAAATTATAAGTCAACAGTTATAACTATGACAAATGACAGATTTGTAGAAATAAGCCTATCAGAAGATATACAAACACTAAGGAAAACATACAGGCCTCATTGCAAGACATTAAAGAAGAGCTATTGGGTTGCTGGAAAAGTCGTGGCGTTTTTTTCTGTTTTCTATGCAAAGTGCCTCATGACTTTTCCAACGACTGAATAAATAAGATATACATCATGGTGCTGAAAAGTCTCCCCATGAGTTCTCCCCAGATTGATCTGTAGCACCAATACGAATATGGTTAAAACATCAAGACAAGATTTCAAGGGAGTTGACAAGGTAAATACGAAAGGTTCAGGATGAACACAGTGCCATGGCACCCTTGAGGTAGAACAGGTATTGTGACATTCTCTATCAGATAACCAAGCATAATGTTATTG
>NW_006159662.1:1926352-1941152 GCF_000334495.1 Tupaia belangeri chinensis
GTATCACAGAAAATAGAGAAGACCAATCCTGGAACAGAATTAAGAGCTACAAACAGGCTCACATTGGACAGAGCTGGCACTGCAGTGTAATGGGGATATGATAAACTGTTCTAAATCATTGTACTGAGATAAGTTACTCACATAGGAAAAATGAAATCAGACCCCTACCTTACACAACAGACAAAAATCAATTTTCTTGGTTCCTAGGTCTATATCCAAGGGAAATAAAACACATGTCCACACAAAAACCTGTACATGAATGTTCATAACACCATTATTCCTAGTAGCTAAAACACAGAAACAAAATTAAAATGCCCATAAACTGCCCATAAACTGATGAATAGACAAATAAAACAGTATATTCATACAGTTAAATATTATTCAGCAATAAAAAGAAATGGAGAACTAATACATGATACAACATAAATGAACCTTGAAAACATACTAAGTGAAAGAAGCTAACCACCACAGAGGTGTGGTTCCATTTGTACGAATATAGAAAATACCAGAAATGAGAAGTGACTATATACGGGTATGGGCTTTGTGGGGAGAGGTGATAAAATGTCCTGCAATTTATTGTGGTGGCAGTTTCAAACTCTGTGAATATGATGCACACCTCTAAGTAGTACACTATAAACGTGTGAATTATATTGTATAGCCATTGTAGCTTTTTTTGAGAGATTTTTGCTATAGAGTGTGTGCATTCACTGGAGAGACAGAGACAGAGAAATAGAAAGCAAGAAATCATCCCCCATGGGGATGCCCATGCCATAATCCCTTCTCCTCTCAGGATTTTGGGCACGCATGCACACAAGCCTGGGGTGAGTTTTTAGTCACTGGATCTGGGACTTGAACTGTGGTAGGTCACAAGGGAGTCTAGCACCTTACTATGCCACCTGCTGGCCCCATAAAATTTTTATTTTAAAAGAGTCTCAGTGGGTTGGCGACAAAGCTGAAAGATAAAATATTTAAACATATGGGAGATTGCTTTATGACTTCGAAGTAAGAAAGGATTTGTTAAACATGACTCAAAGGACACTAACTTCAAAAGACTGATAAATTAGACTACAACATAATTAAGAACCATTATTTATCAAAAGACACCACACAAAGATAATGAAAAATTAAATCACGAATGGGAAGGGGAGATTTACAACAATGGATAAAAGAATACTGGGCCAGCAGGTGGCACATTGATCAAGGTGCCATACTCCCACATGGCCGACCATGGGGTCCTGGACCCGGCAGCTTGAAGCTCAGGCTGAGTGCATGTGTGTGCATGCTCAAAATCCCAAAAAGGGAATGGAAGAGAAGAGACTGTGGCATGGCCATGCCCCCAGAGAGGGATTTCTCACTTTTATCTCTCCAGTGAGTGCATGTGCCCTATAGCAAAAATCTCTCAAAAACAAACAAAAAGAATATTATCCAGAATTTCTAAAGTATATCAACAAATAAAAGATAAACTCAATAGGAAAATGAGTAAAATACATGACTAGGCACTTCATAAAGGCAATCTTTTTGTTTGTTTGTTTTTTAGAGTGAGATATTTGCTCTAGGGTGTGTGGTCTCACTGGAGATAGAGAGATTGAGAGAAAGTGAGAACTTATTCCCCAAGGGGGATGGCTATGCCACTATCCTTCGTCTTCCATTCTCCTTTCAGGATTTTGGGCATGCATGCACACAAGCCCAGTGTGAGTTTCAAGGTGACAGGTCCAGAACTCTAACCTTGGTCGACCATGTAGAGTCCAACGCCATAACCACTACACCACCTGCTGGCCACCATTGAAAGTCATCTTAATGGCAAACATTAAAGGCACCCAACTTCACTAGTAATCAGAAATGGCGAATTAAGTCCATTTTGACATCATTTTACAGTCAGTATGTTTTTTGAAAATTAAGTAGTGCATCAGTAAGTACACTACTGATTTGAGTGCAAAGTAATAAAACCCTATTGTAACTTAGTTTGGGATTATCTAGAAAAGCAGAATGTTTTCACAAGCTTTGGGCCCAGCAGTACG
Source organism: Tupaia belangeri chinensis (assembly GCF_000334495.1). Classification (NCBI taxonomy): domain Eukaryota; kingdom Metazoa; phylum Chordata; class Mammalia; order Scandentia; family Tupaiidae; genus Tupaia; species Tupaia belangeri. The sequence goes on from NW_006159662.1 coordinate 1,928,371, forward strand.
GAGAGGATCACTTCCACATGTACACCAGGGACACAGCAAGAATGCACAAAGTGGCATTCTGGAAACTACACAAGTATGTCCCAGATGTTCATCACGAGTAATTGACAAAATAGGATATGATACCCAGCAAATTAATAATAGCTGCACACAGATAATGGGTGAATATTAAAATATGGAATAAAACATGCAAATTATTATCTATGATATATGATGATTTTTATGAAGTTCAAAACCAAGCCGAAGTAAACAACAGAGAACATATACATAATAAAGCTGGACTGAAGAAACTGTTGGGTAACTTTCAACACACAGTGTTCCCCCTGGGGAGAGAAGCCAGGAGTGTGGGAAGGGAAGGAACATAAAGGTAGAGGCAACGATTTTAATAATGTCCTAATTCTATTGATTGATTGATTGATGGCCATAGGGCACGTGTGCTCCAGAGAAAGTTAGAGAGGGACAGAGAGAGAGAAAGAGAGAAATCACTCCTCAGGGCAGATGACCATCCAATAATCCTTTCTCCTCTATTCTCCTCTCAAGAATTTTTTTTTTTTTTTAAGGTTTTTGCCATAGGCCCCATGTACTTGCTGGAGAGAGAAAAAACAAACAAACAAACAAAAAACAAACACAAAAAAACAGTGAGAAAGAAAGTGAAAAACCACCCCCAGAGAGGATGGCCATGCTGTAAGCCCTTCTCCTCCATTCTCCTTTTGAGATTTTGGACACGCATGCACACACAGCTGGCATGATTTTCAAGTCACAGAGTCTGGGGCTTGAACTACAGGTATTCATGTGAGAACTGAACACCTCACCAACCAAGACACCTGCTGCCCCTATAATGTTCTAATTATTAACTTGAATGGTCTATTTATGATGTTCTCTTTGTTGTATGCGTTAGTACTTAAATACCATTGTGGCATACATTATTTGTGTGTATGATATTAGATAAAATTTTTAAAAGATGATGTAGAGGTTTTAAGCACAGGTAACAAAGAGAATGCTTCTAAACAAAACCATATATTAAGTTTTAAAAAAATATTTAACTGCATTTATTTTAAATTTGCTATAGGGCAAGTGCACTCACTAGAGACAGACAGAGAGAGAGGGAAAGTGAGAAGCAAGCTACCAGGTCCAGGACTCAATCCATGACCAGCCATGTGGTAGTCCAGCACATTAACCACCATGCCACCCACAGGCTTCCATATATTAAGTTTTAATACAATAATTATTTTTAATAAACTGCCTTGCTATTTATTATGGAAATACAAATATCCATTTTTTTGTGTATGAATATTTCATAGTGGACCCTCCATTCCAATTATGCCTTAAAATATCACATTGCATCATTATTCTTCACTTTTTTTCCCTCCCAAGTTTATTTTCCTTCATAAAAGAGGGGGAGAGAGGGAGAGAAAGTAAGGAACCTGAAAAGGTCTTGCCATGCCATGATCGTCCCCACTGCCTTCCAGCCTGCCAGGCTCACGAGTGCATCCACAACATGCCCAGCACGTTCAGGTCAGCCGTGGATGCACACCCTGGGCCTCCCGTGTGGCTCCAGTCCTGTGCAGCAGTGCCCTACCGCCTCCCATCATGGCTGAGCCTTTCTTTCAATTCATACACAATAAAGTTAACTAAAAAATTTCATTTTCTTTAGCACAACATATTAATAGCTCTCATAAACATTTTAAGTACTTATGGTTAATATTAACTCCACCAAATTTATTAAGTCATATAAAACTGATCAAAACTGATTAAATAGATTCCTCTATTTAATAATTTAGGTTGGACACTAACAGAGAGAGACATAGAGACAGAAAGCGAGAAATCACCCCCCAGGGGGGATGGTCACGCCGCAATCCCTTCTCCTCCATTCTCCTCTCGGGATCTTGGGCACGCACGCACACGCGCCCGGCGTGAGATTTAAGCCACCGGGTCCGAGACGCGAACCGCGGTCGACTACGTGGGAGTCCAGCGACATAGCCATTACGCTAACTGCTGGTTCCCAAGAAATTATAGTATTTTAATTTGTGGTCTTATAATCTTCTAGAATTATTTTATAAAGTTATTTTCTCATTTTTGGTAAACAACTCCCATAGGAACTTTAGGGTAAAGCAAATTTAACCTTGTAAGAAAACATTGCCTTTGTCTCCCAAAGAAAAAATCTAGCAAAAGTAATGGTAGGTGATTAATTTCTAACTAATTAAATACAATAATTAAATGCCAGTCAGTTCTGTTCCAAATGAACACCATGGGTTCAGGCAGCAGCAGGGTCAGACAATATGGATAGGCATGATTGAAAACCAACAAAATGGGATCAGGATCAGGAGGTTTGAACAGAGAAGGGTCTGAGGCAGACATGTTCACAGAATGGCGAGTAAACTCTTAATTTTGACAGAAGTCTCAGATCTTTCAAACTTTTGATCCTTAGGTAGTTCGAAGCTCTCTGGTCAACTATGGCAACCATTGGTTTGTCTATCTGTATGGCCGTCCACTCATCTATTTATCTGTTGCCTCACTGAATCACATTATAAAGAACTGGGTTGTCTATTAAATGAGCCTTTGGTGTCCATTTCTTAATGTCATATTATTGTACATGAAATTTCTCAAGGAGGCAGAATTCGCAGAGGGAACTGGGAATGCATCTCAAGTTAGAAGTAATCCAAGGTCCTGACTTCTCTCACTCGACATTTCTTCCCACAGTGAAAGGCAAGGACCCCAACAAACAAGAGCCCTGAGACCATTCTCCCCTCCTTGACATTGCTTGGCTTGTCACAAGCAGTTAGAGTTATTCGTTAGTACAGTATGGAAGTGGGTGACATTGGTGAGGACTTCTATAACAGCTTCATTCAGGCTTCTGAGAGCAAGCTATCACAGAATTCAAACACGTGTGTTTCTCATATGACTTAAAAGTGAGTGCAGACTAGAAGGGCTGATGAGTGCCTCCTACTCTGTCTGGAAGAGAAAAGAGCAGAAAATACCATCTGTCTCACCATCATTTCAAGGACTTAAGTGCCATGGGAATGAAACTTCACAGGTGAGTAAAGATTTGAAGAAGTGATTATCTAATTTCTGGGCTGGTTGCAATCTGTAGAAAAGATCAGAGTGCTACTATATCCACCTCTGCAGTTTTTAAGGTTTTGCTTGGTTTTCTATCTTTTATGGGGTCCTTTCATTCTACCTGTACAGGAAGGACTACTGCAGTTGGTCTGCACGGCTTGTCTGTGAGAGAATTAATTCATTACAAGTGTCACACAGAGCAAGAAGTGACTGTATTAGACTGAGGAGGGGCAAGTTGCCACATGTCCACTTGTAATGGATTCAATTCTCCAATCAAGAGACACAGACTGGTTGACTGGATTGGAAAATCAGAAACTCTCCATCTGCTGCCTACAAGAAATCCATCTCATAGGTAAAGAAATACACTGACTAAAAGTGAAGGACTGGAAAAAGGTATTCCATGCAAATGGAAACCAAAAAAGAGCAGGAGTCACTATACTGATTTCGGATAAAATAGGCTTTAAGACAAAAACCATAAGAAGAGATAAAGAAGAGAATTATGTAGTAGTAAAAGGGTTAATTCACCAAGAAGATATAACACTTATAAATATCTATGCACTGAACTCAGGAGCACCCAAACATGTAAAGGAAAGACTGCAAGATCTAAAAGGAGAGAGAGACTGTAACAGTAATTATTGGCAATCTCAACACCCCATTATCTCCTTTAGACAGGTCAATGAGACAAAAATAAGAGATTCAGGACCTAAATGATGCCATAAATCAGACGAACTTGATAGACATCCACAGAACTTTCCACCCAATAAAACACAAAATATACATTTTTCTCAGCCCTGTGTGGTACTTTCTCAAAGACTGACCACAAAATAGGGCACAAATCCAATCTTTACAGAGTCAAAGGTATAGAAACTATACTCAGCATCTTCTCTGACCATGATGGAATGAAACTTGACATTAATCTCAGGAAAAATCCTCAAATATACATAAATACATGAAAACTAAAAAACCTACTTCTGAATAACTTCATGACTACTGACAAGATTAAAACTGAAATTGAAAGATTCATGAAACAAATGATAATGAATACATAAGTTTCCAGAATTTATGGGACACTGCAAAAGCAGTCATAAGAGAGAAGTTCATAGCAATTAGTACACACAAGAAAAAGACGGAAAGGTGTCAAAAGTACAACCTAACACTAGAAAACAGATTTCTATTAGTTATATAATCTAAGTATATAATAGTCATGTGCTACATAAAGATGTTTAGGTCAATAGCAGATGCCATATATGACCATGGTCCCCCAGAAGCAGACAGGCTGTCTCTTACAGTCCGGGTATGCAGGGGCTACACCATCTCAGTTCGTGTAAGTATACTCTGCAAGGTCCACCTGATGAAGTCACTGTCTGAGGCATTTCTTAGGATGTATCCCTGTTGTTAAGCAATAAGCACTGCATGTTACTATTCATTTATATTATTAATTACATTACCAATATTTTTAAAAATTTAAATATATGGGGTCGTTGGAAAAGTCATGACATATTTTCATGTTTTTCTATGCAAAACTGTATCATGACTTTTCTTATGACCCTATAGATAAAAGTAATTTTTTCTGTTGTTTTGGTTGTTGATCACTCTTTATGTCAACGTTATTAGGAAAAAAACTCATATTATTATTCACCTAGGACTTTTATTCTGCAAAAATAAAGCATCTCACTTTATTTTTAAAGTTATTATTATATTTTAGTGATAGGGAACACATGTTTAGGTGTACAGATGCACATGCAAGAGAGCAAGAGAGAAGCAGCCCTGACAGTCTTATCACGCCACAATCTCCTTTTCCCCAGCCTCCAGTGCCTCAGGAACTTGCATGCTTGTAAATATGCCTGGCCTGTTTTTAGGCTGACCCACGGATCCGAACCCATAAAGCCACGTAGTCTCCAGTGCTGCTGGTGTTACTGCTGCACCATAGCAAGTGGGCCTCTTTTTTTTTTTTTCAATAAAAAAATTATGTTGAATAAATATGCATTTTTGAGAATTCACAAAATATATATAACTGATGCTCTGGAAGACGATATTCATAATGGAAGAAGAATAGCACACATATTGAAAATTCAACAATTAACGATTTTAGTAGACTACCGTATCACCAAGGACTATTTTGGATAGGTTTTAACATGTCAGTTGATTTCACTGAAATAAAATTTTTATCGTGCTTATAACTGTATATATTGCATGTTTATCATTTAAAAACTAAAATGAATCTAAACAGTTAAAAAGTATATGTTACAGTATAATTATGTCCTATTAACATACAATATACTTTTTAACATTTTTTTGAAATTAATAATTTCAAATTAAGTCAAAGCTCATAGAATCATTTTATAGGAGAGATCATTTTCTTTTCCTGTGAGAGTTTTTAAAATTAAAGTTTAGAGCACTGTGAAGAAGAGGTGAGAGCGACCCCTGGACCGACCAAAGCCTGCGCGCTGCTGCATCCCCCGTGCCCAGTGCCTACGTCCCGCCGTCGTCGCCACCACCATGCCCAGAGAAAGGCTGAAGGGGAGGCTAAAGGAGATAAAGCCACGGTGAAGGACGGACCACAGAGAAGATCTGCAAGGCTGTCTGTGAAATCTGCTCCTCCAAAGCCAGAGCCCAAGTCTAAAACAGCCCCAGCAAAGAAGGGAGAGAAGATACCCAAAGGAAAAAAGAGAAAAGCTGATGCTGGCAAGGATGGGAAGAACCCTGCAGAAAATGGAAATGCCAAAACCAGGCCCAGAAAGCTGAAGGTGCTGGAGACGCCAAGTGAAGTGTGTGCATTTGTGATAACTCTGTACTTCTGGTGACTGTACAGTTTAAAATACTATTCTTTTTTTATCGAGTTTTATAAAAATGCAGAATTTTGTTTTACCTTTGTTTTTTTAAGCTATGTTGTTAGCACACAGAACACTTCATTGTGGTTTTGTGGGGAAGGGGCATTTGTCACTAATAGAATGTCTCTGAAGCTAGATTGATCTGACATCTTTCCCTTCTTGTTTTGAGAGACTTCCACTTGGCTCCCAAGAGGAGGGATTCCCTGACACACACAGCCACCTTGGCACAGATGCCTTGTGGTGTGGAAAATTTAACATTTGCTCTTATGTCCTCCCCCTCTCTGCTTTCAGCACAGATTTAACTCCTTTAAACCAGAGACCTGTTGGGACTTGACCACAGAAAATTGGTTATATCAGTGTATCAGGCAATCTGGACTTTCCAATGACATTGAGATGGAATCTTTCAAAAGAGCAGCAGTTCCTTTTCTTTACTGTTGGATCTTCAGGTTGATCACTCTCCCATTTTCATTTCCCAAAAGTCAGGGTCGGCTCGTGAAAAGTTGTTAAACAACATGCCAAATGTGAAATGTCAACCCTCACTTTAAACTTTCCCTGCTTAGAGCATCACATGAAGACTTCATTGGATTTTATAGTGGCTTTCTGATTTTTTTCCTTTCTTTTCTTTTTTTAAAATTAGTTTATTTTTGGGAACCAGCAGTTAGCGTAATGGCTATGTCGCTGGATTCCCACGTAGTCGACCGCGGTTCGTGTCCCGGACCCGGTGGCTTAAAAAAAACCTCACGCCGGGCGCGTGTGCGTGCGTGCCCAAGATCCTGAGAGGAGAATGGAGGAGAAGGGATTGCGGCGTGACCATCCCCATCCCCCCTGGGGGGTGATTTCTCGCTTTCTGTCTCTATGTCTCTCTCTGTCTGTCTGGCGAGCGCACGCGCCCTACAGTGAAAATCTCTCAAAAAAAAAATTAGTTTATTTTTCATTTCATTTTCTTTTATACATCCAGTCACATTATTATTTGTCTTACAAAATGGATATTTCAACAGGTGAACATCTCTCCCCAACACAGTTGGTAAAAACCACAAAACATCCTCGGCTTTCTGATTTTGGTAGTCCACTGAAGAAAGGAATTTGAAAGTTGTTGTATACTGTTAACAATTGTCTGCCCATGTCCTGCCTGAAATACCATGATTGTTTATGAAAAGTATCTTTAATAAAGCTGGATACAGTTTGGCTTAGAAAAAAAAATTAAAGTTTATGTTTCTATAGTATTTTTATAGAGCTAAAGCTCTTTTTTTAAATTATTTTTTATTTAGATAGAGATTTTTGCTATAGGGTGTGTGCACCCGCCAGAGACAGAAGGTGAGAAATCACCCCCCAGGGGAAATGGCCATGCTGCAATCTCCTCTCCTCCATTCTCCTCTCCGGATTTTGGGAATGCCTGCACACACATCTGGCATGAGTTTTAAACTGCCAGGTCCAGGACTTGAATCATGGTCGGCTGCGTGGGAGTCTAACAACATAACCATTACGCCATCTGCTGGTCCCAGGGCTAAATAAAGCTTTTAAAGTGCGTTCCCACACCCTGTAACAAAGTCTAGTTGGTGTAATGGAAAAGTGAAACATTAAGAGATGCAGGTACAGTCACTCTGAGCAAGAAACCAGCTCTTCACAGCCCTAGGGCAGCATATTTTCTATTTTTAACCTGCTGCATTTAAGCTGCAAATAGAACTTTCTTGACTCCTAATGCCTATGTTCTATCAAATAGAATTTTTAAAAATCTTTTAAATGACTAAGCAACATTTAGATATAAATACAGCAAATTTACCTTTAAAGTAATTCAAAAATTGCTCTGAGATCCAATATGCATGTTTGGTATATCTGAAGTGCATTCATGTTTTTAGATTCCTGCTCTACTGCTATTAGTCTCAGTAATTAAAAATAAAATTATCTCACCTTGTGGTTCAGTAAAAATATTTCCTCTGAAACTTGTAAAGAAAAGGAAGAAGCTTAAATTCTCCCAAACTCCAAAAGAATAACTTAGCTCTAGAAAGCATTCTATACTCCAGAATAAAACATGTACTCTGGTTCACATGACACTATTACTTTACATAATGAAGTCGAGGATAGAGCTTTACAGAAGAAAGCAAGAAAAACTTCAAATTAGTTGAAAATTTTAGAACAACACTCAGTTTTGGAACATACTACAAATGGCTAATGTCAAGAAAGAGAAAATATTTTACCTGCAAAAGAAAAGAATAATAAAAAATAAAAGCAAAAAGGAAAGAAGAAGAGAGGGAAGGAAGAAAGAAAAAAAAAGGGAAGAAAAAACAGAGAAAATAGGGTAAAAATACAAAAGAAAAATACTCATTATTTGCCATGCCTCTCTGGAAAGGAAAAAACAACTTTAAAATGAGAATAGAATATATTGTGTCACATGAACTGGAAACATCATGGCTGCACTGGCTTTCTCATGTGTAATGGCGACACTTCTGAAGGCTCATACTGGTGTTGAAATTTCTAGTTTATTGTAAAAGAACCACCAAATCATATAACTGAAAGTAGGTCGTAAAGAAAGTAAAAAAATCCATAGCAATTTGCTTTTAGGTTAATTCAAATTAAAAGGGAAAAAAGAAGGTTCCTAATACATTGGCCTATTTTGAAAATTTGCAAAGTGTCTACTACACTAAAAATGACCACATAGAAGCATTTAGTTTATAAATTAAACACTATAAAGGACTAATAGAAGCACAAAGTATATATGTATATATGTTTTCTAGACTAAAATGGAATTATGAAAGTGGAACTATTCCACTTGAGAATGACAACACTAAAACAAAGCTATTTTACAAAACTATTTTCAAACAGCACTTGAAATAATCTTATCTTGACAGTACAAAATGTAAGTATTTACAAAGGCAACACAGATGCATTACCCATAATCACTCTGGTGCAGTATCAGGCTAAGGAACAGGAGGACTGTGTGTAAGAAGGATATTATTTTCAGTGTCTGGGAACACTTGAAGTTATTTTTCTGATAAAGCTCTAGGAGTGCCGTGTCACCTTCGAAAAAGAATGAAATTCAGGCTGAATGCTTCTTCACCAGAAACCACCTTCTATAATTACATTCAGAAAATTGGAAAGCAGAATTTCATCACTCTCTCCATTTACAGTATTTCCCTTTTCCAGGAAGTCACAGTTTTTTGTTTAAAGAGAATTATTTTTTTACTGTTATTATTTTTTAAAGTTGCTATAGGGCATGTGTACTCATCAGAGAGAGTGAGAGAGTGAGAAAGCAATCCACCAGGTCGGGTACTCAAACCACAGTTGGCCATGTGGGAGTCCAGCCACCCAACCACCATGCCACTGGCTGGCCCCAGCAAACAGGGCTTTTGACTTAGGTTTCTGTTGTCCCAGTATAAGCTACACACTATCCAAACATTCTGTACACATTAAGATCACGACTGCCCACTCGTATCAGTGCCATTCGAAAAGCATTAATTACCATGCTAACAACCATATGACATTACTAAAGGAAACCAGAAATTTTGGTTGCTTAAATAAAAAGAAATCTACAACATTCTGACACCAGCGGTTGAATGTTTAAAAATGTGTCAACAAAAGGGAGGAGAGATCTACAGTTGCCTCAGTCAGAATCAATATGAGTCCTTCCTTATTACTTTTAACAATATTTCCCTCCCATTGGGTACATTTTTTGTGCACTTGGAGTGCATTTTGTGCAATTAATTCTTTAAATATATTCAGAAACTAATGTAGAAGTCAATACCATGTGAAAAACAGAACCATGGCCCAAAAGCCGTGATAGGTGTTACTAAGATACTGTGCTCCCCTCCCCCCAAGCTGGATTCAATTCCCAGCCCAACCTGAAGGCCAAGAGCGGCAGTGTGTGCCTGTAACCCCAGTGACTCAGGAGGTTGAAGAAGAAAGATCGTGAGCTTGAAACTGGCCTGGGCAACACAGTGAGACTCTGAGGAGGAGGAACTGGACACGGTGGCACATGCCTACAGTCCTGGCTGTACGGCTGAGGCAGGAGGACTGTGACAACGAGACTCTGACTTCAAATCAAAACACCTATAACAACAACAAAATCAAGGCCCAGCCTGGCGGCACAGTCAGGAGCAAACAGAACTGTGGTGCTGGAAGTCACACGGCTGACTGTGGTTCAGATCCTCTGGGCCTGAAAATGCGCTGGGTGTTCGCCTGCCCAAGATCCTAACAAGCTGGAGGGCTGACAAAGGGGACTGTGGCATGATGAGATTTTGTAAAGGGTGTTCCTGCCTCTCTCTCTCTACTGCATGTTCACATGTTCTCTGTCATGAATAAAAATAAAATAAACATCAGAATCATACTTGTAATTTAAGTGTGTAATAAAACTCATATGTTTAAACAGCTCATCTAAAGGAATACATTTGAAAAAAGAATATTATTTCGGCTTTTTTTCTTAAGCACCAGATTATACATGAGGAGATCTGTTGTTTCACTAATTGTGTAAAATAGACAATTCTTGCTAGATCTGCTTCCAAGAAAGAATATTCAAACGGAAGGACCCGCACGCCGAGGCTGTGAGGCAGTGGGGAATCTCTCCAGCACAGCAGCACAGTATCCTCCTCAGGCAACTGGACCTCAGAGAACAGTTTACTGACCTGGTGGGCATCCCCAAGGTGTCTCCGGTGTCAGAACACCCTGCATGACACTTAGGATATTCACAGCATTGGAACAGAGACTGAGGTCACCTCATGTGTAATCCACCCCACTTGCCGCAAGCATCCTGAGTGGCTTTTCCATCCATACTGCAACTGCATGCAACTGTGCAACAATAACTTAATTTACGACAATAACTTGTACCTTCATATATGGCCTTGTCACTCACTGCTTTTGTTTCTCTATTCATAAAATTAATTCACCAAATACAAAAAGAAATCATGTGGGCAAAACCAAAGCCAAAGCAACTAATTAAAATAAAAATTTTAAAAGGCACTCACTAAATTCATGAGAATAGTGTTTGCTTCTGGCTATAAATATAATTTGTTCATTTTTAATTATTTAGCCTTTTCACTTCAAAATTGCTTTCAATTATATTAATGTTCTTGGTATTTTTTAGTAAGGCTCTTTAAGAGTGAACACACAAAGCCTATTAAATAAATCCAAAAGTATATTCAGGTATAAATTGTTCTAGAATAAAACTGGTGGACAGGCATTAGAATCATTATATAATACATACAGACATGAGGATAATGACACAATAAAAAATAAGAGTTTAAAGTTAATTTATAGGATTTAGATTACCATTAGTGAGGATTCATCTTACTAAATATACTGTTACACTCTTTTCAATATTATATTCTTCTATCTGGTAAAACTACATAGTAAAATTAGACTAAATTTTAGATATTAAAATATTCAGCTACAGACACACTGATTCTAATTACAATAACATTTAAAATAAACTAAGGAATGTAAACTATCTAGATCAAGATCAGGGCTCCTAATAGATTCTTCATAACTTTTAGAAAAACGCATAAGTAAATTTAGAGATGAAAAATAAGAACAAACATAAATGTGGTTTTGATTAGCTTAACATTTTAAAACAAATATATGAATTCATTTTTTTTTACTAAATCTATTCAGTCACTTTTTTTATGACTGATATTTTTATTTAAAATGCTCTACCCAATTTAATGCAAAGCTCTTCCTAAAGCCATTCTGCCACTACAAAGTGAGGTCCATGGAACTACCTATAACTTCTGCTAGTCTGTACTTAACACATTTATGAGGTTATTTTCCTTTCGTTAGCCTAAAACGTTCAAATACACCTATGTCCTCTCTCCCCCACTTGGCCTGGAGCACAAGCTTGCATTCTTTCATCCACTCACTAGGTCATTCCTGGGTGAGGGAGGGCACAGCCAAGCCAAAACAACTCTTGTCTCCAAGATGGATCATGGTCCTCGCAGGCTTACCTGCCTGACCAAACCTTTCTGTTACTCTCAATCTCTGACTTGTTTGCTTCACAACCTGGAATCTGGGTTCCTGGCCTTACTCATGGATGCCCAACCTTACGCATGTTCCTGAATTAAGGTTACCAGCAGCTCCCTGAATTGTTTTTAAAATTAGATTCTTGACTTTCTGTAATTACATCCTTTCTATCTCATTTTAGCCACCTGGATTCTTGAAGTTCTTTCCCTGACTGCTCTATCTGACTTCATTAACCCAAAAATATTTCTGAATTTCTGACCCATCATCCAACTCTGCTGATAATTTAATGGTCTATATTAATGCCTGCCCACCCAAGGTTCTGGTCTCTCCTCTCTGCCAACCCCTGGAATACTGATATTACTATTAGATTTATTCTCAGACCATTTATTGAGCCATTTATTCCCCGTTTATCCCCAGAAAACCTAAGTAAGAACAAGAATGAAAATCACTACCTGCAAAGTGTTGAAATAGAAATGCACGTTGCCATGGATACAGAACTATATTTATGACATGAGCTTTAGTCTAATGCAGTTCCAAAGCAAAGGCTTAGCCAATAAGAAGGCAGAATCTTAATTAAGAATGTGATCAAAGAAATCAGAAAGTACATATTACTGTTATTAGCAGAAAATTATATAAAAGATTTTTTGTTTGTTTTTTGTTGTTTGCTGAGTAAGAGATGCCTTGAATGTGGGTATGTATCACATACCAATTTCACATGCCATGAGGACAGAATTTTTTCCCAGGTCTGCAGGGTTATAATTGAATGTATGCAATAAAGTGAATGCTGTTCATGGAAATGCTATGCATAATACAAACCACATCCCTGAAATAATACTCTGATTTTAATGTACATTTTAGAAAACCATTATTCATGTGTATATGTGTATATATATATATATATATATATATATATATATATATCCTATATGCTTCAAAATTTTACACACAAAA